>NC_042300.1:4242261-4544902 GCF_901000725.2 Takifugu rubripes | reverse complement strand
AGGAAACAAAAATGCCACTTATCTCGCTAACGGCTGCGGCGCTCCACATTCTCGCTCCCGTCCATCCGCCAGCGCGGAAAAGCGAGGGACACTCCGGCTAGCGGGAGGGAGACGAGCGGCAGACGGTGGTTAACGTTCACGCCGCGGGTCGTGATGCCGACGGAGAGCGCGGACGAGTGAAGGTCAGAGGTCAGAAGGTGCGTTTCAGGGTCAGCGAGCGAGCATCGTTTTCGAGGGCATCGAGTTGCCGGTGCTGAGGGTGTGAAGGAGACCTTCCTCTCATGCAGGATGAGTGGATTAAGGTCATTTATTCGCCCTCATCTAGACTTCTTGGACTATTTACATTCGCTAATCATCCCTCTGGAGACGCAGTTTTATATTCACAACAGGTTCAAACTCTTTCAAACAGCCCAAACCCAACATATTTAAACACGACACATGTTCATGCTAATTTAGCGTCACTTCAGCTCCACCACTGACAGCCGAGCTCCTTCGGTACAAGATGGCCGCCCACGTGTTCCAGATGTGGAAGCTTTACTCTGTTTGTATCTCGGTGCTTTAGGAATCAGAACCAGACTGAACGATTTCAACACAGATGTTTGATCCGATCAAACCGGCATCCAACGTTTCCAGACGATAATGATCGTGTTTGTACGATCGTTTTGGCGTCCATGATCCCACAAATCCCCAAATGTAAGAGAGGGCCAGAACAGGCTAATTCATTCAGAACAGGCTAACCCATTAAGAACAGGCTAACTCATTCAGAACAGGCTAACCCATTAAGAACAGGCTAACTCATTCAGAACAGGCTAACTCATTCAGAACAGGCTAACCCATTCAGAACAGGCTAACTCATTAAGAACAGGCTAACTCATTCAGAACAGGCTAACCCATTAGGAACAGGCTAACTCATTAGGAACAGGCTAACTCATTAGGAACAGGCTAACTCATTACATACTTTACTTTGTTTAAATGGTTTGAAAATGGCTTTTTTGCTATTTAAAGTACGATCTGGATCTGGATCTGGACACAAACCGCTAACATTTGGTTCTTATTGGAGCAGACAGGCTGTTCCTCAAATCTGATATTTCCTGCCCGATAGTTCTGGAAACCGCTCCTTCTCCTGGATGGACCCTGGCTGAGGACGTTTCCCCCACATCTTCCAACCCTCATAACTCTTCGGGAAACCTCTGACACTGGCTGACAGTAGCTTTAATGCAGCGGCGATACCCGTCCTGACACGGCGATCCCTCCTGGGATGCAGGTACACGCCCACAGGGTGTCGGTGCTGAACCGGCTCGTCTCCAGTCCTGTGATTATGACCACGCAGTCGCTCTTCTCCTCACCTCGGTGATGAGCGGGAGCTGAATACTGATCGGCATCCATCATTCAGCTTTATGGCTCGGAGCGCCGCGTGGCGCCCTCTTTTCACCTCAGCCGTGTGATTGGATCCGGCGAGGCCACGGCGGCGGCGGGATCGTTGAGGACAGAGATGAAACCGCCGCTGTCGCCGCAATAACGTACAGATGTAACATAAAGAGCGGAGCTCATATACAGAAGAACAATGAGAATTTATGATACCCAGAGGTGAGCGAGCAGCTCTATTAGCATTTATATCTTAAAACGAACAAAACCTCGCCAGAGACAGGTGGCGGCTAAACCACCCGGTGGGTTTTATTTTACACAAAGCGTCACAAAGCCGCCACACGGGGCGATTCAAGGTGGCGGCCTTATGTTCAGCAGCCGAAAATGAGTTGAGGTAATAAAGAAGCCCAAGAAGGACATATCAAAGCATCAAAGCATGCTGTTTGGCCCCGCCCCCTCCTCTGGACCTCGCCAGCGCTGCTGCCGACCAAGGCAAACAAATGCAGCCACAGAAGCTCAAGCGGTTAATAAAATGAAGGGAATCGCTAACTCTAACGCTAATCCAGTGGGCAACATCATGTCACCTGCACTATAGCAGCCATGCTAACATGCTCACGGTAGCCTGGGCTGGATCAACAAGATCAAAAGAAAACACATATATTTCTGCCAAGTGTGTGTTAACAGAAGCGAACACAATGCTACACGCTATAACACCAGCGCACGGCTCGGCCCTGGTGTCCTTCCTGGAGAGCTCCTGATAATCCATATTTCATTTCTCGCCAGGCGGTGTGAAGTGTCTCCCCGAGGATCCCGCGCGTCACATCTGTCACATCTCACACAGGAACTGGGTTTGATGTTGACGCTAGCCAACAGCCGCCGCTTTCTAAGGTTTCAATTTTTATTCCAGAGAATTTCTTTCCTTGACCTTCGTGCCGGGGAAGCAGCTGAAAACGAAACCAAACAAAAGGGCGGCCGACAAGAAAACAGCGCAGGAAGTGACCTCGCCGCGGCGATGCGACACCAGTTTCACGTGGTTTTCTGCGCGTTAGCTGCCGCCGTTTGTGCAGGGGAACGGATCCGAAGAGTTTGAAAACACGCCGGTACCGTCCCCTGACCCGGCCGTCCTCTCATTTCTCCGCGTGCTATTAAACCGGCAGCTTCCGGGCCGACGAGTCCTCCTGGCGACGGAATATTGCCGCTAAATGAGCCGTCATTAAAAAAAAAAAAAAGAGGCAATTTCAAAAGTGAAAGCGATGGGAAAAAAGCCTCAAGGAATCATTTTATAAGGCGAACAAAACGAGCGGAATCACCTCCCCTGAAAAAGTTTCCCTTAAAAGTCCATTTGGGCCGTAACGGATGAGTCGGATGGCTCCTCCCGGGAAGCATCCGTCTCACCGTCAGATGTAAATTACAGTCCTCATAAGGCTGCAACTGTTTTATTCATGAGGTTATGATTACACCGTTTCTGTCCTCTGAATATTCAAAACGATCCGATTCAATGCCACGGGGACGTGGACGTGGACGTGGACGTGGACGTGGACGTGGACGTGGACGCGCGCTCCGATGCATTATGGATTAAAACAGCGTGGCGTTTGCTCCCAGGTCCGCAGGTTCTCCAGGAGGATCCGAGAGATGCCAGCAGAGTTCATATGAGAGCTGATCGTCTGAAAACCTTCGGTAATGAATTGCCGTCAATTATCCTCTGGTTCAGTCCCCCAAGTTCCATGTGAGGCGTCGGCGCTCCTGCGGCGCCGGAATAAACGATGTGTGCGGAAGGTCCGCGGCTGAGATTAATTGAGGGCGTTTATATACATGTGTGTGTATGTGTGTGTGTGTGTGTGTGTGAGGCCTGAATGGAAGAGATGGATCGCCATGGAGACGGAGCAACAGGGAAACTGAGTAATTATGATGTGCTGGGAAGCAAAGTGAGAGCTGTCTTAAGAGCTCCTCTGGCCGTCAGATACTCCGAATACTTCATCCTATCACACGGCCAATTACATCACGTGTCACTCCGTGATTTATTACACCGGAGCAACGCCGCGCCTGACGGACAGCTGGGGCCCAGACGAGGTCCTCGCCGGCGCTCCGACACCTGCGGCGCACACGTGCGCGGGAAGGGACGCACCTTGTTCCCCTCCGACGTGCACGTGCGTACGTGTCGTTGACAGTCAACACAAACAACGACCGGCGACCCAGAGGGTCGTGCTGTGTTGATGTTATCCGCAGCATAAGGTAGCGGAGGAAGCCGCTAGCTTGCGGCTATCCCGCGGTAGCTGCCTTCCTTGTTTCAGGGGCGGGAAAATCCAGTCCTCCAGGGATTCAATCCAGGGCAGGCGACAGCGTCGTCTACCTGTAGGGTAGAAAACCTGGCGGGAATCTGGTCCCGGGGGACCGGATTTTCCCGCCCCTGCTTGGTGGGATCAGACACCTGCGGAGCGGCTGGGAGGGTTGATCCCGTCGATGGAGAATCGGGATCAGCTCCAGCTCCAGCAGCAGCGTTTCCTCGGCTGTGCGGCCTCATAAAGACGGCGACATTATTGTGAAGGCTTTATTGGAACGCCGGCAGGTTCAATAAGAAGGCGGAGGAGTTTCTGGGAGAATATTGAGATCTCAGCTCTGAGGTAAACACTGTTTTCACCTGGAGATGGAAAAAAGAACCCTGGCAGCCAGCGCGAGAAACAGGACGTCTTTTATGGGCTCCAGCAGCGGCCGGCTCACTTCCTGTTGTCCAAATTTGATATCTGAGACCAAACTGAGTCACGCTGAGAAATGTTCTGTAATGGACTGGAGGATTTGGGAGTGCTGCAGCGTTCCAGGCTCTTACGGTGATTTAGGGATGGACCTCAGCTCCCGATTCTCATCCTGCTGCAGCGGCTGAGAACATTCCTGATGTGCGGCGAAGCCCTGGTCAGGTTCTCCTCGTGACAATGGTGAAAAAAACCCCACATCTGGCCTCGGCCGTCGGCGTTCAGGGAGTTTAAGAAATGCAGGAAAAAATCCAGTTTTCAGGGAGGAGAATGAGATCAATGCTGATGTTCTCATCTCCGCCAGTGTCTTGTGTCCCAGCGCACTAGTCTTTGGGTTGTTGTCTGGTTCTGGTTCCTGCTGGCCACGACCTGAAGGTCCACCTTCTTTGTGTAGCTGTTGCACTCGTGCTCAGACCTCCCTGACCCGTTTGAACCCCGGATTTTCTCGTTATCGGCCAAAAACCACAAAGAATAATAAAAGAAAATCTCCGGAGCTGATGTTTTTTTTCTGGGAAAGAATAAACCGTCTCTGCCGGTCTGCGAATCATCTGATTTAGCAGGAGGAGACATCAACCTTCAGCCCACAGGAGCATTATTTCTTCCCACCGAAGGTCTGTTTTTGTCTCTCGTGAGCAGCTTTTTTAAAAGGAGTGAGACATCTTGACCGCCCACTGAACATCTCAGCATGTCTGACCTCTCAGGACCTAAAAGAGGCGACGGTGCCCTTCAAATTACAACAAACTACAGCTCATCTCAGTACTGGCGCTGAAATTCTGGTTCTGCAACTGCGTTTTTAGGCCGCGCATGACGGTCCAGCCCATTTCCGTCATGGCCCGATTCCCCCCTTACTGATTTTAAAAACAAATAACAGACAAAATTGAATTTATGTCTGACTCGCTCCAAACTGTAGATTCAACTAAATCAGACAATAGACCAGCCGAAGATGGTAATAAAAACCAACTGTTTACCAGAAACCAGATGTTGGAATGAAGTTCTGGACCGACCCGAGAAGGGAAAGTGAACGCAGAACATCGACAGGCGTCGCCGCCAAGCTCAGGGCAGGAGCGGAAAATCTGAAGCGCCGGGGAGGATTTCAGGTAAAGAATGTGCAGCTCTGGGTTTATGGGGTGCACAGAGGCGTCGGATTATTGGACCAGTCGGCTGCCGGGTCAGGGTGTTTGCTGGGGGGGGGCGTTCCTGTAAACAGGCTGCCTGGAATATTTACGGAGGGCCGCTGCCGTGCACCAATATGTGCGGATTACTTCCTAAAACCCAGACCAGGCTGTAATAACTCTCAGCTGCGTGCCGTCAGACATCTCCCATCACCCGTCACCACGACGACCCCCCCCCCCCCCCCCCGTCCTTGTGACGATGTCAGCGTCTGCGCCTGTTTCTCACTTCTTAGCCAGAACGTTTGAGATTTTCCTTTCATTCATCGGATTTTAGGAGCAAAACTCGTCCGGGTCGCACTTTTGAACCCCAGAGGCGGAGCTTCAAAACAGCTAGCTGGGCCAGTTCCTGCTTCTGAACGTTCCCCCAGCACGTGTGAATGGGGCTGGAGCCCTGCGGAGGAGCAGAACTCTCTGGTCGGCAGGTATTGTGCTGGTGGCCACCCACCCCCTCGCCAGCGCACCTCCCAGGTCTGGTCTTTTCCAGGTTGTGGTGGATTAGGGGGAAATCCAGGCTGTTTCAGACAGCAGCCATTCATCACATCCGTCTGTGGTTTGTTTGTTTTGCTTTTGCGGATCACAGCGTGCGTTCGGGAAAAAAAGCTTCTTTGTTCCCTGGGGAACCAGCGTCAAACTGGCATGTGAACCGTGTCGAAACGGAAAATGCGGTCGTTTCCGCCACGGCAGGTTTTCTGTTCCCTAAATAAAAACACGAGTCCTACAGTCGCCGTCCCGCGAGAGCACGGAACAGGAGACGTCCTTCAGGCGGACGCCGGCCGCGTTTATCCTGATTTTGTTGGCCTTTAATGCTACGCATCTGCTTCAGAGCCGCTTCCGCGCTGCTGGCTGATGGAAACTGAGGATCATAACTGCTGTAATTAATAATCCCGTTTGGTGACCGAGCGGTTCCAGAGCTGCTGCCTTCAAAGCTGCGTCTTCAAAGGGTTCTCCCAGGGATCCTTTCACGATTCCACGTGATTAATCCGCCATGATTGACCAGAGGCCGCCGCGGTCCAGCAGAAGGAGACAGCAGACACAGTGGAGCCGTGATGGATGTTCTCCTCCTCTCTGAAGCGTTCCTTTCTCCTTTGATGGCTCCGTCCAACCTCGCACCAGCAGGAACGTCCGTCTTCATTAACGGATGCGCGTTGGCTTCTGCTCCCACCTCCTGGACACTTGGCACCTTCTTCTGTCTCCGTGTGTCATGTCAGCCTGATCTCTGCCGCTGCCTAATGATGTTCTGGCCGCAAATGTCAAGGACGCCGGCGTCTCGGAGCTGAGATGTTCCTGACATCAGCCGGTCTCTGGTTTTATAATTCACATTTCTTCTCCAACGAATTTCACCCCAAGTCTAAAAACAAAGGGTTGGTCAAACCGCCTTGCACCCACGTAGGGGAGCATGCTCCAGGTACAGGCGAGGGCAGAGCGAGGTCGAGATCCTGACGTTCCTGAAAAGTCAATCTTCCGCGCAGGAAATGGAATGAGGTGATTTTCTGGATTGACGGGAGCTTCATTAATTAACCTTGAAGCTGGGCTTCATTAATTTCCACTAATGTTGCTGCTGATCGGCGCTCCGAGCCAAATACCCGCAGCAACTTCAGCACTTTTAGCGGCCGTGACGTTAACGCGCTAACAGCACGAGGCGGATAGAGGAGCGTTTGACAGAGCAAAAGACGAATGTCAACATCTGACAACCAAGGAAAAAGAAGACGGTTCCCAGAGTTTAAGGGTTTAAAAGGCAGAGCCGCGGTAGCGTTAGCATTAGCTTAAAAACCTTCTCCTTCTTCATCTTTTACCAAAAAACAACAAAAACCCCTCAACTTTCTGACCTCTGCCACAGAATATTGCTCACACAGACGCTAACTGTGGCTCTCAGGAGCGGGAATGCTAAAGCGTACGTTTCGAACACATCCCTCCTCCAGTATCGGTCCGAGTTTCCCCTGCTGATGAGCTTCTTATTGATTAAGGGTGGCCATCACCCCTGTGGGCTCCATCTTAAAGCAGCTCCCACAGATTTATGGGCGTTTCAGCCAGGTTTATCTTTGCCTTAATGCCTCTTTGTTCAGCAGCGTATTGGTGTTTTTCTGTCACATTGTTAAAATCTATGGTGCAATATCACTCTCTCGGAATGGGCTCATCGGAAATGTCAGGCACCGTAGATCTATGGCCCAATATGGCAGACGGAGTAAAAGGCAGAGAGACGGAGCGGGAAGCTCGCGGACGTGTATCTTCATTCTGACGGATGGCGTCACAAAACAGGCAAAAGAGATAACGTCGGCTGTTTGTGTTAAAACTCCTTCCTGACATCCGCTAAAATTATTCGGCCGCCCGTGATGAGTGTTCCCACTCTCCGCCAGCCCGGACCATTTGCCCCGACTCTCCGCCCACCCGTGGCTCACGATTACACCAGAACGCACTCAGAGGATCGATTGGTTCCACGATGGCGTCAGCGGCCCCAATGATCGTCTCCACGTAAATCCTCCTTCAGACGCGAGCCGCCTGTTTCGCTAACCGCAGAGGTCAGAGGTCACCCCCCCCCCCCCCCCTCCGTGATTACGGCTAGCTGGTCGATTTTGGCGCAATTATGACCCGGTGCCGCGACGCAAAAGCCCGAACGGCGATCTGGTGTTTGACGCTCACACTTCCTTCAATTAGCATCAAAGCTACATTTCAAGAAGATTAAGGCAACAATGAAACGCTCATGGAGGCGACCGGAGAAACATCCGTTTACTCCAGCGGGGCGGATTATTGACGATCCTGAATCCACGATTCGTTGCCCAACTGACCGACTTGACTTCCTGCTTAGATGCTGTTTCGCAGGGTTAAGACTGTTTGAATTTCTGTACGCACTCCAAATAAGCTAATGTTAAGCTAATCGAGCTGTTGACCGTCCGCAAACAACGCAGAGCCGCCGGCTTAGCGTCGCGCTAAACAAATGTTTGGTTCCCGAGCAAACGTGGCTCCAGAAGGCTGGAGACAGTCCGTTAAATGTCCGTCTCCTGGCAGCTTTGGGATGGATAACGGTCCGTTTGGTCCCGGGTGAGTGACGAAGAGCAATAAAAATCGGAATATTTAAGCGGACGTCATCAACCTCCTGAAGATGCAGAAATGCTAGAACCCGTCCGCGCTACTTAAATAGCCCGCAGGAAGGCTTATTTCCAGGCACCGGGGCGAAGGCCAGACAATGTCTGTCCTTTCAGAGGTTCGGGGGATTGGCAGGGCCATGATCTCCTCTTCTCGCAGGTCTTTGTGAATCCCTGGAGGTCTCTGAGGCCAGGCCAGCTCCCCGGAGCCATTCTGCTCTTTTCACCCAGTCAGCCTTCATTAGCCTCCCACAGAACAGGCGCTCCTCCGTCGGAGAGGCGGCTGGAAGGCGCCGGAGGAAGTTCTGAAAATAGGAAGCCACGTTTAAATCTGCCAGTTAGCAGGTGTCTCTTATTAGTCAGCAAACGATGACCACAAAGGCATTTTAGGCTGAAACAGGAAGTAAAGTGGAACAGAGGTAATTATGGGGCCGCCGGCGGCTTCATATTTATCTGGAAGGATTTTTAAATGGACCAACACTTTTTTCCGCGTCTGCTTTTATTCATCAAAGGTAACAGTTAATTACTGTTCCTAATGAAGCCTATTTTCTGAATAAGGAGCCTGAGTTGAGGCCCATCGGTGACGGCGGCTCTTCACTCAGATTAATTGCCTCGTGTTTTGGACTCGTCCGGGTCGACATCGGGGAACATCGCCGGAGCTGAACCCGTCTTTACAACCCGGAATGAGTGTTAAAACGCTGCCCAGACAAAAGGAAGAGGTCATTTAATGGAGCTGCATGTGTGCCGATCACTCGCAGAGCTCCCAGGATTAACAATTAGCAAATATCAGCCTTCAAAGTCTTCCGGCGAGGGTCCAAAGGGTGGAGGCCGGTGCAGAAGGTCACGGGGCATCTGGGAGGCAGCTTCCCGGCTGGCAGCTTTCACGGAATTTCGGAAGATATCGGCATTAATTGTAAACAAACTTCCTGAAGTGTCTCATTGCGCGTCAGGCTGATTCTCTGGGACACGGAGCCCGAGCGGAGACGTCTGATCGATGGCGCTCAACGCAAGTCATCAATTTTTCCCGCTAGTTCAGCAGAGGGGAGGCTGATCAATCACGGTGACAGCTAATGACCTTTGACCTCAGCATGTGTCATCATTCAGGTCCCTGGAACTCAGCTGTCGGCGCCACCGGAACGTCTTGGCAAACCCTGAGAATTTCCTGAATTCCGCTCTGTGGATTAAGGACGGGTCATCTTGGTTTCAGCATGTGATCGGCGTGCATCACCGAATACCACCGTCCTTGAACGCATCAGACGTCCAGCAGGTGAAGAGCTGCCCTTTCATCACCATCCACTATAAAGTTGTAATTAAAGGTCGGCTCAGCCCTCCGGGGGCCACTGAGCAGCCATACGTCGGCCCACGCCGGCCAAAAATGCACAGAGCGATGACACACCCGGGATTCCTGGGTATACGAGGAGATCAAAGACAAATACGGCAACATCAAAGCAGCGTCAGGGGGAAACTCCACGTCGTTCACCGGCCTTGTTTCTGTGTTTGTCTCGTGTTTCAGGAACAGGAAAAGAGTTGAGGAAACAACGTTTGTAGCGTGTTTAACACACGACAGTCCAGCATGTACGTACTCGAACAGTGTTAGCAGAGTTAGCAGTTCACGCTTTAGAGCACGCTAACGCTACGTCGCCCGCTGGAGATATTGCATCCCATCATAAAAAGTGTTGTCAGTCAGAGACCAGCGGGACCAGTTCAGAACCATTTTCACCCTGTGACATCACCAGTAACAGGACTTCCTCTTAGCATGGTAGCACATTAACTAGCTCCACAGTTGCCCTTTGGGTTTATCGACTCATTATTTTAATTCATGCACATCCATCAAGCGTAGACAGCTTTGTAGACGTGTTTTATGAGATTATCTGTCAAAACCTTCAATAAAAGGCCACATTAGACATTTTCTGTGTGAAATCGTGAGGTAATTCTTCAACGTGAGTGCAGTCTGAAGCTAAACGAGGCTCCGCGCGACAGCTGCCTCCTAATTTCCCTGTTGTTGCTTTGTAATTTAAAGGTAGATGATATAAATGTATTTATAGCGGCAGAGACAATAATGAGGGGCTGTTCAAATCTCCCCAGCGAGCAAATCTGTGTTGATTCAGATGGTACCAAGAATCTGTTTGTGTGGGTAAATTTGTTGAGGGAGGGGGGGATTTTCAAGGTCTGATGAAATATATATCAACACACACACACACAAGAGAAAGCTCCTCCAATACTAATCAAATGAATCAGTTTAAGTGCGTCTCTGCCCTCCGATCCATCAGCTGCTCTCTGTCCAAACAGCTGATAACACTGCATATCCAGGCAGAGGCACGTGAGCGGGTGCACATTTCACGCCTGCCCGCTTCAGGGGCTAATGAGCGCGGTTAGCATTCCGCGAGTGGGAATCGAACGTCATTATTTCCAGTGCGATTCATTGTGTGTCCGGTGATCAGAGACCGTTTCAGAGGGCTGTAATGGAGGCCGCGGTGACGGAGTCTCCAGTAAAAGCCAAATTAAGCTACTTCCTTTTGCTGTATTTTCCTTTTGTTTTGAGCCTAAACTTAAATCTTCCAGGAGATCAGAAGTTGCTCAGGTATTTAAACTCTTATCATCCCATGTTTATTGAGTTGATTAGAGCTGAGGTTGCTATGGTTACTCTTCTCATGCGTGGTTGCCGCACTCTGAGAATGGCGAGTTAATACGTGAACCTTAGAGGCGACAACAGAAGTAGATCGCTAACGCATGCTAGCATCGTTGAGCCTATTCACACTGGCCTTTCAGGCGTAGCATCGAATCAGGACAGTTTTGTCTGTTCTTCCAGGAGCGGCTTCATTCGCCAGCGGGAACGCCACCCTCACATTCCCGGGGTCTGGCACGTCTCCGCCCCCGCCCTCATTGCTCTGATCCGCGCGTCCCGCCGCCTGCCCGAGATGACAGAGATTGCGCGGTGCCGAGCCCCCCGCGCCGCATTCCAATGGCGGTTAATATTGAGTAGCTGCCCATCATCTGGTGCCTGATTGATGACATAATTAGAGACGGGCTGTTTGATGGAGATGCCTGGCGAGCTCCTCCGTCTGCTGGCCTTTGTGTGGACGTGAGGCCCGGGTCCCCGGAGCGTTCGTCTGGTGGTAACCTTGCCTGAGCATGAGAGGCTGCACACCTTCACGTTGTGTTGCTGTGTGTGTGTGGGGTGGGGGGGCTCCAGGCCCCGCTCTCCTTAACAATGAACACAGCTCCGAGCTCGGAGAAGCTGATTAAATTAAAGTGCCTCGCAGGCAATCATGCCAAGGTCAAAGAGATGCTGTGCAAACTGCTCCTGGCACCAACTTTTCCTCGGCTGTGCGCAGACGCTCCTCGGCGGACGTGTGTAGCTGAGGCTCGGGAGCGGCCCGACCTCGCAGAAAGAGGAAAATGGAATTGTCACTGTTGATTTCGCTGCTTCCACATCAGGGAGAAATGAACTTTCAACAATGTCGCGATATGAGGTCTTCGTCTCGGGGCCTCGTTTGATGGCTCTTCAGGAACCGGGAGGAAATGGATCGCTGCCTGCCGTCCGTTACGGCTTGGTTTCACCTTAAAAGAGGAACTGGAACTGCAGTTTTGGTTCGTGTCAGTTAATACAAGAGTCATTCTGATATAGAAGCTCTCTAACCCCAAATAATTAAAATATCTCTCCTATAGAGACGTCCCAAGATTCTTTAAATCCCAAATTAGAGCACTGAAAAGAGAACTGGACAGGTCCCCTACTATTAGAGTGGTCATGTGACCAGGTAAGCCTGTTGACCACATGATCCACCTGTATCTGGTCGGGGCTGCTGGGACGACCCCTGAGGTCAGGGGTCGAGAGGAAAATGCTGCCGTTCTATTGTGAACCGTGAGAATCCTCTGAGCAGAAGGGGTCCGCCCACCTGTAGGAACGAACAGATCTCTTCTTGGATCTCTTCTCAGAAACAAGGAACCTGCAAACCTGTCTGGTCTTGCAGACTGCTGCTCCACAACAACCTCACGCCCCCCCCCCAGAGCCTCCGTCCTCCCTCCCTCCTGGTCCATATGCATGTGAGGCCACACCGGCCGATCGCCAGGGTCGTGATATTCACGGAGCTGTTGCTGCCGACGTGTGAGCGTGAATAAACATGCGCTCGCTTCCCGCCGGTGATCCTGATGATCGGAGCTAGATCTGGGGCGCGTTGGCCGTGCTCACCGCCGCGTCCGTATCAATACGCCCTCCGCTCGGCCTCCCTCCTCCCTGCAGATCTCCGGCCTCCTGCACACGCTGCGCATCTTTGATGGGCTTCACCACCTTTTCCTGCTCATTCGGAGCAGGCCCGGTTCCTGTGGGGGCATCTTCAACCTGCATCAGCTTACAAACTCATTCAGATTATAAAGTCCTTCTCCTCCAAACATGCTCAAGGTTACGTCAGCATTGAATTCAGGCTCTCAGAGTGGATCCATGTCCTACCTACAAACGCCTCCGAGCTGCTCTTAACCCTGAATACTTAAAACAGGGATTAACGTGGTGCGTCAGAGGGGTGGGGGCGCCTGTCGGCACCAAGACCATCACGGTTTGGTAGCAGAAGTTCTTTGGAAACATTTCTCTGCAGCATCCGTCATGAATTTTCAAAAAGAAATCAGCTAAATCGAGAAAAAACACAGACAAGTCGTGGCTGCACACCAGAGCGGGGGAGAGGTCCAAGGAATGGATTTATTATTTCTTAAAAAGCCGAGCCAGCGCTCAGTCGAGTCCAGAAAGGGAGGATGGAGATGACGGCTGCACCTTGACAGGGCTGGAACAGCTCGGAAAAATCTAAATCTGTCTAAACGTGACAGGAAGTAGATGAACTCTGCAGCCAGAGGACAGATTCCCTTGAAGCTAATTGGACCGCCGTTCTTGTGCGTCTCTCAAGAACATCTGGGCCTCTGTGAGAGTCCAGAGTTTTCCAACATTTTGTTTGGTGGATGTTTCAGGATGTGGTTAAAAAAAAAAAAATCCCTTTGCAACATGGTCCGACCACAACCGTGGGAGATCTGGAGGTAGCTACCTTCGCTAACCTGAGCTAGCCTCCACACTGGGAGTTTGTTTGCCTGCTAGCTCAGATGAAGGCGAGGCTCCTGGAATCTTAATTCCAGGTCAGGTCTGTAGCCACACCTGTGTTTATCACACTTTCTCTGCATGTAACAATAAACCACTTAGCATGACTGGTTCCACCTCCTCTCACCTCACAATTACACGGCAAAGGTCAGCAGGGGTCAAACTGAGGAGTGACGAACAAAGAGAGGAGGGCAGCGGTGGCCGAGCCCCCTCAACGTGTCCAGTCAGCGTATTCCTCTGTGGTTTCGCCGGCACGCCGGCGGCTAATGACTCAGCGTTGGAGGGGCTCCACGTTCAGATGTGCAGGCCAAGCCTGAGCGCTATCAGATGGTCGCGTCGGAACACCGTCGGCGTCTTCGGCATATGCCTAATTGGCAGTTGGAACGCCGGCGCTGCTGTCGGCGTTCCAACTCATTAACATGTAATGTGCACCTCGGACCCGGGGTTGGCAGGAGCGGCTCCCGCCCTCGCCGTAAAACTCAGGGAGCCACGCCGGGGCCCCAGGTGGGAGACACAGGGGTCCCTGCTTCTGGTGGGCTCTTTGTGCCGGCTCACTGAGACGTTCCCTGTTCTCCTGGGATCTGATTCAGGTCTTTGTTTTCACCATTCCAAGCGATTGGGCGGGAAGGGGGGGGAGGGGGACCGGGGACGATGGGAGTTGTTAACAGCTTGTAAAACATATCTGTTTAATTCGAAGCCACAGTTGCCCCTCTGCTGATCTCAGATGCCGCGTTCATCTCCTCTAATGCTAATGCACTTGGCTTTTATGGCGCCGACAGAGAGGATTCTGCTCGTCGTGCCTTGTTCTGCAGAGCTCTCAGAGGACGTGCGAGAGCCTAATGAGCTCCCAATTTAGACTGAAATGTTTGTTTGGGACGGCGAGAGAGGAAACGACGAGTGTTCTGCAGGAAACTGCAGCTGGAGCGGAGAAGAAGCAGACACTTGAATTTTTGATAAGTCGGAAATGATTCGGATGTTTCTGCATCTCTGGAAGCTGCAGAGCAAAACATCCACCGGGAAGATTTCTGTTTTCCTGCAGGTGACAGACGTCAGTGTTCATGGAGGTCAAATAAATGACGGGGAACCTTCATCGCTGTCTAACGAGACACGTTAAGTCCCTGACGAATAACTCAGCATCGTCGGCGTAACGCCGATCTTGGCCTCTTCATTGTTGGTGATTTCATACGGTGACGTGTTCCACACAGGTCGTATTCAGCACCTGTATTGTTACATTTTGCAGACCTTTTTTCCTAAAACGTCCTACTAATGAAAACACTTTGCTAGTAGCTGCGGCGCACCGACGCACAATTACTGAGGGATGAGGATGTGGGAGGTCTCGCTAATGTTGAGTCGATGCGTCTCATTTTATCTACATAATTAACGTGATCTCGGCTCCTGAAGTGGAAAGAAAACTCCAATCGTCGAAACTATCCAGCGTGAAGAGGTGCAGCAAGTAAAGGAGCTCTTAACTTTTTGATGATCCAGCCATAGATTTAGAAATGACTGCTTGGAAGCTATAATTTAACATTTTCAGCCCAGAGGTTTAATTATTAAACCCAGTTCAAATCAGCCTAGAGAGCAGTTTAGTTAAAGAACCTCCACTTTCAGCTCCTTCCTAGCGTTAGCGGCACAACCCCAGCCCCCCCACCAAGCCAGAAACACTGACTAACACTCTTAACCTACGACATCTGATGTTATGTCCTCGGCAGTGATCCAGTGGGTGATCCAGTGGGTGGGAAGCACGTTGGCCCCGAGGCCGAAGCTCGAAGAGTATTTATGACTGATGAATGTAGCAGGCAGAGGAGCTCGTGACTCAGGGACAATGATGCACATCCGTCTCCGTTCTCACGCCGGTGGAAACTTGTTCAGGTGATTCACCTGTGCTGGTGTCATCACCGTCCTGCTGTCAGATCCATGAGTCAGCTGGGAACCAGCCTGGGTGTGAAACCTGCCAGTCAAAACAGTCTGGCGTCCTGAGCATGTAGCATTTAGCTTGTCCAAGTAATGAAGTGCAGCGCGCGTCCTCGACTGAACCCTGATGCCATCTGGTTTACAATGTCATGTATCGTTAGCTGCCTCTCAGCGCTATTGTAGCCTTCGTGCTAGCACGGCCTTTCTTAGTGTTCTGTATAAAAAGACTTTTATCCTGTCGAGTGCTGAATCACAGCTCATCATGTGACTGAGTCAGGCTCCGAACATGTTTCCCAACATTCCAGCTCTAAAAATGGCCCGGACTCTTCCTGTCATGTCTCACCTGTGGCCTTTTTTATGCCAGGGAATGTGTGGCGGCGTTTCCACAGCTCGCAGCCTTTATGGTGGCTCTTCAAGGATTCTCATAAATCACGTTTGGAGAGTGCGACCCCGCTGTCGGCGCCGTAAATACACGCTGCGACGGCCTCGTTGTGGGATGAATTCATTTCACGTGTCGTGGCGATTCAGATCTGCACCCTGAAATATGTCAGTGTCTTTAAATGCAGATTTATCCACCTTAAATCCTCTGAAACAGGCGCATTATTTAACTCTGCGAGGCGCAGACCTCATTAGCACCGAGTAATCCATCTTTTTCACGTTTCTTAATCTCTAAGCTTCGGCAAAGTCATTAAATCTCTGCGGGCCGCGACCTCGCGCTCCGTGACGTATCTAAAGTGGAGATAAAGAAGAAAAAAGGGTCTTTTCTCCATTTCCTCCTGGTCACCTCCAGAGAGCCTTGAGCCTTTAGCCGTCGCTATTCGTCACCGTCTCCGTTCATTACGACCTTTAGCGGACGGCGAGGTCACAGCTGCTCCAGTCCCAACTGGAACCGGGACCCGTCTGACCTGCTGGCCGGACACGCTGGGGCTGACCGGATCCCCGTCCCCATTAAGACAGGAGGTTCTTGAATGGTAGCTTGATGGTGGGAAAGTTGAATCTGGAGGGAATCGAGTTCAGATTCCGCCAATTATTCCTGTCTACCGACGCGCTGGTAGACGTGAGCTTTCCCGCGGTAACAGTGCTATTTACACGCCGCACGGAAGGACGGCCAATTAGAACAGAACCGTGTGCCGAGCTTCGGCGTGAAGAACAAAAGAGGAGCGTTCCAAAAAGACGGAGACGTGAGCGCAGGCTGGTATTTTATGGCCCGGGAGGTAATTAGACATACGAGCATCAAATGGCGCCTTATTGTGGAATAAAGTGGATTTTACAGAAACAAGGTAATTTTACTCCGGTTCTAATCACCGGCGCTCTGATCAGAACCAGTCTTTGAGCTGATCCCACACCTAAACCACATCTCTCTGAAATTCCTTGTTGTTTCCAGTGGCTGGGAAAAAGCTCCACCTGCTCCAGAGGCCAGAGGATCGTGGGTGCCGGTGCTGCTCCCACAGGCGGCTCAGGTCATGTGATCGCGGCTGTTAGCAGCGCTGCCGTCCTTGGGCCCAAACCGTCCTTATCTCAAAGTCAATTTGCACAGCCGGGTTTCCAAACTCCGGAATAGACAAACCAAACAGCGGCTCTTTCAGCTTCCAACCCGGCGGAGGAGGAACTGGGCACCAGTAAACCCAGTGAAACAGCACATACAGAAGAACAGAGTCCAGTGATAAAAGCTCCACTTGTTTGCTTTAAACCTGTTTTTTTTTTTCCGCCTCGTTTCCTTGCGGCCCGGATCCTGCTCGGCGGGGGAGCGGGGGAGCGGGGGAGCGGCGACTGTGAGCACCAATAACAGAAAACACATGTTTCTGTGCTGTTCAGGGTCACAGAGTCATTTAGCCACAAACAGGAAGGGAAAACTAACACATTAGCTTCAGAATTAGCTGCTAGCTTTGAACAGAACCACAAAAACCCGTCCTACAGTGCTGCCTGAGCGGACGTCTGCATCCTGCCTGCAGGTAGACGCACTCTGACGACGCTCCTGTATCACAGAGGAGCCTCAACACCTGTAATTGGCTCCGGGCCCTGCCAGGATTCCGGTCTGACAGCAGTTTTCAGTGTAAATATCATTTTGTCACCAATTAGGAGCCTGTGCAGCTGCATTTCACAGGTCATTAGAAGAGAAGAAGGTGGCGCTCGGCGTGGCGCACGTCGCCTCCCGGCTCAGAGCAGAGCTGCAGGTCCCGGCTCAAAACACACAACTCATTTTTACCCTCAACAGAAACCGGCTCGGACGTCTAATTTAGCTTTTGCTCAGCGTCTCAGCTCAAACACCGGCGGACAGAGCTGGACCCACTTCATTTATTTGACAGCCTTTCTGAGCAGAACCAGGTGAACTTTGATCGATTGGGCTTTTTGTTTAATGTTCAGCTCTGGCAGCAAATGGGCAGAAATCCGGTGACCCATCCTGAAACACATTAACCTGGAATACCGCGAAGGAGGCAGAGGCCACACCTGCAGCCGCTCCTTAATTAAGGGCCGCCGAGGCCATCGCGGGACGGCGAGAACGCGGCGAGCTCGGCCGCTTGCTCCGACGCTTCTAATCGCCTGGAGACAAATTGCTTTCAGCAGCATCTTTAAATGACTTTTCCTCCATTTTGCAGCTGATTAGAAGAGGCTCAAACGAGGATCTCGGAGTGGCAGAAAACTCCACCTGCGCCGCCACGGCTGCTGTTCTACTCTGCAGCTACAGGTGCGCTAACGAGGCGCGCTAACGAGCCACACGGTCCTGGAAACGGGATCTCTCCATCCAGCACCGAAACATCGCAAACAAACACAAAATCCTGGCAGAGAACCAGCGAGGAAGTGAGCGGCTAAGAAAGGGAAACTAAAACAACCTTTTTTGGAGCAGGAAGGGGGGTGTGACCACAGGTGTTTCCACTGACGCTAATTATGAGCTGTCTGTTGAGGTAGGAAGTGAAAACCTGTTTCCTTTTAATTAATGATTTATTCCGTTAATTAGTCTAATTAGGAGTTTGTGTATTCACTTGACTTTTTTGGTTCCTTATCCCAACATAATTTTTTTTTACAAATATATCTATTAGCGTCTTTTCTGGCGTTAAAGCTGCAGTTCGATCGGTCTCCCTTAAAACAGGCAGGACTTTTCTCTAAAAGATATGAGCAAATATTCCCAAATTAATCAGTGTTTGTGCCCGACCAGCGAGGGCGGCTGGGCGGAGCTTCACAGGTCATCTGCCAAAGCAAACGTTGGCTCATTAGCTGCGGTTAGCACAATCAACAGCGTGTGACCTCGCGAAGCGCTTTAAAGGTGCGATATTTGAATCCGCGTGCAGAATAAATACTAAAATAAAGCGGGACTCTCGGGCATAAGTGGGCAGCTCTGCCTCCAAGGAGAAAAAGGCTCAATTCTCTTTAAAATTCGAGCCGCGTCTCCACCACCTTCATCAGGTCGCGAGCTTGCAGCTCCATGAATATCTCTCCCCGTTTGGTTCAGACTGCGTTGAAAGCGCCTGAAGTCAAATTTTAAAACCTTTTTAATCCACTTGGCTTCTCTTGAAGACTTTAAGGTTCTGACTTTTGAGAAAACGACCAATTTCCTGCCCCAAAAGCGCCAGCAGGGGCACCGACCATCCCGAGTGGATCGGGACCAGGGAGGTTTTCGGACCGGCCTCGCGGTTAAGAAGGCAACTAAGAGCCGGGACCGGTGGCACCCACAGGGACTTGGACTCGTTCTGGGGTTCTTGGATTACCCTCCAGCTGGAAGCTAAGCTGCGGTGAAGCTACCACGTCTCCCAGACCTCTTTTAAGAAAAAAAAAAGGTTAACTTTGGAAAAGTGCGTATAGTACAAAGCTTAGACTCAGAATTATGAGCCTCTGACCCAAAATAGAGGAAGCCAAGGCTGCGTTTCTGCTGCCTGATGCCTCCTGCCAGCACCCAGAGCTAATGAGGAGCAGGCAGCCGCGTAGAACAGAGGCGACAGAGGGGCTCAAATCCGATGGCTCTTTTATTGTCAAAAAGCTTCACTTAAGTATTTACAGTTTGTGCAAAAACATTTAAAGGTTTCAAGGACTTTACATTGTAAGTTCAACCTCAAGGCACATACATGGAACAACACCAATATTTCATCATGAGAACAGAAATGTAACTTTGGTTCCTAAGAAAACTCGTAGGTGGTTAAACGTAACACTGCGGCGTCTGGTGATCGTCCCGACCGAGCTGTTCTGCATGCACCTGACTCTTCCTGCCCCCCCCCCCCTCGCTCAAACCCCCTGAACCGTCAAACCTGTGTAAGTAAAATCAAAGGCGATGAAGCTAAAACACAGAACATGCACAAGCGCCCGAATGAACATTTTGGCTAATAGATATCTGCCCCCTCCCTGGAGAGGGGATGACTTTAAACATTTCGGCTGCTCACGCTGTCTCTGAACTGCTCTCAAATTTGTCGTTTTCCATGCGATTCGGCTAACACAAACATCCTAGCGCCCTGGAGCGCCGATAAAGTGATGGCAAGAGTTTGTAATTCAGTTTTGTGTGTTTCCACAATTAAGAGTCTGCAGCAGAAACAACAAAGGGAGCTGCTTCCCCGCTAACGATCTGGCACTAAAGACGAACAGCTTTTGTGTCGGGTTAGCATGTTCCTCCCGTTAATACTGTTACCGCTGTGTGCTTTCTGTTCACGTCTCGCCTGGTTTTTTCTTCCTCCCATCATTCAGTTGTGTATGAAAGGTAAGGCAAATGTCTGTCTGGGTTACACATTCACAGACGGGTTAGCGCACGTAGCAACCGTTCCACCCCTCCAGCTTTGATCTGCACGTGACATCACGCAGGGCTTTCATCTGGAACAAAGTACGACCGGAGCGACACGACGTGTGAATGTGTTTGTGGAGATAAAAGGTTGAAGTTAAACAGAAATGGAGATGCTTTGATAACCACAGAAGGTCAATGAGCCCTTGAAGTGAATCCAAACGAGGTCAAAATTGAGATCTCCGATGGATAAGTGATCAAGTGTTGCCGGAACGGATCCATAGGGTGACTTTTTTTTAAAAAAATTCTTGGCCACATTTGCTGCTAATAATAGTTTATAAAGCCTGAAAGTCAAAGATGAACAGATTTTACCAGGGTTAGCACGCTAAGCAGCTAGTAAATGTTCTCTTGTGTCGGTTCCTGAAACATTTCCGTGGCATGACTCAGCATTACTGAAACGCTGTAAAACTCTGCATGATCGGTCGTCCGGGCGACAGCGGGCACGGCTACCGCCAGACCTCAGAAGCGAATTGTATCGGTGCGGAAGAAAAAACCCGACAAATATTTGCCTCCGACTGTTTGGCCGAGTCTCCGCTGGTGCTCAGGCCTGGATGTTTGAGCAGCTGCACTGGGGCACCTCTCAAAGGGTTAATGCGCTCGCCCAGCATGACCTCCAGGCCGCCCAGTGAAAATAATCGCTACATATTTTCACCCTTTTTTGGTGGGGGATTATAAGGAGAGAGCTTAAGGTGGGGAGGGGGGGAGGGAGGGAGGGACCTCTCTGAGCTTGGCCTCTCCAAATAAAACTGTGTCAAATCAAATAAAGTCGACTTAAAAAGTGGAGAATAAAGAACTCTCACCGGCACCTCGCACGCAAAGAGCTGCTACAGACGCCAAAAACGCTTTTAATTGCAGCCACGCAGGGATCAGAGGACCCGGGGGGGGGGGAAGGTGGGGGGTGGGGGGTGGGGGAGTAGATGAAGTGACAATAACGCCGTAGGAGCGATCAGGCGACGCCGTCCTGGTTGGGGGAGCGAAGGTTAGCGCCTCTCCTGACTGGATCAGGGGTGGAGCCGGATCCCATTGTCACAATGTCCTGATTGGATAAAAAGGGGGTTGGGGGTTGGGGACGAAGGTGTTTAATTAGGTTCAACAAAATGAGCGTGGACGAGGCCTCCATCCCATAATGCAGCTGAAAATCCACCCCATCTATCATCAAACTGTTGGTTTTTAAAAGCTTCCACATCATTAAGGAGCTCGATGAGCATTAATACTCGAGTAGCATCACCTGGTCCTGGACTCCAGGGGACCGGTGGGGGTAAAGCCGTGCAAACCCTCCCTCCCTTTGCACCCCCAGATCCTGTCTCGCTCAACTGCCCCCTTGTGGCCTCATTTGTCAAAGCAGAGGGGATAAAAGAAGCAGAACAAATGAAGGAATTTCTTCAAAGGGGATCTGGAAGTCCCGGCACAGCCCTGCACCTCATTAGAGACAATAATCCTCCCAGGCTTCAGAAAAAAAACCCTGCAGATCTACAAATTAAAAAAGAACTTTTCCCAAAGTGTCTCCGGCTAAATCCACCTTCGCTTCACTGCCGGCAGAACAAAGGTGTTCCGAGCTCTCCTCCGGCAGCATTGACGACCTTCCTGACACTTCCTGACATATGATCGCAGCCTCGGCCGCTTCCTGCCCGCCTCTAATAAGAAAGTGCACTTCAATTTCTGTTTACGTGTCACCGGCGCTGGATTTCCACAGCACTCCAATCAGCAGCATTTGGATTTCCCCTGTGCGGTGTTGTCTTTACTAGCGCTCTGGTGCACCGGGGAGGGCGTTGTGCACTTCAGAAGAAAGAGCGAGAGAGATGGAGAGGACGATGGAGAGGGAAAAAAGGGCCCTATTTTGCTTCTGTGGTTAGCGAAGGATCCCAGCCCTCGAAGCGCCCTTTCCAACGGTTCCAAAGCCGACGGCATTCATCAGAAAAGCTACACCCGGGGTGCCGTGATTGTACAAACCCATGTTCTTGTACAGTACTGACCATTTATACCACTCTCAAAACCCTGCTGGTTATAAAAAAAAAAGAAACACTTTTTATCTCCTTTTCTAAGAATAAAAAAGATAGCAGAGATTCCCACATCAGTATCCACAGTATAAATTACATCGTAGACAGAACTTGGAAATATATATGGTACAGTTATATTTGACTAGAATTTATATTGTCGTCTACACAAATAGCGTGTGTATCGAAGTGTGTGCGCGTGTGTTTGGTGTGTGTTTAGTGTTCCCGGTTGATCACGTGTGGCAGAACTCTGTACTGGGCACGTTGCTGCTCTTGCAGTAGGCTATGCTGTTTTTGCTGAGGGGGCAGTCTCTAAAGCCGATGCCCCCGTTGGGCGTGTAGATGGGCTGGATCCTGAAGTCGCCCTTGAGCAGCTGCTCATTGTTCAGCGCCACTATCTGGAAACTGGTCTCAGTCATCTCAAGAATGGAGTTATCCTTCTTGGTTCCAGCCTCGCAGTAGTCGTCTTTTCTCCTGCCGCGGTTGTATTTCCACTTGGTCGAAGACGACCGGCTCTTCCTGTGCATGTACCAGCAGAACAGGCTCAGCAGAGTTACCAGGACGAGCAGCACGGCCCCTCCTATGATTCCAGCCATTAGCAGCGTGGAGTTGATACCCTCCTGAGGAGCTTGCTCCCTGCCAGGAGCCTTGGTCCTGGCCTCAGAGCACAGAGTATCCTCCCCTGGCCTGTAGGAGTTTAGAGTGTCCAGCATGTGCACGCAGATCCGATACACAGACCGGGGCTCCAGGCTGGTAAGGCTGATCTGTCGCTGGTCCCCGCTCACCGTCCGCTCTCTCATACCTTCGTTTATTTGGCTTTGGCCTCGTTTCACCCAGGTGACTTTGTAGGCTGTGACGGTGAAGTAGGAAACCCAGCTCACCTCGATGTTGGTGGAATTCACCACATGGAAGGAGATCTGAAGGGGATCCTTGTAGGGAGGGAGGGGGTCCCAGAGGGTTCTTATGCTCAGGGGGTGCCGGAGGGGAGGACGACTCAAGTAGTAGGGGATAGGGGTGGTCATGAGGGTGGACGTCGTGGTGGTGAGGGGCACGGTCGTGGGCGGGGGAGGGGGGTGTCGAGCGCAGAGTGGGCCACGGTGGCGAGTCACTCCCAACAGGGCACTCTATGATATCCAAGGTGAGCTCCCTGATCGCCATGCCACGGACCTTCTCTGGACTCTGACAGACGAACCCTCGGGCATTGATGGACGTGGGCAAGGACTTGAGCCAGACCACCACCCACTTCACAGAACAGTCACACCGCCAGGGGTTATTTCGGACCATGAGGTGCCTCAGGCTTGACAAACTGTCAAACACACCCTGTGTAAGACTCTGGAGCTGGTTGCTCGAGATATCCAATTTTTCCAACCTATTTAGGTCAGCGAAGGCTGCCACAGGGATCTGGTCAATCTGGTTCTCTTGCAGGCTGAGTTTGATCAGTGCCTGGGTGGGCAGGAGCGGGGGAGGGAAGGTGAGCGAGTTCCGGGCCAGGGCGAGCTCGTGGAGGTTAACCAGGTCCTGGAAGGTCCCTGGTGCAATGCCCTCATCTGTCAGCAGGTTCCCGTCCAACACGAGGCGCTGCAGGCGCGTCACATTCTGAAAGGCCTCCTCTGCAATGACAGCAATGCGGTTCTCGTCCAATCGCAGTTCCTTCAGGTCCTCGGGAAGGCCGATGGGAACGCTGCTCAAGTGGTTCTTGGTGAGGAAGAGCAGTTTGAGGCTCACTGCCTCTCTGAAGGCCCCTTCCTCCACCCCCACTGTAGAGATGGAGTTATCATCCAGGTGCAGCTCCTCCAGTCTTGTCAGCTGGGCCAGGGCCGCCCTGGAGATGGTCTGGATGTTGTTCTCTTGGAGATGCAGGACCCGCGTGTTCTTGGGCAGGTTGATGGGGAACTCGTCCAGCTGGTTACCGTAAAGGTACACAGTCTCCACGGAGGCCAGATTGTGGAGTTCCATGGGGAACCCGGCATTGTTTTATCTGGTTGTTATGCAGAAAGAGGATCTTGTAGCCCTCCTGTATCCCCAGAGGCACTGATGTCAGGCTGCGTTCATTGCAGTACACAAACATGTTGTCACAACGACACACCTGTGGGCACGAGGCGCCCGAGCTGAACTGCATCTGGAGGCTCAGCGTGACAGTTAACCAGAATTGTACGAATGAAGCCCAATCTTTATTCCAAGGTCCGGCAAGAAACTCCATAGTGAAATAGGAAAACTGAAGAAGGAAACCCAAAGAAAAAAAAAGAACAAAGGTAAAACTATATATCCACCAAAAACTGACCCCGCGACAGGGTCACTTATGAGAACCTGGCAATGACGCAGTCAAAGGAGCAGGAAAGGGTGGGAATAATCCTGTAAATGCTCGTCCTCAGCCAAAGAGTGAAGGCCTCATTAGCGGCGAGCGCTCCTCTGATGGACTCCATCCATGCTGAGACACCAGACCACAGCTGAACTCGTCACTCATTGGCCCACGCAGAGCTCAGCCGGGGCCAATTTGAATCCTCGCAGTAGAGGTCGGCCACAGGCTCCACTCGCCTGTCCGTCACACGCTGCCGGACCCCAGCCAGGACAGAGTACGTGGGGGGTGACATTTGGATCCAGAGACCTGCAGGGCAAACAAAGAATCGCTGAATTAGAACATTCAGCGGTTTCGGTTCTCAAAACAAGCGCTTGCTTGTGTCTTCATCGGCCGTCCTAACCACCTTCCAACAACCGCAAAACATGGTGAAATTTCAAACCCACCATGTTCTTAAAAAGAATCATCTTATTAATATTCCGGGCGGTTCTTAAACATCCGGTTTCAGAGACATAAAGACGTCTTTTATTCCTTCTGCTCCCTCAGAGGAGGAACAGAGGACTGCGAGGACACTCTGGTGGGTTGTCAGCCATTATGGCCGCGATCGACGCTGCCTTAGGAGAACCAGGCTAAAAAAACCCAAAGGCTAATCAAGGCGTCACCTGCCCCATCCAAAACCCAAAATAACGTAAACACGCTAACCTACAAAGGACACGGCGGCCACGGCTGCACCCGAGGCTGCGGGAGGAGCTCACGACGAGCCCGCACGCTCGGCCCGACTTGTAGATTTAAGAGTGTGACGAGCAGGACGAAGAAACAGAGCAGAGGCGGTCGAGGAACAGAAAACAGCCCCTCTGACAGACGCCAGCTGTCAGCTGAAGCCGGATTGGATCATAATTTAGACCCCCGACCTGCAAAAAATGATCAATACTGCAATATCTCAGCACAGAGCGGCTCGTGAGGCTCAAGGCCGCCGGATCGCAGCAGACCCCGGAACCATTAGCCCGTTCCCTGTTTTATAACCCACACACACACACACACACACACACACACACACACAGGCAACTGAAAAGGTTCGGATTATCATCTGCAGCTCCCAGTTTGACTGGAGGACACACACCAGTCGAGCGGCGGCTGGATGGTTTCGCGTGAGCGAGGGCGCCGCCGAGGTGTCCGTCAGGGATGAGGAGCAAAGCGAGGAAGGCTGGACCCAATCACCAACCCGAGAATTGACACTTTTTCGGCTCTATCAGAAAAAAAGAGGAATAAACTAACAAATAAAGGGGAAGAGGCTGTGACCATCACGGGAATCTTTAAATCGCCTGTTGTCTGGAGGCGGCAAAAACAATCTTTTGACACATCTGTGATCTACTTTTCCAAATTAAAACAGCTAAATTTAATCAAATAAGCTGGGGGGCTGCCACAGAATCTAACCCTGAAGGCAGCAGCAGCAGAAAGATTTTCACAGCTGCATAAAGAAACTGTCCGGCAAAAATCCAGAAAAACGAAGCCCGATCTCATGTTTTCCGTATTTTTTTTATCGCGACAATTAAGATCAAAGCGAAATAAAGACGACGGGAGTTCTTTTTTCCTTCCTCCTGCTTAATTTGATTTGCAGGGACGAAGCCCTGGTTCTCCTCGCGAGATAAACGCGCAGATATTCGGCGAGGACAATCCGATTAGAACCGGATTTTCGCCACAGAAACGCAATTAAAAAGTTTAAATGGATCGGCCGTTTCGGGGGCGATAAGAGGCGGATCAGGTGGACTTCAAAGGCTGCCCAGGGAGCAGGGTCCCTCTGAATGAACCATTTCAGAGGGTCCGACTGAGCCGTGCTGCGCATGGAGAGTGGAAAACCCTCCAAGCACGGAGAGCGCAGCGCAAATGTGCAGCTCTGCGCTTTGTGCCGCGCTCGTCTCCAACATCTCATCAACCTTCGGATTATCGCTTAAAGGTTTTAATTAATCCTGAAACAAGTGGCTGGGAATTTAGCGACTCGGTGCCAGTTTGAGGGGATCTTTGATTTAAGATTAGCGTCGGATTTAATTCCCGGCTCGATTTGAGGCCGTTTTTTTCTGGAGGAGCTGAGGTAGAAAGTTCATTTCTGCGTCACGCAGAAATAAGAGCGGAGGTGGCTGCTGTTGACCTGAAGCTTATAATTATTACCCCCCCCCTATTACCACCCCCCCCCCCCCCCCCCCCCCCCCCCGTCCTGAGTTACCGAGCAGCAGCCTTTACCTTTGCGCGAACCTTTCTCCGTTCCACAGCCCGCCGGAGCAATCAAGTTCCCCCCCGTGAGTGTCCGGATCCCCCCGCCTGAAGGCAGAACTGCTGTGAGCCCAGCGGGTCTTCGGAACAGCATATTCCCCCGCATGGGTCCTCGCGCACGGCTGTGGCTGTGTCCGCACCGCTGTCCTCCACTTTTTCCTCTTTTTGAAAAAAACAAAAAAAAAAAATTCCAGCTCAAAAGCCAAAAAAAAAAAAAAAAAAACTCCCTCCGTCAGCGACTCAGGCGCCTCCTGCTGTAACTCACTTCAGCGCAGCCGCGTCCGACAGACCCGCTTCACCTCGTGCGCGCACGCTCCGAACGCTGGCGACGCCTGATCCGCACCGGGCCATGACGGCAGCCGCGTCCGCCCCGAAGCGCTCCTCCGGCGGGGAGCGCAAAGTTTCCTCTCCGAGACCGCAGCGCAGAGCCGGAGCGAGAGCTGCTGCCTGCGATGCTTCAGCTGATAGTGCGACGTGTGCGTGCGCGCTCGCCCCCCTCCCTGCCTCACTCCCTCTCTCTCTCTCTCTCCCTCTCTCTCTCCTTCCCTCTCCCTCCCTCTGTCCCCCCTCCCTCCTCAGAATAAAGAATGCATCTCCTCCAGCAGCTCCGTCATGGCTCGGAGCCACAGAACCTCCCTCACTCTGCAGAAACTCTGGGTCTCTCGGAACACGGCACCTCCTCACCCAGATCGGCCTTTTCCTTCCCAAATCCTGGAATCCTCCTGGAAAAAGCGCACAGCTGGTGCTGAATGTGTGGCGGGGGCGGGGGTTGATGACCCCCCCCTCCCCTTTATGTCTTGTTTTCTTTTGCTTTAATCAAAGCTTGAGCCTGATGACTGCGGTCGCCGTGGAAACGTGAGCTCAAACACCCAAAGGGGTGAACTACAGGATCCCACCGATCCTGGAGCAGCTGGGCTGATGACGGGAGGCGTCGGTGCCGGTCCGACTCGGTTCTGCTGGCATCCTGCTGCTCCACTTTACAGGCCTGAACTGGGAATAATAAAGGAAGCAGAGCTGCATGTTTGGGCGCAGCCGGGGCCGGCGGGGTCAGAGGTCGGGTTCTGAAGCCTTGTCGTTCGTGTTCCGGCTTCCAGCGGGACCGTAACTGGGCCGCAGCTCACAGAAACGGATGATTCCGGTGGTTTTCTCGCAGCTCCGCGCTGCGATCGGAGCTGGATCCGGGGTATCCGTCACTCCGGCCCGGCCCACCAGCACCTGGTACCAGCGGATACACCGGAGATGATTGATGGTTCTGGTGCGTCAGAGGCTGCGTCCATCAGGCAGCCAAACGGGCTCACACAAGTTCCCTCACAATGCAGGAATGGGTCAAACGGAAGGCTCGGTCCAGACGGAGCCGCTCCAGTGGGCTCCAGACAGGTTCTGAACGGGAAGGGACGGGCTCCAGACCCCCCAGGAACCCCCTGGACCCTGACCAGCATCACCAGTGGTTTATAACAGGATGGAGAAACAACTGACCTTGATGTCAGTGCCCCCCCACCTCGTCTGCTCTGTTGCCCTTTGACCTCCTGTGACCCTCCTGTGACCCCCCTCCCCCCCCACCGCGTCACCGTCACCTGTCTGGCAGTGGACGGAACCAGAGTCCAACCCGCTGCTCTTCATTCCATCCATCGGACTTTTGTCCCCAGAGGAGGGGGAGCATCATATGGGACCCCCCCCCCCCCCCCCCATCTCTGGCGTGGCGTGTTTGTTCTGCTCGTGCGCCTCGATAACGCCGCAGATAGACATCAAAGCGCCGCCCGCGCGCCCCCCACTGGGCCTCAGACGGCGTGAAAAGACGGCGGGAGCGAGGAGGAGGGAATAGTGCCTCCGTGTCTGTTTATCCCGGGGTTGTATCCGTGTCCGTCCCGGGAGACGTCATTAGCTTATCACATTCCTGCAGGAATTTACACGGACCGCCCAAAAAAGGTAAAAACACGGACCCCAGGACCCCCCCATCCCCCCCCCCCCCCACCCCCACCCCCACCCCCCCCCAGCTCCAGGCCTCAAAGACGAATATGCTGATAATGTTGGCAGCGGCCGATCGATGCTTCCATTAATTTCCGAGGCTGTGATCACGTCGCCCCGTTGATTATCCATCTACATGCATCTCTGTCTCAGCGGGACCCCCGGGAGCCAACGGTGGAGGAGGAGAAGTGACGGAGCAGAAAACCTCTGCTGGAATCGGACCGATCCACTCCAGCAGCTGTGGGGGGGCCCCGCTAGGATGGCCCGTCCGGGCTGGCGCGTCCTCTCCCGTCCGTCCTGTCCCGAGGACGTCGGAGACGCTGGGTGGAGGTGGACGGCGTGGACACATCTGGGCGAGCGGCGTCTCCGCCTGAATGCTGCCCTGTTGCTAACGGCGGGCTGTATAAACACGGAGCTGACAACAAGCGAGGCCCTGTAGTAGCTGGGGGTGGGGGAGGGGCACAGAGGGGGGGTAAAAATCCTGTTTGGGGCAGGAAGAGGGACGAGTGGATTCCCGGAGTTTATAACACGAGGCTTCTGCGTCGCCTCTGGAAGCGCGAAGCGTGAATTCTGGTCATTCTGCCGCTCCTCTCTCTCCTCCAGCACGGCGGGAAAACGGTCCGGTTTGATATTTTCCTTTAAATTTCCCTAAAATTCACTCACGGCTCTGGCGTTTGCTCCGGGACGATGCAGGAAGGGCGTAGAAACATCACATATCTGCTGGGCCTCCGCTAGGTTGCTAGCTTGCTCCTTTCCACAGACTGGCGGCTACGCTAGCCTTCCTAACCCTGCTTGCTGTGGTCACCTGACACCCTTTTGTTTTCCGAACTAAACCTGTTAGATTTTCCATATTTATGATCACGTACGAACAAACTAACGAAATCAGCATCAACAGCACAAGTTAGCGAAACCACGGCTCTGGTGACACCTCGCCAGGCCACGTTAGCAGCTGCTGTCAAGCTTAAGTTTGGAGTTCACATCTTTGTCTTTGTTGGTTCACCCCCCCCCCCACCACCACCACATCGACACCTGTCACCTGTGTCTTCGTTGCTCCGCCCCCTTCCCTGTTTACCCAAAGCTTAAACTTCCTCCTCCTGCTTTTTGTACCGGATTTTCTAGCACAAACATGCTAGATCAGATTAGCCGCACCCTCCCGGAGCGCGCCTTCAACTCAAACGTGTCGCCTCATCCAATACAAATGTGCCACCTTTTTTTTTTGAGTCCGAATGATGTTTTTCCCGTTTAAAGCGACGTGCACAGATGCCGTGAGCGGGCCAGCGGAAAACAGCCGTTTAGCATAAAAGGGAAAAGGACCCGTGAGACAGGAACTTAGAGCAGGAACGTAGACGGTTGCCAGGACGACGCAGGTCACGCCAAAGACGGCCTGATCCCACCTTCAATCCCAGCAGCTTTCCTTTTGTTTGAACTCACATCTGGGCTGAATTTCCCGCTCCGAGCCGGTGACGGCGGTCCGCAGCCCCTCCCGCATCCCAACGTAAACAGAAGCGGTGGACGTCCATTTGTCTCCGAGCTCAAACATCAGTATCCCGACGGACGCGCGGAACGTCACGTTTCACCCGCGTCGGCGGCTCCGCTGGGACCGCTGAGCGCCAGAATTCCCAACAACGCGGAGCCGTTCTTCAGAGAAGAAGATGCACTTCAGCGTCGAGCGGGAGCCAGGTGGTCCCAACACGCTAGCGGCACGGGACGGAGCGGCGGGATTGGCCGGCAGTCGTCAGGGCAACATCAAAACCAAACGTTGGACATCAAAGGCAGATCCGTCGGGACGGTTTTGGAAAACCAAAGTTGTCGGGCCCTCTGCGAAATGTTCCCCGTCGGGTTCCGCGCCCCCGAAAACGCGGCCGGTGCCTCCCCGGACGCGTCTCTGTCCCGGGAACGGCGAGGGAGCGCTAGCTTTAGCAACATCAAAGCAATAGCTGGAGAAAAAGGCAGAAAGGGGACGGCAGCCTGCACAGTGAAGCCTGGACGTGTCTCCAGCGTCCAGCTGTGGGCAGCTGCTTGAGTCCCCCCCCCCCCCCCCCCCACCTAATTAGCTGGAACCCCGGCGGCCTCTCGCCGTTCGTTTGCTTCTGACAGCTGATTTATTATTGCGTGATTTGAAATTAGCGCAGCGCGAAGAGCCTCTCATAACAATTTACACTCTCTTGACCTGGGACGCTCGTTAATTATTGGATTAGAATTAGAGGGAGGGTTGGACCCGTGTCCTCCCGCTCCGTGATGGCTGCTTTGTTTACCGGGATTCCTGCTCACGCCGGAGCGCCGTGCTTATTAATATTGTCTGTTTTTGAGGGAAGGTCGTTCCTCTCTTCATTCCCGTTAATCCTCTCGTGTCCCCACTTCAAACATTTAATACTCGGCCGATCTTTATTCCTCCTGGAAGCTTTTTAATTGCCTGGGAAGCCGAGAGGCGTGATGGCGGCCCGGGAGGCTCCTGTTATCCTGACAAATCCTGCCGGTGCTGAATTTGGGTGGATCCCGATTACATCAGAGTCCAGGTGAGACGACGCTCTGCTCCGAAACATCATGATGCTGCTCAGCAGGACGGGCTAATGCTTCACCATCTTTGCCTTCAGGAGCCGTGATTTAATATCGGACTCGTTCCTCCGTGAGTTTACGGTTCGAGTTCTTTTTTCGGAAGAGCGTGGAATTCTGGAATTCCTTGTTTGGGATTTGTTTAATAGAGTTCAGAGCAATAATATCCTTAATTACGTCAGAAATGCTGGTGAAGAGATGCTAGTTGGGAGCGTTAGCCTGGATATTGTCTGTCTGACTATTGAATCTCTGAGAGTTGATGTTTTTAGCTTTAGCTTCCACAGACCTGCTGCAGTCTTTACGCCCATAAGGTCGTTAGCGGGTCGAGCCGCGACCTTGTGACCTTAGCCGCCCTGTGTCAGAAGGGCCGTTAGCGGTCGAGCGGTCATCAGTTTAGGCCTGAGGAGGCCTCAGAGCGACTGTTAGCAGCCGGGTGACCTTTAGAAAAGTGTCCACCAGCGCGTGACCGGAGTCGTTCCCAACAGGGTACTTTGTGGATCGGGGTAGTTTTTCCCTCTCCCAGACCCGTCTGGACCGGCTCCACCTCAGAGGACGCTGGGACGGGCGGCGTTGCTCCCCCTCTCATGGTGGGAGGGGCCCCACCGTGGCGAGATGAACTGAAGCGACCGTCTCTGGGGTGAAGAACGACGCTAAGGTGGCTAAACGGAGGCGTTCCCTGTGGGATTCATGACTTCTGCTCGCGCTTCTTCATCTGTCTCCCGCCAGCTCAACGCTCTCAGCTCGGACGATTAATCCCATCCATGGAATTCCGCCTCACCTGTCGCTGACGCCCCCCCAGCAGGAAGAAAAATGCACCCTGAATTTGGTCTTTATAAGATATTAATAAGACCGAGGGCCAGAATAAAAGAAGCACTCAAAGAAGCAGACGGAAGGAAACGCCGCCAGCGGCCTAGCACAGCCTCCCGCTCATTGCTAGCATGCTAACCTGTAGGCTGCATGCTAACCTGTCGGCTGCATGCTAACCTGTCGGCTGCATGCTAACCTGTAGGCTGCATGCTAAACTGTAGGCTGCATGCTAACCTGTCGGCTGCATGCTAACCTGTAGGCTGCATGCTAAACTGAAGGCTGCATGCTAACCTGTAGGCTGCATGCTAAACTGTAGGCTGCATGCTAACCTGTCGGCTGCATGCTAACCTGTAGGCTGCATGCTAAACTGAAGGCTGCATGCTAACCTGTAGGCTGCATGCTAACCTGTCGGCTGCATGCTAACCTGTAGGCTGCATGCTAACCTGTCGGCTGCATGCTAACCTGTCGGCTGCATGCTAATCTGTCGGCTGCATGCTAACCTGTCGGCTGCATGCTAACCTGTCGGCTGCATGTAACAAGTGTGATCCCAGAGGGGAACTTGAATGTTTCCACTAATGTCCTGTCAAACCAAACTGAGATATCCGAGAATGTTCCGAGGTTTTCCCTGTCAGATGGAATTCTGGAGCTGAGGACAAACGAGCCATGAGCTAACGCTGGATAAATAAATATCTGAAGCAGCCTCCCAGCTAAGGAGGACGCGGCGTTCCTCAAGAGCGTGTACTCGGCCCCTCTTATCCTCGGGTCGATCGGCGTGTACGCGGTCGGCCCCTGATTGCTGGGCCAGAGCCGCCTGTGGACCAGGTCCGATGTGGATTTCATTGCCCGTGGGGATGATTCCTTTTTGTCTCAACCCTTCCGGATTGTCGCTTCCCATTTAGGTTCGGAGCTTTTAAGCAGCGGTGCTGATGGGAAACACGCTGCACTGGTGATCCCAGACTGGTCCGATCAGCTCCATCTGGAGGGGCCGACCGGCCCACCTGCTTTGCATTACACCCGACCTCCTCGTGTCGGGCCTGGCGTTCCGGCGTTCCGGCGTTCCGGCGCCTTTGGGTGCCGCGTCACGTGTTGGCTGATTAATGGGGGGTCCTGCTGGTGTCCCGGGATGATCCCTGCTGTCAGGCTGGGGGATCAAGCGAGGCGCCTGCGCTGACACAGCCCCCGCTTCCGCAGGTGCTCCTGCTGCCCCGGAACCTCTCCGACCCCCCCCCCCCCATCATGACCCTGGCTGTCTCTAAACAGGCGCGGCTCCACCTCGCCGCCGCCGCCCTGGAGGCGAGGAACAATCGTTGGCACATGTGTGAAAACAAGCCGTCAGGAGGAATGGCAGGAATTCCCCCGCTCCCAGGAAGAGCTGGCAGGTATTTCTCATGACTATCTGCTTTCCCCGGAGTATCGGGTGTCTCCGGGGAGAGTCTCAAAAATGCCTCGGAAAAGTGGCAGGAATGCCGAGGAGGCACATGGAAGCATTTTAGAGGAGCCGCCATCGCTCAGCGTCCTCCCCGTATCTCTGGCAGGAGAGCGTTAACACATGTTCGGTCCCCGGCCCCTCCCCCGCGCGCACGGACACGTGCGCGTGTGTTGGTGTCACAGCGGGGGTTGTGCAGGAATACGCCCCTGGGAATCTGACGCTGGCCGAGCTTCAGCTCTGCTGATACCTCAACAAGAAGAACTTGTTCTTATCAATGGGAGGCTTTATTTCTGCTGTACACACACACGCACACACACACACACGCACACACACACACACACACACACACACACACACACACACACACACACACACTGGTGGCCTGCAGACAGACACAGTAGCAGCATGGTGGTTCAACACAGCCCTGATATCAATAATGTCGCACACCTGCGGAATAACAAACAGACGAGCGCCTGTTGGTGCAGCAGCTCTGAGGAGGAACCAGAACCAGAACCAGAACCAGAACCAGAACCAGAACCAGAACCAGAACCAGAACCAGAACCCCAGAGCCATCCCGCCGGTGCTGCCTGCTGGTAGCATGTTTGACGCCGTCGCTGTAGCTGCTACATGCTAACCTCTCCTCGCTCTTTCCAGATTCCGGCGCCTCCGTCGACAGAAACGGACCTCGGATTTTCTTCCTGCCCTGTTAGCGACCGCGGCTCCTTTGAGCTTCCCCCAACAGTAGCGCGTCTGCTCTGTGTTGTCAACAACAGCTAGCTCAATGCTAGCTGATGGATATTAGCAGCGGTGCCAGAAAGAGGAGCCTACAGCGTTCCCAAAACTGTGGTCCGTGGTGAGTTCGCTCCTCAAACAGGAAGGATGACGATGGCGTGCGGACAGAAGCGGAAGTGAAACAACATTTTCTGGCCAGAGTTCAACATCTGGGGGCTAAAACTTCCTTTTCTGCAGCAGTCAGCTGATGTCAGCGAGCGTGGCGCCCACGATGACCCCGTGTGACGGTAGCCGCGGTAACGTCATACGGCTGAGGAGGAGGAGGAGCCGGGACGGAAGTGTGACATCATCAAGGCTGATGAAAGGACAGCGAAGAGACGCCCGTCTCTCCGGAACGCCGGCGTTTAGCTGCCTCAGTCAGGCCGGACAAAGAGCCGGGGACGACGGCGGCGTAGCTCACACTCACGTGTCAGGTGTCTCACACAGGCGAGCACACACACACACACACACACACACACACACACACACACACCGCCGCCCCTCCTCCCCTACGAGCGTCACAACTGTGGGAAAAGTGTACAGGAACCACGGTGAGGCCGCAGGTTCCCGCTGTCCAGTGGTGAAGCACAACAGGTTAATAAACCCCACAGGTGACCACAGGTGACCACAGGTGACCACAGGTGACCACAGGTGACCACAGGTGACCACAGGTGACCACAGGTGACCTGAGGCCGCGGGTTCGGCGAGGAGGCGGCTGGAGCAGTTGCCTCGGCAGATCCGAGTCCTGTAATCCAGGAGTTAGCGATGGATGAGGCCAGACATTTCCCAGCAGGCGTTCCGTCTCGGGGAGGTTCGGAACCGCAGTTGTTGCGGCGGAAAACTCGACGCCGCGATTCTGTTTTAGGACACGAGTTTAGTCCGTTGGCTGCCTGACAGACGTCACGCTGACGTGCGCGGCGTTAGCGGGTAGAAAGACAGCGATGAAATGCTAAGATACTGACAGGAAGCTGACGCTAAAGAGGGCGCGCAGGTGAGTCGCGCAGGTGAGTCGCGCAGGTGACAACGCATCTTTGCAGACACAAGGATGATCTGTAGCACTGAAGCTAACTGAGAAAAATAAGCTAGCTCCTGCTTTAGCTCTGGGTTTTGGGGGAAAGCTTGTTTTTAATGACCCTCGGAGTGAGCTAGCTTAAACGTGCCTTTATTTTTGTGTGCGATTTTGTGACAAAACATTTTTTTAATTCACACTCGCGCTAATTATGAAACAGCCCTCGTCCGCTTTGCTAATATTAGCCCACTTTTAGTAATAAAGCGCAGGTGGCGCGTCAAGCTTTCCTGACACTTCAGCGATCTCTGAGCTAACTTTAGCGCGTCAACACGTTTAAAAGTGTCGGTTTGAAACTTTACACTAATCCAACTAATCCGAACAGGTTCGCTGGGTAATTGAATCACCGCCGCCCGTTTTTGGCGTTGGCACCGTAGCACACGCCACCCGTGAGTCACAGTCACACGGCAACAACGCGACGGGCAGAATAAGTTCACGCTGAGGCTGCGATTGTTGGCGGTCGTGAGAGCTGCCATGTGACTCCTGACAAACCAAACAGCCCAACTCCTGTCCGGGGAGAGTAAACAAATAAATAAAGATCTGCTGTTTTTGTTTCTCTGACTTTGACGGCTAAAGACCAAACTGGAAATGTTCAGTTAAATAATAACTGCAATCTGACGATGAGTAAGCTAGTTTAGCTCAACTGCTGTTGCTACTGTTGCTAACACCTGTTTCATAAATTCTCTTGAAAAGTTTGTCTTTAGCTCGTGAGGAATCGTCAGCTGTCAGTCGGCTGTTTGACTTTTATTAAATATTAAATCCCGTCAGCGTGGTGGTTTTATTTTGAAAGGCGGTTTGAAGACGGCGCTGCTGTTCTGGAACGCCGCAGAGTTCTGCTGTCAGTCAAGCGTCTGTGGCGGCCCGACGTCTCTGCCTCAGACCTCCTCGTATCTTCGTAGCTCCTCCTGACAGCTGTTCCACCTTCGCTCGCGCTCGCGCGTCTTCACAGGTCGGTTTTATCCCGATGAGCTGTTAGCGGACACGGCGGGATGCTATTGAGGAGTGCTACCGAGCAGCAGAAGACATACGCTAAATGACCTGGTTGTTGGCTAGTTATAAAAGTTATCTACATACTACTTGCACCAGGCCTGAGCTAGCATTGCAGGCACTGGGTAGCTACAGAGAGTTAGCAAGATTTTTAGCCAGATTTGGTGTGTTAGTAATTACACGGTAGAGGCTAACTGAGTAGGTTAATGGTGGTCGGATGTTTTAGACGTTAGCAAGGAGAGGAATAACGTTAGCTCGAACTGCTCTCTTGTCTATACGGATTTATTTCAGTGAGAATCTCACGTGTCATCATCCTCATTCACGCAGAACCATATTTAGCCTACGTTTATTATCACGTTAGCTGTTAGCACCGGGATGGTTGTCAAGGTAATCGACGGGAGCCAGAGATAAAGGAGCTACATTCCTCAGATCTGAGCGCTCGTGTCAAACCGTGTTTACATCAGCAGATGCCGTAAAACGCTCCTGTTCTGTCCCACGCAGGACAGCGGGCAGCAAACGCCACACGATGTTACGTTAGCATCAATTAGAACGCTCGCAGCGGCGCGGCGCTAAAGCTGGTCAGCTCCTCCGTTTGGTCCCTTTATCCTGCCTCAGATCTTAAAGTGGTTACAATTCCGGATCTATCTCTGGGGGGGGGGGGGGGGGGGGGTATGGGGGGGGGCTGCACCGGGGCCATGAACAGGCCCGAGCGGCCCTGGACGAGGGTGTGGCGTTGGGGTGCCAAGGCGCTGCCGGAGGACTTAACCCCTGTTGTTTCTGAGCTCGAATGTAACACACACACACACACACGCCTTCGGCTTTTTAAGGAAACGACTCCCCCCCTTTCGGCAGATCAGGATTCCGTGCTGGAGAGATTGATTTAAAAAAAGCCGACGTTGGGAATGAAGACGGGAACAGAGCCACAGCAGCTTTGATGCCCCCGGCTGCTTTTTCCCGCCGCTCCGATGCTAAGCTAATACGCAGCGGTGCAGCTGGGGGTCAGCTAACGGGAGCGCCGCCGTCTCCCCTCTGGAAAACGCTCGTCTTTCCCGAGGACTCGGCTACAGAAGCTCATAAACCCAGATGATGGACGGCGCTGCCCCTCAGGCCGCACAAGGAATCCTGGGAAAAGGGAACGGAATCAAGCAGCAGATGTGGCTGAAGTCATTTGGCAGGAGGCTGCGAGGGTCTTAATTAATGTTGCCGTGACGACCAGACACTTTGATGGCAGACGTTGAAGAATAACCGAATCCACGCTGCAGTCTTCGCGTCTGGAATACTTTTCTTTGTTCTTTGTGTTCCCGCTCCACACAGAAAAACAGCAGAATTCCGAGTCCACGTCTCCGGGAACCGATCCGAACGTCCAAGGCCAAAACAAATGGACCTGCTCCGTGGATCGGTGCTGAGATGGCTGAAACTGAAGCCGGAGCGGGGTCGTTCCCAAACGGATCCTCGCTTTTGACTGGCCCCAGGAATGGAAAACACCGTCAGGTTCCAGGATCTGTCCTCCAGTGCGTCCACGCCCCCGGGGGGGCCGCGGAAAATGTCAAACAACAGCTACACCGCTACGTTCTGTCCCTTCACCGCTCCGCGGAGAGAAAGGAGGAAAACCGGCAGCTTCGGTTCAGGAGGCAGCGCTTCCCGGGACCTGGAGCTCCGTCTGAAATGCCTGACCTGGGTTCGCCGCCATAGCAAGACTCGCCCCGATCGGGCCCACGCTCCCAAGCATTCGCTCCCCGGAGCACCGGGTGCAGCCGGATAAAGAGAACATTCCCCGACCCACAAGTGGGAATGCAGACGGTGTCAAAACACGGCCTCCCGATTCTGCTGCAGGACATCTGGTCTCGTCCGGGCTCAAGCTCCCGTGATTCCGTGACATTCCCTGGTGTTCTGCTCTTCATCCGGACCCAGACGCTAACATCGCTAACGCTAACGCCTGAAAACGCAAATGTCCCGCGGGGAGACGAGCGCCGCTCTACTTCCCGGGAGAAGCGGCGGGTTGGCGTCTGTTCCGAGACCCTCAGGAGGACGGACCTGGACAACAGGACTCCTTTGGTTCCCTCTTGTTTGGACTCGGAGATCTCGTCTGTTTGCTTCCGTCCTCGCTGATCAAAAGTCTTCCGCGTCCCCCGTCTTCTCCGGCGCCCGTCTCGTCTCCGTGGACGCGGAGGCTGCCTCCGCCACTCCGCCTGTTTGATGTCGGATCCTCAAACAGACGCTCTCAGGGACACGGAATTGTGTCTCTTTTGTTCCCGAATTCACACGGGCATCGTTTGCAAAAGCCAATTCCGTTTCCTGTTATAGAAGCTAGCTTCAAAGGCTAGCTATGCTAGTCGTAAAACAATCTCCGCCCAGCCAGGTTGGGGGGGGGGTTGATTCACACGCCAAAATTCCTGCCGCCCTCGTGTTGGCAAAATAAATGTTGAAGGAAAGTATCAAACACGGCTAATTAGCGTAGCTTAAGCTAAGCCGTTTTTGCCGCCTGTGTAAACAGGCGGTAAAGTGGCGGCCTGGAGGATCAGCAGCCTTTTGTCCGTGAGCGGCGTTGTTGGTTCTGCTGCTACAGGTTGTGTACACCAGACTTTTCACCGCCTGATCAAAGGATTCCAGCTAGTCTGAGTTAAGCTACGGATCCAAGCTAGCGTAGCCGCGGGTAGCGTTCCGAATGTCTATTTTGAGCACATTGTGGAGCCTCCTGAGATGTTTCGGCGTCTTTAAATGACTCCGAACATCAAAGTTCTTTCCACGTTCCTCCTGTGAGTGCAGGAACTTCCTGGAGATTCCTGAAACGACCACAACAGAGACGGATCCGACAGAACTGTGGATACACGGAAATGAGATTTACGAGCTTCATGTCTGGAGTCGGACTCGTAAACCCCGATGATACGCGTGCACGTGTGTGTGTGTGTGTGTGTGTGGGGGGGGGGGGGTCAGGAGGCCGTTCACACAGAGGTGCGGTCAGGCTCTGGCTGCGGGCCGGGTCGTTCCGAAGGTCATGTGACCGTGGAATGTGGCCAGAGGCCGCTCCAGTCAGACGATCCCTTCAAAAACAAGTCCAAACTGTTTCCCGCCTGGGAGGCGTCACCTGTCCGACACTGTTCCCACCTTAGTTTAAACAAAACTGGGGGGAAAAGAGGTGAAACGAGGGCCGGGAATAACGTATGAGAACGAAGGAGAGGGAGTGGCCACGCCCACTGGTGATAACCACGCCCACCGGCGGTGACATCAAAGCCGGGGCATCAGCGGCGCTTTGATGACAGAGGAAGGGAAGCGTGACTCGTGCACGGACGAACGCGCCTGTTCCCTGAGAGAGCAGGGAAGCTAACGGAACCGTCACTGGACCGGGAACGTGATGCCTTCATGGAACTGAAGCCACAGAAATCTCCCTATTTTCTGAGTAAGTGGAGGAAAGAACAGAGGGCCTTGAAGGCAGCACGAAGCCTCCTCCAAAGTTCAGCGTGCCGGAGCAGAAACTCAGCTAGCGTAGCGTAGCTTTATGTAGCGCCTGGCAGCTGCTCGCCTGGCGTCCGCTCAGCCTCTTTGGCTGCTGTAGCGGCTCCGTGGCGAAGGAAAGGTCTCCGCCGCCACCACGGCGAGCTGCTGCATCATCATCATCATCATCATCATCATCATCAGGGATGATGCAAGACTCCCAAAATATGAGCGGGTCTTTTCAGCTGTTTGAAAACTTTTATGTTTTTTAACAAAATATCTAATAATAATAATACATTTTTCATCAGTTGTGATGAAACCTGGCTAAGCTAGTACGCTAAGCTAGTACGCTAAGATATTACGCTAAGATAGTACACTAAGCTAGTACACTAAGCTAGTACGCGTATTGATCTAAATACTATACTACTGTACTAAATAATAACAAAAAGGATTGTTTTTTATCGTAGAAAAGTTCCTGACGGAATCTCCAGAAATAAATCTCTCCTTTTATTCCAGAGCCCTCTCTCCCACCAGGACGCCGCCGGCGTTCCCACGAGGTGAAGAAGCGGATCGCCTTCCCGGCGTGAACTCAAGAACGTTAGCAAAGAGCTCAATAACATCGGCGAGTGCCGCCGGAGGCTAAATCAAATTACCAAAATGGAACCAGCGTCGGCGAAAACGGCGCCCGTCAATCACGTCCGGGACGTTTAAACCTGAGACGCCGGCTGTTGTTTTTACAGCCGGAACCTCTGGCGCCCACATTTTTAACAGTTCTCGCAGCAGAACCAACAGAACCCGGGGTTCTCCGGCTCCGGGGTTCTCCAGGTTCCCTGGGGTTCTCCGGGTCCCTCCCCTCTGGGCGTATCGGAGCGAGGGATCGCGGTGCTTCCACGCCAGGTTTCACCTGGTGGCGAGGACGCTTCATACCTCTCATGCTAGTCATGCTAATGTGGTTTCAGGGCCGATCCAGCAGTAATCTAGAGATCACCCCCCCCCACGACTGAATAATCACGTTACACGTTTGTTTGGAATCGCAGACGTGTTTTAACAGCTAAACGTACGTATCGGATTCTTTATAGCACTTAACTCCAATTAACCTCAGCTCTGCTGGGGGGGTGGGGGGGTAATCAGATTATCCAGGACTAGTTTCCTTTTATCTGGGGGAGGGGGCGGTCCTTGAGACACGGCGGAGAGCAAGAACAAGCTAACCGTTGTGCCTGAGACCCCCCGAATGCACCTCACATGCTCGCCCAAAGTGGCCCGGGGACCCAGGGGTCCGGGGGCCGGGGGGCCCGGAAGTCTGGGGACCTTCCACCGTGTCCTCAGTGTCTCTACGTGTCCAGAGTCAAACGTCTTTTAGATTTTTCTTGGTTTATTTCTGACGTTCAGGCGTCTTGTCAAAATAATTTAAGCGGTCAAGGCTCTAAAAAGGGATCTTTGGAAACAGAGGCGGGTGCCCCCCCCCCAGGTTTCCCCCCCCCAGGTGTCCCCCCCCCGAATACTCAAAAGCCAAAAACACATTCCAGCTGTCCAACACGCTGGCTGGTGTATTTGTGCAGCCTCATCCTCTGGCCTGCCCCCCCCCACAGCCGCCAGTGGCGTCGATGCTTCTCCACACTTGAACCTCGATGAGCCGCCGCCTCGGTCAACCCCCCCGACAGGAGTAGTGAGGGATGTTAGCGCGGTTAGCTACTGTTGCTAACTGCAGCTCCGTTTTTATAGTTTTGCTAATGACGAGGGGCCATTTCACACCTTTCTAGTTTAGCCAGTCGACGCTTTTGACACAAGCTAACGTTTAAGCTAACGTATAAGCTAACGTATAAGGATATAAAAATTTGTTTTGCTCTTTTGAAGGAACTTTTTTGGTTTTTCTTTAACATAGCGAAGGGTTAAAAATGTCGGCACCGGCAATTAGCTGATAAAACGAGGGGCAGTTCTGGCGCTTCTCCTTTAGCATTATAGCCTCTCTAAAGGTTGGAGTTAATGAAGAGGGATTAACGGGGATTAACGAGGCTGCAGCCAAGGATCCCAAACTGTACCAACGTTAATAAAGTGCACACGGCCCCCCCGACCGCGGCCAGCGAGGAAGCTAACGGTTGTTGTTTCACGCGGATCGTGAAATCTGCCTTAAAAAACCCCGATAATTATCTTTTTTGTGTCGTCCTTCTGGATAAAACTGGGTTTTAAGTTCTTCAAAAGTTCTTTTTAAGGGATTTCGTCACCCCAGAGGTTGTCAAGAGAGAACAGAAGGTCAGAGCGATACAGGTGAACAACAGGCCGCCGGCGGCGCCGTGAATAACGCAGGAGGTTCGTCTCTGAAAGTTTAAACCCTCGTCTCTCGACTGCAGGCGCAGCAGCGCCGCTGATTGGGCTAATTATGCTGCGGAGATTGAGCCTCTTAATGCACTCGTCGCTACATGAATCACGGAGTTTGGGAGCGTTTTTTTTTTCTTTTTAGCTGCTATTTTTCTCTCTTACGTACGCACGTGCACGCATGTGCACGCATGCCACTGCTAATATATCACAAACATTCTCTCCGTTAGCAGCTAGAACAAAGCCCACATAAATTACAGCTAATTGCCACGCAGGTGCTAACAGGACGCCACGGCGGCGTGTTGGCGGAAACGTGTAAAACAAGCGAGAATTAGCTTCTCAGCACGCATGATGAATCGCACACGCGCCAGGTAAAAGGCGCCGTTTTCCACGTGACCGATGATTGAAGCAACTTAACTAGAAAAAGGCGCTAATTCACCTGCTAAAATGATCCTTTGTTGCTAGCAGCTGAACCATAAAACTGCTTCTTTATCTTGTTTAAACATAAATAAGGTGATTTCTGTGGGGGGGGGTCACTCACCGCTGGTTCCTGCTGGCTGGTACCGGTGGACCCGCGGCTCCGGGGGGGCTGGTTGAGGTTGAAGAGGCAGCAGGCGTGAGGGCGGTGGGCTCGCCGGAGCGTGTCCACCTCACTCAGACGCCGGCGGTTCCTGCCCCCCCCCCACTCGGTGGGGAGGGTGGACCCGCTGGGACGCACAGAACCAGATCCAGAGCCGTCCCGCCTGGACGGGCCGCTGCTCCCCTCGCTCTGCTGTGGGGGGGTCGGGTTTCAGAGCTTTGACTGGAATGTGAGGGGGCAGTCGTGTGGAGAGGCAGAGGTGCCGCAGAGGTCAAAGGTCAGCGGGTAGTGTGTCGGAACAGAGAGGACGGGGGCGTCTGTCATCTGGGAGATGTGTCTCTGGGGGGGGGGGGCAGGGTCCCACAAGAAAACAGGGGTTTAAGGGGGGGTCACGGTTACGGAAATGGAGCGAAGGCGGGGGCATGTTTGACAGCTCTGGAGGGGCCGGACCCCGGTGTGTTTACACAGAGTCTTCAGAGGGGCCCAGTGGGGGGGGGGGCAGGATCGGGAATCATACGAGCGAGCGCAGAGATAACGAGGACGGCCCCCAGGCCCACTGGCCCCAGTATCACCACGTAAACCAACACCATCGCCGTGACGACCCCGCCCCCTTACCCATCACCCGCTGCTACTTTCACCGCTCAGGGAAATGACCCGTGACACCTTAAGCTCCTCCCCCTGGTGAGCGGCAGGTGAGCCCGGGGCCGTTTACTCACGCTAAACATGTCGCACGACCAACAGGTAACCCCCCCCTTCCCCGCCCCCCCCGCAGGTCTGACGCCATCAACGCTGACCTCCGCCCGGAACTTCAGCGGCGTCTCGTAAACCTGGAAATATGGGCCGGGCTAATTTTATTAAGCATCAGAAACGGTGAAGCTGCGCTAACGGGCTCCGTTTACAGCAGGAGATAAAAGGATTAACGACTAAAACGGGCTCATCATCAGTTTACAGCCCACCAATAAACACGGAACCACTGCGTCCCCACTTGGCAGCCGCGAGGCTACGTTAGCTCCAGGTTAGCCAACGCTGCGTTTATGCTAACATCCAGTTCAGAATGACGCCGCTCGTCAAGGTCACCTTTGATGTGCTGCTGTTTTAACCCCCCCAGAACAGTGTGAAGGTTCTGGAATCTTCTCCTTCAGCTCCAGCTCAACGTTTATTTCAGTGACGCTAGCGCTAGTGTTAGCATGAGGCTGGCGCCGCTGTAAATCCTGTTGTGAGCGTCATAATTATCCTGCGCTGATACTTTGGTCGAATGGTGAAGAAATGCTAATAGCCCAGCTCGCGGCTAAGCTTAGCGTAAACGGATTTTACCGTGAGTGTTGTGTCGGAGTTCTGCGCTCCAAAGCTAGCGTTCTTACACCCCTTCGGGGCGGCGCCGTCATCTTGGGCGACCTCAAAGTGGAGCCTTTCAGTCGCTGGTGTTGGAGGCACCTGTGGGGAAGCGCAGGTGTAACACGGATGACAGAACAAAGATGGCGGCCGGCGGCGCGTTCGGGTCGCCAAACTGTCAGGCTGGTTCTGAGCGGCAGCCCCGTGTGGGGGCGGGGTTATTGATGTGTCAGTCAATACCCCCCCCCCCCCCCCCCCATCTGTGGACTTCCACCCCGCGCGTGCGGCCACGTCCTCTCAGGCCCGTTCCCATGGTAACGGCGCTGATAGTGAGCAGCTTGTTTTTGGCAGACGTGGTGCTGCTGGACCGCTGCCAGGCGCTGGGGGGGTCCGATGGGCGGAACCGCTGCCAGACACACACACTTCTGCAGGTACGGACTCCTCTGTTTTCCCAGGAACCGCCAGGCAGCTTAATCAAACACAGATCCTGTTTCAGCGCGTCCGCGGCGCCGCGAGCTGACAGGCCCGGCTGGTTCTGCAGGGTTCTGGTCCTCAGGGTGGCTCACCGGATCCCGCTTTAGTCAGAGCTGAGGGTCCTGTTACGCTCTCGGCTGAGCTCCTGACCCTGTTTTCTGGGTCGTGGTGAGAATTCCTGAAGATGAACGCACACGTTTAGGTCCCTAGCTAGCGCGGCTCATTAGCCAAAGTGATTTTTTTTTCCATCGTTTTGAATTTCAACGTCTGAACTGCGACTTTAACGTAGGAATTAATTCTGACTAAACTTTGACACCTTCTTTTTTCCCCCTGATCCTGTCTGCGTGGCGGATTTTCCATTTAAATCAAAGCAAAGTCGTTTGCCTTTGATCTCTGGCCTTAAGTGATTGATCCTCTTGTGTAGCTAGCTAAGGAGGAAGCTAACCAACAATAAAGGAAGGTGAATGTATCGGGGGAAGTGCTCAATTCTTCCTTCATAGCTGTTGACCTCCAGACTCCCTGCAGCTTTAAGTAAACATCCATAAGATAAATTCTGGACCAACATTCCGCTCGCCATCTGTTCCCAGAGCGGAGCGCGTTCCCTAAAGTCTAATAACTTTCCTTTTTTTCTTCCATAAATATCAGAGGGGCAGCCTGGGATGGAATTAAAGGGGATTGTTTATTGTGCAAACAGCTTCCTCACGTTATGATGTTTGGATTCCTGAATGGAATCAAAGTGAAGGGAAGCCCGCGCTGGGGGCCGGAACGACCCCCCCCCCCCCCCCCGCCCAGGACAGACGGGTAATGACATCATTTGGAGTTTGGAATCAGCTTTTTACAGGGAAAACTAAATGCGTTGCTTTATTGGTTGCGGAATTGCCAATTAAAAAGTAACACCTGGAACGCCGAGGCCGGCCCACAGGACAAATCCCCCCCCCCCCCCAGAGAATGCTTCCCTTTCCAACTTCCATCCTGTGAACACTTGACAACAGTGGTGCAGGAACGCCGGGAGTCTGGGGAGCCTCTTAGATGTGTCCGTAAAAGCTGCAGCCTGGTCTGTGACCCCAGCACACACACACACACACGCACACGCACGCAAACACACGCGCACCCCCCCCCCCCCCCCCCCACACACACACACACACACACGCACACAGGCACACACACACACACACACACACACAGATTTCTCCATCTCCTGTCAGGAAATCAGCATATCTCATATCTTAAAGCTGTGACACCTCTGGACACCTTCCGTTAATTCCAGGCTCCTGGAACAGGAAGTGCCTGCAGGCGGACGGAGACGAACGACACACTTGCTGCGCCGCCGTGCGCTAATTAGCTTGGCGGCTAATAGGTAGACGGACGCGTTAGCGTCCAGCGAGAGGTCAGTGTCTCGACCGTGCACGCGTAGGAAGCTTCTGGAGGTCCTGCGGAGCGTCGCGGCCTCGCAGGAGATGAACATCGCCCCACATCGCCATGACAACCGCCGTGACAGCGATGCTGACAGGCGCTGCCGTGGCGACGGGCTGAAAAGAGCTCCTATTTATTTTGCAAATGTCTTCAGCAGCTGCGTTGGCTTATTGCTTTCTGGCCTGACTGACACCGTCGTTGTGGAAAATAAAGGGACGGAACCACATCTGACGCATGGAATATCGCTCGGAACTCCCCCAGGAGACGCGCACGGGGCGACGCACGTTCCCTAATGAGCCGCCGAGTTGGGACATGAAGAGACGTACGGACGCGGCTCCGAGCTCCTCTGGAGCCGTCGTCTCCGGATTGACGGACTGGTTTTCCAGGTCCACTGTTGTGGAAGCTCGGAGTCACGTTTCCTTTTGTTTTTGTTCGTTAGCTTCGGACGTCACTGTTAGCATCATGTTGATAAGGTCCTCTAAGGTCATGTGTACGGATGCAGACTCTCTGCTCACCCTTCTTCATCACTTCCGGGTGATTTGGGTCGGCTCCTCATCTTCAGTCCAACACTCTCCCATAGCAACAGAGCCTTTAGCATCTCCAGCTAAGAGTTAGCATCAGCTAACTCTCCGAGCCTCTGTGAACATGGTAACCGCTCACAACAGCCTAAATAACCGAGAGGAAACGCAACAGAAACCAGGATGCAGATGGTTTCAGGACTTTGGAGGAAGAGCAGAACGGGCCTGGAGAACTCGTTCCGCTCACTATCGTCGGTGGATCGGATCCCTGAAAACTTTAGTTTTCATACTGAACAACGTGGAGGAGAGAAGTTGGAGCCTGTTTGTGTTTCACCTGCTCGGGAAAGCTTTGAAGTGTCTGAAGAGAACGTTGGTGACACCAGACATGCAGAGAAACAGACTCTATCGGAGCAGAATTCCCAGATCCGTCCCGACTCCATGAAACATTCATCCCAACACGTCGGCGAGTCAGGCGAGGATACGCCGGCACTGCTGCTAATGGGAATAAATGAAGGTTAATCACCTGGAGCCCTGATCAAAGCAAGGCTCAGCTGTCAGAAAAAAGCTTGAGGATTCACTAATGACACACACATACACATACACACACACACACACACATACACACACACACACACACCCTGTGTGCTGTTTGCTGATGAGGAGCCGAAGCTCATTTGAAAATGTTTAGGACAAAAATAGCCGTCCAATCAAAGCGCGGAGCCTGAATTAAGGTTTTCACTTTAGAGGAAATGATAATAATCATGTTTCCGAGCTTCTGGCCAACTCTTCCGTGACTGAGTGTAGCCGTGTTGCTGCTTCCGGCGTTCCGAACCGAGCTGGGTCGCAGCGTTCAGGGGTTTTTGCTGCTCGCCCAAACGGATGGACAGTTAGGTTTACAGGAGGCTTTTATCTCCTTTGATGTTTCTTAACTCTGCTTTGATCTATAAAGTCTTCAGAGTGGTGAAATTTGTTAATTCTGATCTTTTTTCTTTCAACTACAGTTTTGCAAACGTGAACTTGCCTTTGATTCTTCTTCTTCTCCGAGGAAACTACAGATCAAAGACAGTTGAGACCGTCAGATCAAAGACAGTTAAGACCTTCAGATCAAAGACAGTTGAAACTATCAGATCAAAGACAGCTGAGACCTTCAGATCAAAGACAGCTGAGACGTTCTCCGTCCACCTGCTCTGGTCATTTCCTTCTTCATTTGTTCAGCTGTGGAATCCTCTCAGCAGCTTCTGCCTGAAGAGGACGAAGAGACAAAATAAAGGGTGAAAAGAGTTGAACCACCAGATGGACATGAGGGGACGTGTGGACAGAGGTCCTAACGGTGAGCTCTGGATGACCCGGAAAACTGCTGCTGTGCTCTAGTGGGAGTGATGGGATGCACCTCCTCCTCTCCTCTCCTCTCCTCTCCTCTCCTCTCCTCTCCTCTCCTCTCCTCTCCCCTCCCCTCCCCTCCCCTCCCTCTCCTCTCCTCTCCTCTCCTCTCCTCTCCTCTCCTCTCCCTTCCCCTCTCCCTCTCCCTCTCCTCTCCTCTCCTCTCCTCTCCTCTCCTCTCCCCTCCCCTCCCCTCTCCCTCTCCCTCTCCTCTCCTCTCCTCTCCTCTCCTCTCCTCTCCTCTCCTCTCCTCTCCTCTCCTCTCCCCTCCCCTCCCCTCTCCTCTCCTCTCCTCCTCTCCCCTCCCCTCCCCTCCCCTCCCCTCCCCTCTCCCCTCCCCTCTCCTCTCCTCTCCTCTCCTCTCCTCTCCTCCCCTCCCCTCTCCTCTCCTCTCCTCTCCTCTCCTCTCCTCTCCTCTCCTCTCCTCTCCTCCTCCTCCTCCTCAGCTGCCACTGTAGGTCACACCCTGGTCCCAGACAGGCCGAGCAGCTGCCCGTCTGGGACCAGGAAGGTCACTTACTACCAGGACGGGAATTATTGGGAATTATGAAAGGATTCCGGAGCCGAGCAGCATAATGCTGCCACAGCAGCAGGTTCTCTCAGCAAGAAGGTTAATTACCAAAATAATTCCTCATTTTCACTCCACAATAGTATAATTATGGGATTAGCCCGTTAGCTGGGTTTAGCTAAAATAACAGAATTACTGCAGAGTTTCAGAATAAAAGTTTCGAGTGATTAAACATGAACATTTATTTACTCTGAAATTTTTCATTTTTAATCCATATTTCCTCTTTACTGTTTGTATTTGACTGCCCCGCCCCCCCCCCCCCCCCCCCCCCCCCCCCCCCCCCCCCCCGTCCCCCTTTGGGGGCTGCTGTAAAGTGAGTTTAGCCTTAATTAACTGTTAAATCTTTAATTACTTCTGTTAAATAATTAACAAAGAAACATTTTATTTTCCAGTGTGTAACTACAATGTGATTTTGTGCAGGAGGAATAAAGATTCTGTTTTAAATCCCGTAGTGTTTGCTTTTAATCCCCCACCAACCCCCTGTAGTGGCAGGATTAGCATTAGCATCATGTTTACGCAGACTGATGTTATTACAGCTATTTGGGATCCTGGGGGGGGGGGGGGGGGGGGGCTGCCCCTACAGGACCAGCTGACCAGGTTCAGTACCCAGTTGGTGGATGTGGTTCTGGTTCCAGACAGGGGGAGGGTGAGCAGATCAACTCCATGCTCCGACCGCCATCGACACTAGCTAGCGTTAGCTGCGTGATTGACTTCAACATTTGCCACCCGCCTGCTCCATCCCGCCGCTGCTAAAAGGGTGTTTCCTGACAAGCTAGCTCGTTTTACATTTATGCGCTAATGCTTTAAGGCCTGAGCCGGAGCTCCGCGGTTTATGGGCTGTTGTATAATGTTTCAGGCGGAGCGCCTGTGCGGCTTTCCCTCAGCTTTAGCCGCCAGGCGCTAGCTCGGGAAGAGCAGCTCTGAGCTGAGTCGGCCTTTGGACTCAAGAGGCTGCAGTTTAATGAATATTAGCCTCCTCCGCGGCGTCCTCGGCTAATTAACAGCCCACGTGTAAAATTTACATGACTGTAGCCTGTGTGTGTCAGCATGTGGGAAGAGGAGGGTCAAAGGTCAGGAGATGGTTTTAAATGTTTGCTAAACCTTTTTATTCACTCATTTGAAAGAAAAAAAAAACAAACCACAGCTTTGTTTTGCTAATTATACTTGACACCCAGCACATTTAATTAATACAACATTCTCAAAAACGTGATGATAATTGATTTTATTGCACATAAATGCATAAAACGTGAACTCATAACGAATATTTGATGATATGAAGTCACTGCTCTTTTCATATATTCCTATTTTTCACAGAATCTGTATAAATATTTAACGAATCCATCACGTTTGCTACTGTAGCGCCGATGGTTCCGACAGCGCTGGCGGAGAGGCTTCCCGAGGTGGCGCCTGGTTCAGCGGCATCAGGAAACACAAACGCATCTTCGGCCGCCGCAGCTTCAATATCAACATCGTTATTTATTCATCAGACTGGATTTTAGCTTCAATACAATTTTGAGACGGAGCCTGAATGATTAATGATCCGGACCTTCCTGTCCAGAGGGGACGGACGCTCCCGGGACACCGGTTCAGACGCCAGTGGGACCTGGTAGCGCCGGGAATGAGCCGTTAGCTAACGCGGCTCTTTCAGCCGAAGATGAAACAGGATCGTTTGAAGGTCGCTGCTCAAGAGGCGAGACGTCTCAGGGCCTCGGATCGCGGAGGTCCGTTTCTCCTGAGTGAGTCTTATCTCAGGAGGCGTGAACCCGCTCTGCCCCCATCTTAGCAACCCTCCACCTGCGCTTTGATGTCCTGGCCTCCGCCTCTGCTGTCACCGCGCTGCCACGACGTAAAGAAAACCAGCCGCGCTGCTGCTGTCAGCACAGGATCCAGGAGTCTCGTCAGGACAGGGATCCGGGGCGGGCCGACCTGGGCCACCGACGTGCACAGACTCGCTCCGCTTTGATGTTTCAGGCACAGCTTTTGTGCAACGCCGCCGAGCCGCGTTGCAGTGGCGAGCAGGTCAACTGCGACAGGTGCTGATCCAGTTCCAGGGCGTCAGAACCCGACGTCCACGGGTTCAGGCTGAGGGTCCATTCTGACCTTTGACCCGGCTCCTTTCAGGCCAGCGTTGAGAACCTTCTAAAACAACGTTTATCGGCAAACTCGACATTAGCAAAGACTTGCGGGAGCTTCCTGGTCACGGATGGACCAGGACCAGGACCAGGACCTCAGATCTTCAATAGGATCAAGTTCTTCCTGCTGGATCTGATGGATCGAGCACCTCTGGGATCCTCTCCTTTAATTATCCCCGCGCTGGTAATTAGCTTCCTCTCCGAACCTTCTCCAGATGGGCTGATGTGGGAGGAACCTGGACCCGGACCGGCTGGACCGGGAGGCGTCGGAACGCCATGTGTCTGTGTTCTCTCCGGCACTAAGAGGCCAAAACCGGATAAAAAAAAGAGTGAAAACGGCGTGCTCGTGATAAGAGGTGCGCTAACAAAGAATCCTTTGATGGGTGAATCAAAGCAGCTCCTCATCCTCTTCTCACCTGCCTGTGGCGGCTCTTTGGTCTCCGAGGACGTTGTTGTTGCTCACCTTTATTTTTAGAATTCCCACTTTTAGCTATCTAATCTTTGCTTTATCTCTGTCCTTGGTTCACGTTTCGCTTGGCTCTGCCCCCCCCCCCCATCCGTTTGTTTACCTGGGGCCCCCTCACCTGGGTCTAATTAGCCCCGCCCCTTTTACCTTCTACAGTGATTCCTGTTTAATCAGGATTGATCTGATCTGTGGTTATTCTGTCACCGTATTGCTTGCCCCCCCCACTCCTACCCCTCGGCCACGCCCCCTCGGCCACGCCCCCTCCCGCTCTCCGCCGACATAAATCCGACGTGCGGCTGAAAGCACCGTTTACTCTGACAGACAACAGCAATTGTCTGAGCGGCCGTCTTGAGTGGGGTTTGATCGTCACGGTGATCGTGTTTCATCTCTTTTGTTGGGGGGGGGGGGCAGCCAGTGACCTTTTGCCCCCGCCCCTCTAAGTCAGGCTGTGATGTGGATCACATTCCTGCCTGTTTACATTAGGCCCGCACAGCAGACGGCGCCCGCAGCCCCGTTCACACCTGTCCCGTCACGTCCTCTCAAGGAAACTGTGATACATTTTTGGAACAGAGGGGCCATTGTGTCTCCCTGGGTGGTGGTGGTGTGTGTGTGTGTGTGTGTGTGTGTGGGGGGGGGGGATCCTGGGAGGGCCGACTCGCACGCAAACTGGCAGAAAAGCAGTCAGACGTGCATTTTCCACGTCAGGAGGGACGGCGTGATGAACGACGGAGAGCTGGCTCCTCTGAGGCAACTCGCTGTTGCCCCAGGTTCCAACATGCTCGGGAACATGACTCACCCCCGGAGAACCTGGAGAACCTGGAGACCCTGGAGAACCAGGGGATCATTGAGAACCTGGGGGACCTGGAGAACCTGGAAAACCTGGAGAACCTGGGGAACCTGGAGAACCTGGAGAACCTGGGGAACCTGGAGAATCTGGAGAACTTAGGAAACCTGGAGAGCCTTGAGAACCTGGAAAACCTAGGGAACCTGGGGAACCTGGAGAACCAGGAAAACCTAGGGAACCTGGAGAACCTGGGGATCCTTGAGAACCTGGGGAACCTGGAGAAGCTGGACAACCTGGAGAACCTAGGGAACCTGGAGACCCCTTCTGTGATTCACCTTCACCCACACCAGTGTGATGCATTCAAGTGTCAGGTTCTCCGGTATCATTGGCCTCATTATTCCTTTATCCATCCTATTTACACGCCATCCACACGCTCACGGCGGTGGCGAGCACCAATCCGCCCGTCGCCGTCCCCTACACACACTACTGAAGTATCGGCGGTGGGATCACAAGCCCACAGGAGGCCCCCCCTCCTGTGGGGGGAGATGGGCCTAGATTGACAGGAAGCGGCGTGGCGACAAGCCTCGGCGTGGTCACGCGGCGCCGCTCGGCTGTCAGCACCGTCCAAACATCAGCATCCTTTGATTCTGACGGGTTTCTTCCCTCTCATAGAGCAGCTCAGAGGTGCTCGGGGGGGGGGGGGGACGTGGTCTCACTCGCCCCGACACAAGCAAACACTCGTCGGGTCAAACAGAGGTCTTCACACACGCGTGTCCCCACAGCTCCAGAGATTCACACACAGCCTCCCCGTGTCGTGAGGACCGAAGCCGCACTGAAACGCTGCCCGGAGAGCACACACACACACACACACACACACACACACACACACACACACACACACACACACTCTGATGGAAAATTCCATTTGTCAGATTGGCTCATTTCTGACTAAATTAAGACTTTTACAGTTGTCTTCAAAAGCGATTGTTTAATAAACGGTAATTATGAGTGGAGATGGAAGTCTGGGGAGGTGAAATTCAATCAGCCCAGACAGAACCAGGCGCGTCGCTCTGGGCCGCGGCGCAGACCAGCTGGTTTCTCAGCCGAGCCGGCAGAACCAGAACCTTCTGATGCTCCTCATAAACCAGCGTTTAGAACAGAACCAGTCTCAGCTTTAAGCATCCGCATGTGCTGACCATGTCAGCTAAAGTGAGCTAATGTTAGCTAGCATCAATTCGCTCAAAATGTCTTCACCATAAACAAACGCGCACGTAAGCCGGCTCGCACACGCACACGCGTGGCTCCTCTTACGCTTTGCTGACGTTCTGCCGTCGTCTCATCGGTGGTTTCGGTTTGGGTCACATGCTCCGATAGCAGGAAAGGTTAGCTAGCGTAGCGGCGACAGCCGTGTTCCACTTCAGTCTCCACTTTAAATTCCTGGTATTCATCAGCTGAAGTGAGGAGTCTGCGTGACGAACGGCCCCTCGTTAGTGTCATTTACACCATCAGGGCTGCTTGTTTATTCTGCCCTCCCTTCCCCAGGAGTCAGAACATCCAGCTCTGCCACCACGGTTCCTGGTTCTGATTATAAATCTAAGAGGGTATATAGAGTCCAAATATAGCCCCGCTGTTAGCGCCCGGCTGTGCCGAGCTCCGGTGGCGAGTAAACACACAACCGAGTGCGATATTGCAGCGGTAATGTTATGAAAATTCTATTTGTAGCTCTTTAATATGTGTGTCTGGAAAAATAGGAGCTGCTGAACACCCTAGCGCTACAAGCTAAAGCTAACAAGAAGCTAGCGGCTTCTCTAAAAGAGAGTTTGGGTTCTACTTCCGTAGATTAAAATCTTACATTCACCCTCAAAAATGTTCCGTGTTGACTCCAGCAGATGAATCACCTGTGGACCACAGCTGGAGCAGATGTTCTCCAGCCCTCTCGGCTCACGGACGGGCCGCTGCCTCATAATTATGGCCGTAAGCAGACTGCGTGCGGGCTTTAACCTGCCGTCCGTGATGAACGACCGTCCGGTCCTGCGTCATAAAGCCGCCGGTGCCAGAACAGAACCCTCTGGGCCGGCGAGGGTCAACTGCTGGAGGATGGTTTAATGAGGGAGGGGCCTCCGGGCAGGCCAGCGTCCATCTGCCCGCCGGCCGCTTTTCCGCGTCCCACATTTGCAAAGACGGCAGCAGGCGTTCGCTTAGCGCGGCTGCTAAATGAGGCGTGTAAATGTGTCCCAGAACATCCAACTGGAAACATGCCAAGAGGAGAAGGAGAGCTAAATGAACCGCTGCCTGTGTCCCACGTACGTTAGCGAACGCTAGCTCACACCTGCTTTAAAGCCCCTTTTTCTGCCTGGCTCCTCCCATCCCGCGACTGTGACCCTCTCTCCAGGTGGCGTCCCGTCTCGTGCGAGCGCCAGATCGGCAGAAGTCTGAGGTGGAACCAGTGCACGGCGGTTTGAGGCGCTCTTGAGGAGTCAGTCATGCTAGCTTCTGCCATGACAACTGCGAGATAAACAGCCGGATCACCCAGCTCAGGTTTCGGAGTAATCTGCCAGGAATGTGCTTTCTCATGCCTTTGATTGGCCGGCGCGCGGCGGCCAGATCGGGTCACATGATGTTGAGACTGTAGCCTGCTCTGCGGGGGCGCCTCCCACCGCCGCCGCCGCTGAATGATCCCATTGAAACAAATTAACGGGTCTTGTTGCACATTACAGCGGCGGCCTCGCGGCGCTGTTGTGGGGCCGGACACTCGGAGACGCCGGACGGGTCACCCGGCCCGCCGGGGCCCGGCTGCGGTTACACGTGGGCGCTGGATAGGGTTGCAGGTGGCGAGCGATAAGAAAAGAAACGCCGCTCATGCCAAGTTCAAGAGTTCGTGTTGCTACATTTCTGCGGTTATTTTCACAGAAACCGACCGATGGGTCGTCTTAACAACCAGGACAGCAGCGATATCGCCGCGGAAACGTCGCTTTAACGAGGAGCCACGAACGGGCAAAGACAGGAAGTGAAGCGGAGCGGCCGTGTTCTGAAGCGAAAAAGCTGTTTTAAAGACAATGGAATCAAAAAAAGCCGCATAACTCATCAAAAGCGCGGCAGAGTTGATGACATCATCACCTCAGAGCAGGAAGCGGCGGCGGTGTCAGTTCTCATTAGCAGTCCCAGAATAGCCCCCAGAGCCGGACAGAAGCCGCCGCTCCTCATTCCGTATTCGGCTGGCGGTTGTATGACATTCCTCCGGGGACGCGGCTGACATTTGGAGGTAGACTTCTGCAGACAGAGCAATAATGTCACCGCGGCGCCCGCTGTTATTTTTGTCTGAATAAAGGCAGGAAAAAAGACGGCCGGAGCTCGTCGGAGGCGGAGCCTGATCTAATCTGATCGTCCGTCACCGCCGTCGTGTGTTCAGCTCAACTTTATTAAAGAGTGACGTCCTGGAGTCTGACTGAGTGGCAGGAACAAACTGCCTTTTAACAGGAAGAAACCCCCGGCGGGACCTTTCCGTGGAACCAAGTGTTTGTGCTGTCGTCCGTGGTTCGGCGGCGGTTCAGCGCCTTGGACCCGGCTCGAAACGAGGACGTTTCCAGGCGGATATCGGCTGGAAAATCAATGTTTATCACGACAAATCCCACCTGGAGGATTGTTGACACGGATCATCAGCCTTGAAACACAGCGGCGCGGCGTCCACGAGTGTTTACGATGCTATAATGTAGCTGCTGGCGGAGCGGTTAGCACTGGAAACGCCGCTGCATCTTTATAGCGTTTGGTTCGATAGCCATTACAACTAAACGCTACACGCTAACTCGCTGTACTAGCTTAAGAGGCGCTTGTCGTCCCTTTAGCGCGGCCGAACGACCGCCGCAGCTGTGGCAGGGTCATTAAATACCGTGACTTCGACGCGGCGGCGAGAGACGTTCCGCAAACGCTGACGAATCCGAGCAACAGTCGGACACGGCGGCTCCCTCCCCGAGGAAAACCCGATCCCTTCCCGCCCCGCTGGACCGGCTTTGGACCGTCGCGGCGCGGGCGGCGACGTGCAGACGGGGGCGCCCTGCGTGACGCCGCGGTGCCGGGAATGAAGTCCGCAGGCAACAGGAGACGCGGGTTCGTGTGTGTGCACGTGGAGCGGCGAGCGCTGCTGTTGATGGATGGGGCGAAACATCGTTTATTGACACAACACCTTCATGTTTCACAAGGCCATCAGTCATACAGGAGGTCCATCTGCTGGTGTGGGCACACACACACACACACACACACACACACACACACACAGAAGTGCTGAATGCTTCAGTCCCAGCTGGGCTGACCTTCACCCACCGCCCCCTCCCCCGTGCGCTGCGAGGACGGACCCTCACAAAGGAAGCCTTTCAGCTCGGGACGCAGGTACGTGTTTGACAAAGACACCGTTAGCGTCAGCGCCGCCGAGTCCGACGTGGACCTGAAAGGCCAGCAGACTGTCCAGAGAGAGGAAACCGTTTCCTGAACGCCGAGCGAGTCAAACGTGAAAGATTTCCCTGATCCTCCTTCATTTTGCCACCACGGGAGGACGACACGAGGACTTCCTGTCCGCCCCCTGGTGGTGGGTTTTTCTTTGGTTTTATAGAAATAAAGGAAACCTGAACGGCGCCGATGTCCTTCCTTGGACGGTTCTCGCTATCGTTAGCTTTTCCTGTTTGCTCGATAAGCGCGCTAATCTGTGCTAGTGGAAGACTCAGCTAAGTAGACACCCAGTGTGGGCTGGCTCCGCCCCTTTTATGAAGCGTCAGAGGGTAGACTAGAGACAGCTAAGTATCCCACAATGCATTTCACCTCGTTACTCCAGAAGTCCTTGTGTCTTTAGCTTCTGCCATCCCACACGCTGACAGGAAGTGGGTTGTGTGTTGATCCAGCTGGAGGAGGCGGGTCCCGGATCCTTCTACCTGAGTTGATAAAAGCCTGACAGTGAACGCATCATGAAAGGAAGCTCAGCAACATCTCCAGATCAGAAATAAAAGACACCTGTGTCCTTTCAGGCTAAATTAGGCAGATTCCCCCGTGGTGGCTGGCTCCGCCCCCTGGCTAACCACACACAGGTGGCTTCATTAGACCCTCTGAGGGCTTCCTGTCACATCTTCCTTCCATCCCAGTCGTGACCTCCCTCCCTCCACAAATGCTCCGTCCTCCCGCCGCCTCCGACCGCCTCCTTCTCTGTCGCTCGCGCTTTTTTCCGTCTCTGCTCGTCTTTAAAAGACGAAAATTCATAACGGATCTATAATTTATGTGCTGCAGCTTGATTTCATCTCCACCAGGACGCCTCATCATGGCTCCAGATGATTTAAAAATCAGGGGGGCACGCCAGGCTACACCAGCACGTCCAGAGAATTACCCAGTGTCACACACACCATTAGCTACAGACCCATGCTATCAGGTTAGCTTCCAGCTAACATCAGGCCAGGGTGAAGCAGGTGAACGTCCACCTGCAGGACAGATTCTCCCGTTTCTTTGATGAACGTTTCATGAATATTTCATTTTAGTTACCGTCACATAAAACAAAGCATCAAAGTGATCCAATCGCAGGGGCCCATCCATTAGCAGGTAGCGTAACCGCGTAACCCTTCCAGGCTCCGTGATTTAGAAAATCACACTGTTTCCAGTGAACAGAAGGAGGTTTAACATTAGCATGCAGGCTCATTCTGTCATTCATGCTAAGCTAACAGAGACAATTAACACCATCAGCCTGTTTTGTCATCAGCTGAGTAGCAACAATTTAGCTTAATGTTCAATGTCGTGTTCAGTCAAGGATCTGGGAAGGGGGGGGGGGGCTTTTCTGCAGCCACACGGGGTATTTTCTCTCCTCCTCGCCACGTGTCCTCATTACGGCGAGCATGAGAGCGGCTACAGGGCGCCGCGGCGCTGCCTGGGGCTCTCCAGGGAGTAATGATGGGGGCCAGTGGCCAAGGGCCCCAGGAGGGAGTTTGTTGGTGGTGATTCCCTGCTACTTATGTGGAGGCCGTGAAGGTCAACTTCATCTGCAGACGCGCACACCCACACACACACACACACACACTGACAGCTGCAGCCTCGCTCTCTCTCTGTTTGCCCTTGGGAAGAGACGGAACGAGGGAAGCAAACAGCGGGGAGTGTTTGCCCAGACGCTCACCACCACCCCATCCATCTACCAGCTCCCTCCCTGACTGAGGAGATGCAATCGCCCCCCCGCCCCCCCGCCCTGTCCCCTGCGGGTGTATCAGTCCGGTCTTGGTTCAGCGCAGATATAATCCTTTAACGCCTCTAAATGATCCAGAGGTTGAGTGCGGCTCCGGGACGCCGCCGGGCCCCGCTGGGCTCACACCTGCTGGATCGGGTTAAGATAAATGCCAGCGGCCAGCCAGGCATCTGCCCCCCCCCCATTAATATTTAACAGGCCAGCTCTCATCTCCTCGCGCTCGCGGTGAGCAGCTTAATATGGGTTTGTGCTCACTGAGCCAGGGGAAGCGCGGCGATAGCGGCGCCCGGTCCCGGCTGCATGCTAATTCTGCCACGGGCGTCTTGATTTGCAGGGACAGAGAGCGCGCACGTGCCCCCGCCAGGGCACTTATGAGGGCATTAAGGGGCAATCTGGAAGGTGCCGGACATCCGTGCCCCGCTTTAGGAGAGGATGATCTCCGGGTCGTTAGAGGTTTTGTCTTTAGCGCCGGAGCTTCACAGCAAATCCGTGAGTGGATCTTGGGAGCTGGAGGTTGGGAGCATGTTGGATCTGAGGAGAGCTCCCGAGAGCAACCGGGCCGGTGATCCACCTCCACCTCCTCTTATCAGTGCTGATCCGCAAACAGGGGAGAAGAAAGCTGGTTTTTAAGCCTCCTGCCGGAGATAAAGGCTTCACCTGTAGCCCTCAGCGCTAACGCCGCTAAAGAAGAACATGTTCCTTCCGTTGCTGCACGCGCTCGGACACGTTATTGTCCGATTAATCCTCCCTTTCTTCCATTGTTACGTTAATTAGAGGAGATAAATCCCGCTTCGGAGAGATTAGAGAGGCTCATTTTCTCCCGGAACTTCAGGAGGAGGCGTTTTTGTCTCGTCTTTGGGAATCGGAGCACTCGGAGGACAACGCTGACAAGGACATCGGCGTCTTTCTGTCCACCCCGGCGTCCAAGCTCGACGTTGGCTGCAACCAGCTGACCTTGAAAGGGGGGTCTTCTGGAGGATCTACTCCAGGGGCCTCCAGGCCCACAGATCGGCCTTCATCCAGAAGCACCTGCTGGCGTTCTGCAGATCGAATGGCGCCGCTCCACCACCCACGTAATTGATATTTATCGTCCGTGTAAAACGCGACTGCTGGGTAACGCCACCTTCTCAAGTCCACCGGCTTATTGTGTCACATCGATGTTCATGGAGGCGAGGGATCGTGGCTTTAGCTTGGGATAGCTGCAGTCGCTAACATGCGCTAACACGGGTGAAACACCAACTTTCACTTATTGATGGCAAAAGCTGCCTGTGTCTGTTGCTTCTGAGGGAATCTCCAGAGGAAGGTGGGATGGATGGAGCTAGCATCCGAAGCTGACGTTTATGTCCACCCAAGGATGAACTGTAATAATGTTGTGGACTTTTTAATAACAAATACACCTTCAAATTAGCCCCCGCGGCTGCATCTGATGGAGTTTTGCACTTTTATGGGTGAAGTTTATGCTTCTTTGGGAAAAATGAGCCGCACAAACTGACATTTGTAGCTTTTATTGAATGTTGTATGTTAATTTTGAGCTGATTTTCACCTTTATGTTAGCGCGCCGCGCCCATTCTCCTGAATTTTTTGGGACCTTGGCAGAAATGTAGCTATTTATATATTAGCACGCTAGCTGCTAATACTGATTGCGTCCTCTTACAGTAGAGAACATCAGTGCTAAAATTAGCGGATTTATCATCAAGGCTAGCTATGAGCAGCTATCACAGAGACGACTGTTCTTCAGACAGGGGTCATAAATTCACCCGTCTGTTAATGGAGCTTCTGCGGGGTAAAAATACCCACCTGCTCATTATGGGATGGATGCTTTAATGGATATTTTCCTCTTTTTACCTGGCCACATTCATCATTTATTCAAATGAGTCTGGAGCCACGGACGACGGCTTTCAGTCACGTTCCAACACAAACAGGAAGGCGGGTGATTGAGGTCATCCCCCTTTTCTTTTGTCAGTATGTCGATTAGCGTGGCGGCTAGGCCCGGCTAGCTCCCGCTCAAGGGCTTCGATGATGTTCACAGACACGTCAAATCGGATGAGGAGACGCAGCAGCCACTTCCAGGTTGATGTCCTCCGACACGTTTACAGGTGTCTCCTCACCTGTCACTCACGGCACCGTGTCAGCGTGACACCAGCTAATCTCCTGATGTGTCTAGAGTGATTTGAGCGAGCGCGGTGATAGCCGCTATCATGTTATCAGCCTTATAGATTAAGGTAGTCAGGCCGCCAGCGGGAAGGAAACCAGATGCATCAGGCGAGCAGAGTGGGCGAGATTAGACATCATCCTGTAGCACCGTGCGCCTCGGCGCCAAGAAAACACCGGGTCAGCTAAAGCTTTTAGCCTCTGTTAGCCACGCTGGGCAGGAAGCCATTTTCACGCAGTGGTTTGTTTGTTGGAAGCAGGAAATGAAGGAAAATAAAAGATGTGGATCACTTTCAAAGTAGAAACAATGGCGGCCTTACAGACGCCATCGGCTCGTCGCGAGCTAACGGCTAACGGCTGCGATGGAGACGGCTCTGAATTATTAATGGGGGTGGGGACGCCCGCGCGTCAACATGGCGGAGTCTCCGGACCGCCGCCGAGCCAGAGTCAACAGTCGGAGTCAAGGTGAGTTCTCACACACGCATGTAGCCACATGCACACAAATACGTTCTGGTGTTGCTATCTGTGTGGGGACACCCTGGCTCCAACCACCCCAGCTAACCCCTCCCCCGACGCTAACCTCACCTCAAACACTCCTTTGACCTCTCACGTAAAACTGGAAAGTGTAAATAACCCCCCCTTTCGGAACCCTTATTTTTAACAGCGGTGTCTATCCGCGACTCGGCTGATGCTATCGGGGACGATCCAGACCGCAGGAGCGGGGACGCGCCCCCGCCGCGGCGTCTTGTAAAGATTTCCTGTCGTATTAATGAGGAGGCAGATGAAACATCGGCTGATTTACAGCCAATCACTGAGGCGTCCTCGGCTGTGACCGGCGGCCATGAAGGGTTTTATTTACATTGTAATCTGAGGCGTTAGCATTAGCATCAGGCGGGGAGACGTCGCTGGGGAAGTTGATGAGGTCGGAACTGCTAATTTCTGCTGATTATTATGATAGAATGAGGTCAGGTGTTCCACAAGGGTCCGTCTTTGGACCTCACATTGTTTCTTCAGCTTTTCTTCAACAGGAAATGCTCCGCGCTTCCGAATCAGAACAATCTTTCCCCCGAGGATCCAACCTGCACATATATGGGACACTTTCATCAGAACCATTGTTCTGACCCGGGGGGGGGGGCTCTATTTATGGAGCCACTGTCTTCTGTCTTCTAGATGTTTGGACATTCACGAGTGGAGACCCATGAATTCCAGCTACATCAGCTCATATCCTGCATTCCTCGGCTCATCCCTGAACCTTTGTTTTCCAGACACCAACTTCCCGTCAGAGTTCTGTGGCTCCTCCCAGCAGCAACAAGCTGTCAAACGAAGACAAACGTCTATTTTTAGCCTGGTGTTGGACCATCGAAAATGTCCTCTCGCTTTCTCACTCATCCCTCCGCTAATCGTCATTAGCGTCAATTAAAGAGTCCAAACGGTGCAGACGGGCCGTGTGTCCTCCCGCCAGCGGAGATCAGTGGGCGTCTGTGACGCGTCCCTTCGTTAGCATGAACACACACAGAGAGGTTTATTTCCAACACTCGTTAGCTCGCAAACCTTCACTTCAAAGTCTCCCGGAGCTCATTTTCCTTCTGCTGACGTTCAGGAATTCAGACAAAAAGAAAAAAATAAGAAACATTTGCAGGAAGACGGACGCGTTTCTGGCGTCATAAAAAAGCCGAGCTAATTGTTTTATTCCTGTCGCAGCACAAGCGGGAGAACGTCGACGTGACGGATCCACCGACCATGGTGGCTGCTCGTCCATCATTAGTTCACACTAGCTAAATTAGCATAAATGACAGGAAACGCTGCACTTTTCTCCAGAAAACTCTCAATTTATTAACGCCCAAATAACAGGAAATTATGGGAAATGAACGGGGAGGCTAATGGAGCGAGCCGAGGCCTCATTAGAACCTTGTTTTTCTGCCCCGTTCTGTTAAGACAAATGTCTGATCTTAAATAATATCTGTTGCCATGGTGACAGAAAGGCTCTCAGTGATTCTTCCACACTGTTGCCATCCTTTCATCAACATCTGGGTTAATTGTTTTTGCTAACTAAAATAACAACTGCTTCCTAAAAGAAGCTACGTGTTTTGTTTGTGAAGACTTGATAACCTGAATACGTCCTCTTTTCTAACAAGGTCGATTAGCTTCCATTCTAGCATTAGCAAGAATCTTCTGGTCGTCAGACTTGTTGATGATACCTCACGAATGTTCGCTGCTTTCATCCATGTTTTTTTGTTTTTTCAAATTTAAATTGAAATAGTGACTCGTTCAAATGTGTACATTTACGTATTTCGCATTATAAATACCAACGTTTGGGGAACTAATGCTATGATGAGCTGGAAAATAGATAAAAGCGGAAAACAAAGTGAAAAACAATGAAATTAGCGAGAAAAAACAGAAATTTCGTCTTGTGCTGCTACTTTTCGTCGCTAAAATCGTTTCTTTGGCAGCGTCTTTAGCTGCTGCTCCAGTGTGAAGCTCTTTAGCAACGCTGAAGTTTAGCTCCCTCTTCAGTAGCCCAACAGTAATCATGCTAGTCTGCAGTAAATCATCGTAAACAATTGGTGGGGTTTGTTTTTGCCATCGCGCGGCGAGCAACAGGCCGACTCGACGCGCGGACCCTGCCGTCGCGGCACAACGGTGCACGCCGTGTCCTGGGGGCGTGGCCTGGCCGTGGCGCCGTGGGTGGCGACCGCTCCAAAGCGCCTCTGCAGGTTAATTGTGCTGATTTGAGTGAGGAGCTGGAACCTCTTTTACCGATGGCAACACTTTTATGACGACTATATTTTCCAGAACATTAAATGTGTGGATTTTCCTTCTGCGCAGCGAGAGGTTAGCGAACGGCGGCCCCGCGTGAAAGTCATTTGCTAATGAGAGCTCGTAAATAACCCAGACGGCAAAGAGGCAAAGTGACTTTTGGCTGCAGCTGCGCCACGTTAGCGTAGCTAGCTGCTGCCGCCGCTGCTGTGTGTTTGGGCTATTGGCTCTTGGATGTTAAATTTCATCGCACCTTGAGGTTGTAACTTTTACGCCGGAGTAAGTGGTCCCGGTGGGCCCGGTCCTACCGGGGAAGCCGGCCAGGTTTATGGCAGAGAGGCGGAGGGACGTTCAAGAGACCGATCCCGTCCCTGTCGCGTAACCTAGAGAAACTATAAGATGAACAACAGCTTCTGATGGTGGTCCGGCCCCCAAGGACCAGGCCCAGATCTGTGGTTCTGGTTCTGAGGGGAAAGAGGTGGAAATAAACTGATACATTCTGGGGGACAGCACGTGTCCACGTCGGGTCCATGAGGCTCATGGATGAGGTGGTTCCATTAGCACCCAGGCTAAAAGTGTCGATCAGCTCAGGTCAGACGGTGCCGGACCACCAGGAGGGCCGAGGAGACCCAGACGACCCCCGGGGAGGGAATTAAATCTGCCTCCTGAAAAGCATCTCAAAAAGTACCGACAAGACCAGAAGAAACCCGAAACCCTCACGAGAGTCTTGGGGATGTTGAACGCAGCATCTCCATCCCAGGAAGACACGGTATCGGTCCACCGGGACGCTCCGTCCTGGATCCCAGATCCCAGACCGGGTCTGGATGACCTCAGGGACAGGTCACAGGTCGTCCGCCAGTGTACCTGGCCGGGTCACGTGTCTGCATGGGGGGGCGTTGGCCTCTGATAACCAATCAAGGCAGCAGCTTGTTATCAGCGGTTCTCCGGTGCCCCCCCCCTCCCCCCAGTGTGTTATATCACACTTTAAGTGGCGGTTCAGGAGACACCTGATCACCATTCGTGGGCACCCACTTTAGCTCATCCATAATTCAGCGGGCTAATAATAGCACCCGTCTGTCTGTAGGGGGCGACACACAGGTGGGGGGGGGGGGGGGGGCGGCCCGAGGAAAAGGCCTCCCGGGTTCCATTAGGGAGGAATGGAAGTCCACCCAGCCACGATGTGATGGTGGAACACTGTCGTCATGGAGACCAGGTTGGCAGGGCCGTGATCCCAACAGGAGCGGTTCCTCGCCAAACGGCGAGCCGACGACAACCGTCCATACGTTTACTTTAGCCAGCCAGACGTTATTCATGGGGGGGGGGTCGGAACATCATCCGTTCTTATGTGAACTCCGGAAAAGGTGCCAGGGCGAAGGGCCTCGAACCCACAACTTTCTCGTCTCAGCAACATTTTGGCGCCGTGTGTTTATCCTCATAAAACAAAGGGAGTCATGAGGTCGTGCTTCTTGGCTCCGCCCCCTTTCCCGTCTCATTGTGGGGCCTCCGGAGGGAAGATTAGACGGACACTTTTCTACCTCTCGGCATTGTTCTGTCCTTCCCCTCCGGCCTCTGTTAGCGGACATCACATCCTTCACTCCATCCACACACACACACACACACACACACACACACACACACACACGGGATGTGACTTTCCCAAAGTTCGGAGTACACGGGCGGATTGTTTGCTCATCCTCAGCAGGTCATCGGCGGTTAAGTCTGCATATTTGAGGGCGGCGAGGGGGCGCGTCCATCCCCGGAGGCGGCGCTCGCCATTTGTCCCTCTCCAGACGTGTGGTACCATTAATTGTCCCGGACACGAGGTCAGCGGGAGCCTGACGCGGCGAGCCTGCCAACTCGCCACGGAGGAGGAGACCGTCAACGGGCTGGATGTGTCGCTCCTTTCATCCCTGGTTCCCGTCCCGGCGAGGCCGCCGTCCAGCCTTTATCAGCGCCGCACACACGCCCGCCTGGGGAGCCTGCGGACAGCCGACATTTGACCTGAATGAGGATGCTCGTCAGGTCCCGCCACCGTGGGGGGGTGGGGGGGTGGGGGCGTAAAGGCCATCGACCGACCGCGAATCCCACATTCCTGCGGCTGAGCCGTGAAAGTATCAGATTGTTCCACAGGCTAATGGGATGGCGGGAATGGGTCTGACTCACCCCCCCCCCCCCCCCCCCCCCCCAACCACCCCCACCCCCACCCCCACCAACCCCGCCTCGCAACACCTCGGGTCCAAACCACCGCCCACGGGCAGATTAGCCACCCTGATGTCAAGCTCCAGGGTCGTAGTCCTAGCCCTCCTTCTCTTTAACATTAGCGTGTACACTGGCGAGCGCACGGCGAGGAGGGAGGCGGGGCTTCCAGGCGGCCTCGCCGCGCTAATATTGTCCTCTGATAAATTGAACAGCACGTCTGAGCACCGCCAGCTGACCGTGTTCCAAGTTAGTTCCTGTTTCTACGACTGTCAGCCGTTCCCGCTCGCTAAGAAGATTTAGCCCGCGGCGCTAGCTGTCTGTGGGTTCCAGTCGTGCCGGGTTCTGCCAGAAATCTTTCTCCTATTTAGAACAATCTGTTCTTTATTCAGCGCAGATGCTCGGAGGAGCAGAGTTCCTGACTCTGATGACTCTCTGAAACAACAACTGCTACTAAGATATTTTAGCCGTCAGCTGCTTAGCGTTAGCTTGATGGAATGGACGTAAGTCGGTTAGCTGATTTCAGTAAACCCATAAAAGATGTCAGGCTCATCCGGGCGCAGACGGACGGAACTTTCTCAAAAGCAGATGAATGAAGTAAAAGTTACATTTTTTGTACCATTGTGTCACTTTTGTTCACCTTTTGTGAAGGTTTGACCACAGTCGCACAACTGGATTCTGCTTCTTATCAGGAGGGAAAACGGCTCTAGTTAGCATGGTTTCATTGAAAGTAGCATTGGCTACAACCAGACCGGTTTCTTTAGCACTAGCATTAGCGCGAGACAGACGGGTTTCATTAGCATTAGCCACAGCTGACAGGATTTAGCCTGTGATCAAAAATGAAGGTCTGATGTGATTCTTTGTTCTAAAACCGATGGATGAGGTGCCCAGTTGCCCCCCCCCAGTATAACCAGCAGCCCCGCTGACAGGAAGTAGAGCTAGCGTCCCAACAACAGAGGCTAAAGTTGCGTCAGACCCTCCGGTGAATTCAATTAATGCACATTTGATCTCCTGTCCCAGAAAATCCCATTAAGTGTGTGAGGAGGCAGGAAGTGTGTGAGGAGGCTGGAAGTGTGTGAGGAGGCAGGAAGTGTGTGAGGAGGCAGGAAGTGTGTGAGGAGGCTGGTGAACACGTTCCTGCATGGCAACGGGAAGGTTCCTCTCTTCTGCAGATGAAACGCTCCCAGAGGAACCACTGAAGAAGAAGAAGTGAGCGTTCCCAAGATGTGAGCGTTCCCGAGATGTGAGCGTTCCCAAGATGTGAGCGTTCCCAGGCATCTCATCTCCTCCCAGTCCCCCCATCCAACCTTCCAGGCTGGAAAGCTGCTCTGTTCCCGCTCCGGTTCTCTGCAGGCATCAGGTGACCATCGTGTCCTGGTCCAAACCGCTGGAGCCCCTCGGCGGTTTGCTGGGCTCCACCTTTAGACCCAGTTCACGTCCACACTCGCGCCTCATTAGGCCTCAGATCTGGATCAGGATCCATCTCCACGCCGTCCGCGGCGCCGCTGAAGCAGAACAAAGGCCCCTCCCTTTAAATGCCGATGACAGGATCAGGAGCGCTCCATTAGCTCCCGAGATAACGTCAGCGTTCTCGGAAGACGGAACGCTGCTCCGGTGGAAGAATTTCCAAGGAGGAAATGTGCACCTGGACAGCAGGGGGCAGTAGAGACACGTGAGGGGGAGGAGCTCAGGATCAGCAGTGTGTTACAGGCTCCGCCCCCCCAGCTTTAACCGGACGCTCGCTAAAGGGAGGGGCGCCACCCACAGTTAGGATGCTCATTAATTTGGACTTAACGGCACAAATCTGCCGTCCAAGCGGGAATTTGGGCACCAGGAGGACGTTTAACGCCCCGGCGGGCGGCGCCGCCATAAACATGCTGCGACTCATCACTTTACTCCGCTGTCACACAAGCGTAAATGCTAAAGGTGGGTAGCAGGAACGGTCGAAACGGGAACGCTCTGCTCCCAGCTAGCCGGTGCTACAGCTCCCATGCTCCGGTCATCCACGGGAAGGCGCCGTAAATCCCGTCTCCGCGTTATCGTTAAGTTTAGTAGCCCGGCAAATAAAATTAGCTGCGGCGGACTTTTGGATTCGGCTGCGTGAAACCATCAATAAAGATTTATAGTCGGCGATAAAAAAGCGAAAATTGAAATAAAAACTTAAAGTCGCCGGCTTTTGTCTCCTCTGTCGTTTCCGCCGTTATTCGGTAACAATTAAACAATTAAGCGTTTCTCAGGCCGTTTGCAGCGTGCACGTGAAGCCGGCGTGCTAGCGGCTACAGCCGCGCCACGCTAAAATGACGGATGGCCTCTCCTGCTGGTGTATATATAGCACAGCTGCCGCCGCCGCCGCTACGGCAGCTTGGAAGCAGCCACTCCTCTTAATGTCAAGCTAGCATACACGCGCACTTTATCATCCCCGACTGCTCCTTATTGCTAAATCCCGAACAGATCGGCTCTGCTCCCATTTTCTGCTCTCGTGCTGGTTTGAACCCGAGTCCCCGCCGAGGACACGTCCCGCGTCTCCCTCCCTAGGTGTGTGTTCCCAGCGTGTGTGTGTGAGTGTGTGTGAGCTGTGTTTGTCCCTCCGTGTCCTCCCTCGGCGTGCAGCGCCTTCTCACCCGCCGACACGTGTTCCCGATTACAGGGGCAACATTCCGGAGCGTCACGTCCGTGCCGCCGATGCTGATGCTGCGGTTTCCCATGAAGCCACACTGGCGGCACGTGTTGATGCGCGCTCGCCGCGCTGCGCCTTTATGTGCCTGTCAGCTACAACGCTAAACGGCGGTAATGTAATAATGTGACCTTCTGAGCCCAAAGATGCTGCCACGCCGCCTCCCAACCGCCCCGGATGATATGTTAAGTGACTCCCGGACGGCTTGTCAACAAACAGGCGAGGCGAGCCAACGCGCAGCACGCGCTGCGGTTGTCTTAACCCCAGCAGGGCACGGCGCATTAATCACGGCCGAGGCGGCGACGGTGATGAGGTGTTTGGCGGTCGACTCCAAATAGCTGGTAATGGAGCCGCGGGCGTGGAGTTGTCTCGCTCCCGGTTTCATCTCGAAGGCTAAAAGTTGTCTGGCAGAGGCGAGCCGGCGGTCTGTTGCCATGCTAGCGGTTCTGTGAGGCTCCACCAAAGCCCAGCGGTGCACCGAGCCAAATGCTAATGTGAGGACACTAATGCTAACGTGCTGACGTTTCATGGTTTGAGAGTTTGCCCCCCATGGACAAATCTCATTCGCAGCACCCTTTTAATGGTATTATTGAAGGTTAGCATGACAAATAATGCTAACTGTCATGGGTTGAAATGTTAGCTGCCATTTCCATCGCTAACGCTCACCAAACTAGTCAACAACGTCACCGCAATCATCTGCTGTAAATGGCAGCGTGTCAACACAAGAACTGATTATGTGGCGGCTATAAAACTAGCGCTGATGGACTGGAAACCAGACACCAGAGGACTTTACAGCGCTGCTGCTAGCTTGTAAACCAAGCTGGTCGATGGTCATGCTAGCAGCTCTGCCCCCATAAACTGAAACTGTAAAACAGATGTTGGATAAACGGTTCCTGGAACACTTAAAGACAAGTTTTAACAGGTATTGACGCGCGTGCGCTGAATTCTATAATCCTGGAGGATTGTGGGAATGTTATTGACCGGGCGTCGTTCACCGCGGGCGACTAAATATTCAGATTGAATTCAGGAACAGGTGACCCGGCTCATTCAATCCTGATATGACAACCGCGCTGACATTTAGGGGGGCAATTATTTCCACATCAACAGCCGCTATCGCGCTAATCAGTCGATCAGAAAAGCCGACGGCGGCTGATATTTCAGATTTAGGTGATGAACCTCGGCGGGGGGGGGGGGGGGGTTCTGAGAGGGTCACACAAACACTGCCAGGGATAGCAAAAGAAGTGGGTCACCCTCAGGGTCACCCTTCGCCTGCGGCGTTTGGCATTCCGGGCAGGGCTAGCATGGCCGCCTCGCCAGGCGGAACGGATCCGCTGCAAGGTCGCCGCACGTGGGCGACCAGCTTCACTCTGAATACCAAACCCACTGAGAGGAGGCGGGACGTTAAAGCTACGGCCCCCCAGAGGGACGAGCAGGACAAGGTGGAGGGGACGGAGTCGGGAGCTAGCAGCTTTAAAGCTGTTGGCGAGCTTTGTGAGCGCTCACGTGACCCCCAGGAGAGGCGGCGCCCGGCTTTATGGACGGTGAAACTGACTATTCTCTTCCTCTGCTGTTTTTTTTATACGCAGCGGTCAATAATCTCCACCCCTGCATTGACGGAGGAGTAAAAATAATAAATAAAAATAGCTGCCCCGTCTTTTTATTCCCCCAGTGATCCCAGTTAATGTAGCAGCATCAAAGCTAATGGAATCGTTCCGTCTTCAGGCCGGCTGAATTAAGTGACCAGCAGCCAAGAGGGACCCCCCCCCCCTCCCTTCAAAAGGAACATAATGCTGTCCTCACCCGCGTAATTCAGGAGCCGCCGCTCTCCATTAATGCTAGCGTAGCTCCGCAGGCCGGGAGGCTATTTTTATTGTTATTATAGCTAATGGTAGAGAGTATTTAACGGGCATTTTGAAGGCATGCTAGCCTGTAGCGTTATTTACTGTAGCCTCGGCTGGCATAAACCAGAAACAGTGGTGCAACACGGTAGCCCACCACTAGGGGCAGCTGTCTGTATCAGAACGGACTATTTTATAGAAGCTAACAGCTACTCATCAGGACAACCTTGATGATGAATTAGCATGTCAGAGGACTGGTGTGGCGTTGTCATACTTCCACACTAGCATAAAGGGACGTTAGCGTCAGTGCTGTGATGGAGGAGGCCGATCTCATCCGCTCGCTGCACATTATCTGTATCGTGCTCTGTATCGTAGGGCGCTAACGGTCGTTTCAGTTAAATGCCTAATGTCTAATCAATGCTATAACCAGCTGTTGTTGTTTGGTGATCTTTAACCGATACGGTGAAATCGATGCTGGTGGAATGATGATACGCTGCCGGCTAATGCTAATCTGCTCACATGTTGTCTTCACGAGCTGAATCTCGCCATGAGTCTGGTGAGCTTTTGGCTAAATGGGAACCGCGATAACTCAGTGAATCCGACGCTCGCTGCACATCGTGACACCATCGGGAACACGAGGATCAATCAGCGTCTGAAGAGCAGCCGTCTCAGCCGCTTCATCGAGCGGCAACTTAATGGAAACCTCGCCGACTGTTGACCCTGAAATCAAAGGTTTCCCGTCAGAGTCCGGGAACAAACGGGCCGTTAACGTGCTCACCTCTAAGACATGTTGGTGCCAGACTGGATAATTACAATCCCGACCTCTGTGTTTCACCATGGCAATCGGAAGATCAACACAATCGATGGGAATCAACGGGAATGTTCAGGGAAAACGAGTTCGGATCCCTTTGAGGGGGAGTTCTGGATGTTCCCCACAGCCTTCTGCTGTGTCATGTTAGCTCATGTTAGCTCAGCAGCAACTGAAACACATCAGTTTAGGTCCCCGTTTCCACGGTTACGCCGTCAGATTAGAAGGCCTGAACTTCCTGTCCAGCTCCTGAGAGCAGCCATGAGCGAGAATCAATGTAGCTGCTAAATGCTAATCTAAAGAAGTCCAACCCAGTTTTGTGACATCAGAAGGTTCCAACTTCAGTGTTGGGCCTGAATTTAATGTCTCTCTTCCCGTAAGACCGCTGTGAAGTGAAGTGGTCCTTCCTACTTCCTACCAAGTTCCTGCCAAGCTCCTGCCAAGTTCCTGCCAAGTTCCTGCCAAGTTCCTACCAAGTTCCTGCCAAGTTCCTGCCAAGTTCCTACCAAGTTCCTGCCAAGTTCCTACCAAGTTCCTACCATAGCTTTGAGTGTGGGAATGTTCTGGTGCTTGTGGGAGAACCATCTCGCTTGGCTCCGTTTGCAGGAACTCTTGTGAGGCTCCTCCACGATTACCCGGCTAATGAGCCGTCCTCCTCCTGCCTGACGGTTTGTTCTCGGCCTCAGGAGCCGCTTTATCTCCACCCATCCCACAAATGCTTTAATTACCAGGCGGCTCCGCTCAGACCCAAACCCAGCCCATCCAGCTCCTCCCGGGGGGGGGATCTCCTCTGCAGCATCTGCAGGGGTGTCAGACGGCTCCCGGGCTTCTCCTGGTCCGAGGTCTTCTCCTGGCGGCCGCTCAGGTTTGGTGTTTTCCTGTTGTTCTTTCCCGTCCCTCAGAGCTCAAACTCCTGACGCTCCTCCGGGCGTGGGTCCGATGATCCGCCGGTGGGATCCAGTGTCGAGTCTTTTTTGAGTCTTCCCGCCAAACAATAAATTAAACCCGTTTTAATTTCCCCCTTTAAAGCCCCGAAATGTGGAGAAGAAAACCGAGATGGGTGAAGGGAGCCGTTCCCTCCTCCACCGCACGCCGGGGCGGAAGGTCGCCGCGGGCGCGTTGGAGGCTATTCTGAACCATCCAGCCGACCCAAACACACCAGCAGACCATGACGGATATATCTGGCCTCAGACAGAACCACCATCCTTACACACACAGACACACACACACACGCACGCGCGCGCTAGCTAACGAGCCCCGTTGTGATGCTACAGCAGCCCAAAGAACGGTCCTGTTGACCCGTTCGGCGTGTTAGCCGCTAACAGCGGGGAGCCGATAAACAGCGTCGCAGGGAAACTTTCTAACTCTCTAATGAAAGGAGCAGATATTTCGTCTCACACACCTCTTTTTCCAACGTTTTATTTCCTCAGGGACCCAAACAGGCACTTCCTGTTTCCCCGCAGGAGCCATGACAAGAATTAATTACAAAAGCCAAAAGACCGTGAAGACGGAGACCAGAGCTGGAGGTCCGAGAGTCTTTGATTACTCAAGCGTAGTTCTGTGTGTGTGTGTGTGTGTGTGTGTGTGTGTGTGTGTGTGTGTGTGTGTGTGTGTGTGTGTGTGTGTGTACATGATGTGGTTAGGTGTGATTTCACTCTCACAGCTGTCATGAGTCTGTGGGATCACTTTAGAACATGGCTTCAGCATGATGATGGACGGTGTGTGTGTGTGTGTGTGGGGGGGGGGGGGGGGACAGTGAGTTTGTCACTGTCACCTTGTTGTCACGTTATTTAACTGTGTTTTAGTCGCGTTTTCGAATTGCCTGCAGAGATTTATCAGTGCAGAGCTGCTGTACAAGGTCAACTGTGTGTGTGTGTGTGTGTGTGTGTGTGTGTGTGTGTGTGTGTGTGTGTGTGTGTGTGAGAGAGAGAGAGACAGAGAGAGCAAGAGAGAGAGAGAGATAGTGGTGGTGGTGGGGTAAAAAAAGCTTTTATGAGGCACGATTCCTGCAGAGTGTGTGTGTGTGTGTGTGTGTGTGCGTGTGTGTTGGGGGTAATAATACCCTGCTTGACCTGGTAATAACCAGGTCAAGATTCAATTATCTGCCAGAGAATTAACCTCATGGGGTCTCTCAGGAGTGTGTGTGTGTGTGTGTGTGTGTGTGTAAGCCACTTAAAAAGCTCTCTCATCATCATGAACTGGAAGTTCGAAAGGGGGCGGGGCCTGAAGGTCGCACTCGCAGAGCTGGAAAAATCGATATTTTGCTGATCCGATTGTTCTGGATCTTTTGGGACGGAACCGACGGTGACGGTGGAACCAGGTAAAACCTGGAGTGTGTGAGGGGGTTAATCAGGACCGTGGTTACTATCGATGGGTCGTTATTACAGCCCAAAGCCGTGCTTATTACAGTCGGCTATTACAGCAGGTGGAGCTGGATGGAAGCAGAACTGGGAGAACACGGAATACTGGAATCACACCTGATCCAATAGGGAGGGCGGGCACAGAAGGACCCCAGAGGTGTCGCCGCCAGGCCTCAGAACAGGCTGGACGAGCGGCCCGATCCCGGCGGCTGCCGACAGGTTCTTCTTGAGCGTCAGGATCCAGGTTCTGAAGGTTCTGTGAGCCAGGACGCTCCTGAACGCAGCAGCCGCAGGAGTCAGACGGATGTTTCCAGTGATAGATGTTCCCACTTGTTTTAGTTTTCCCTCTTTTATCCAGGTCAGGTGACCTCTGGCCCAGATTCATCACCGCCCTGCCGGTTCTTCAGAGCCGTCCTTCACTTTTACCTCTCCAACCTTGTTGAATGATTTGGTTCCTGGAACGCGCAGCCTGTTTATTTCTCCGGACCAGGCAGGATAAATCAGCGTTTGGAATGCGAGCCGTCAGACTTTCAGCCTGTTTTCAGCCTGTTTTCTCTGGGCAGCTTCCAGCTGTGGGAGCTGAACCTCCTCCAACAGGCTGCAGAACCTCCGAGCTGAGGAACGCTGTTTGGTTCTTCATCAAACTGTGAAAATATTAATAAAAACCTTTGGATGGGGGGAATTTTTCATGGGAACGCCTTCCTGCCCTCAGATGTTGGAGGCTTCCTGATCCAGGCTCAGCGTCGCCTCTCACGCGTGATTGACGGCTCATCTTGAAAGCTTTGTGGGCAGAAGGTCTGTAGATGGTGTTTTACCCACAGATGACAGGGGTTATCGGGGGGGGGCAGAACTGCAGCAGGAACAAGGTCAGAGGAGGGTCACAAAGACCTCTGAGGATTTACAGCACATCACAGACCTGCTTGTACACAACGTGATGCTAGCTAGTGCTAATCCAAGAGGCCGCTGACCTGCCAGGGGCAGCTCTGCCGAAGACCCTTGTGCAGGGCCAGAAGGTGCCCCCCAGGAGTGGTGCCGTTTCTGAGGGGCTGGACGTGGCTCCAGAAGCTGCTCCTTCGCGCCTTCGACGGGAACATTTGCCCCTGTCAACAGGTCATCAATGCTTCAGGAGGGAGTGCTAGCATGCTAAGCTAAAGCTGCCTCCAGCCCTGCCGTCACCTCGGCTCCGCTCCCCCGAGGGACGAAAAGAAAACAAAGTGGTTTCTGGGGGGGCCTGCCAGGTCCACTCTTATTGGGATTTCTCTTTCACTCATTTTTCGTGTTTCCTGCAGCCAGAATTCCAGAGTTCTCCGACTCCGGCCAGCAGAGCTTTCTGCACATTCCCAGCTCGGCGGCGTGGCGTTTGAGGAGCGAGTGACATCACCTCGCTGTCAAGAGCGAAGGAAATCAGGCAGGGACCTTTAGAACCTGCCAAAAAGATGGAATTACGTCTCCCCACCATCTGGATGACTCTGTTTTGGACCTTCGAATCCCCTCCGTCCCCCATCTGGGACGCTAACGCTGCTAGCATCCATGCGAGGCGAGCTCGGATGGATCTGAAGAACCCGCTGCTGCAGAGTCGAGGCAGCGTCGCAAAATACTGGACAGAATGTTGCTGCTGGGGGCCTGGAGACGGACCGACCCGCTCAGAGCCGCTCAGACCCGCTCAGACCCGCTCAGACCCGCTCAGGGCCGCTCAGACCCGCTCAGAGCCGCTCAGACCCGCTCAGACCCGCTCAGAGCCGCCAGACTTCTGAGGAGGCTGGATGTGAAGTCCAGAGTCGTCCCGGTGGAGCCGCTAAAGGCCGACGGGCTCGGATGGACGGCGAGTCCAGAACCAGAAGTTCGGAGCGTCCTCCAATGTTGCTGCGCAACTTTGCGAGTTTTCTCCGAGTTCCTGGTTTCAGCCAGCAGAGAAAATCCCGAAACAGGAAGTCAGATGTGTTGTTTGCTGTTTTCCTCCACTGGCAGACGCGTGGAAACCTGAGTTATTCCACCTCCGCTCCGGTCCAATTACCCAGGAACCGGCCTGTCCACAGGCGGGCGGCTGTTCCGCTGGCGTTCCCGTGTCTCCCCTTTCATTTTCCGGCCCGCCGCTGCCATCGCGTCCACCAGCGTGAGCGTCTTCCAGGTGGACGAGTGTCTAATAGATGATGACAAACTCCGGCAGGAAGGACGGAACAGGTGGAATTAGCCCCCTGTTAATGTAGCTTAATTATTACACAATAATAACGTTAAGCTAATGAACGTGGCAGCAGCACGTGCGCACCAACGTGCACTCCAGCACCTGGACCAGTCGTCCCACATCAGAGGGGAGCAGCTCCCGGTTTACTGGTGTTTCCCACACACGCTCCTGGGAGAGAGACGGCTTCATCACAGGTGGGATATAGCCCCGCCCCCTCCTGTAGGTTAACCTGCCTCGTCGGTGGGTTGGGAACAGCTTCAGTGTCCGAGCGGTCGTTCCGAAACCTTAAAAAAATCTGGTTTGGATTACGGATGACCGTAAATGGGTCTGAGTGCTGATGGAATTGAAGATGACGGACAAACTTTCCTCACTTATCGCTGGAATAATAAATGGAAGCCGTGATTGACAGCTGGCCTCATCTAACGTCCCGTCCAACTGTCCCGCGTCTCCTCCCCTCCTGTCCTTACAGGACACTTGGCGAGCGCTGCTGGCAGGTCTGGCTTCAAATGCAGGATCCAAAAGATAGAACTGATAAAACCGGACGGATTGTTGGAAAGTTACGACTCCATCCCATAATCTGCGGCTTGTTATCTTTCCGCTGACAAATTGAAAAGCTTTTTTATTTCATATCTTACTTCCTCCCGATTTGTAGCTCGACAACTGTCGGGTTCTGGATCCTGGAACCGTCAATCAGAGCCGACTGGCCCCGCCCACTGAGGCTTGAACCGGTCCAGAACTCCAGACCAGCGTCGGAGTCGGAGGTCGTGCGGTGGGAAACGGAGCGGCGAGCCGAGACGTCAGGCCGCCGCTGCTGTTCCCATCATGGAAGTGGAATAGCAGCTGCTCCTGGAAATCTGGGATAACAACTCTGTGTGTGTGCGTGTGTGTGCGTGTGTGTGTGTGTGTGTGTGTGTGTGTGTGTGTGTGTGTGTGTGTGTGTGTGTGTGTGTGTGTGTGTGTGTGTGTTAAAACATGGTTCGGCTCTGACAAAGTGCAGAAACCATAAACCTGAATTTTCGCTGCTTATGTTGTATTAAAGTATCATTTCAGCTGAACGCTCGACTCCACCAGAGGACAGAAGTGTTGTCAACTGGGAGGAAACCAGTAAACCTGGGTTCCTGGCTGCTGGACCGTCCCGTCCCGTCCCGTCCCGTCCCGTCCCAGCAGGGCGGAGCTTGGTGGCCTTCAGCAGCTGTCAGGGTCTCCGGTTATTCCTTCATATACGGTATCGCCTACATTTCCCATCAAAACATCAATTAGCTGCGCTCGGACGGCTTTTCCAGGCCCAGCAGACACGTGGAGGATCGTTTCCATGGGCGCGCTGGCTCGCCGTGACCACCGCCGACGTCTGCGTCAACATTAAAGAGTAATTATCTCTGTTTGTGCTCGCGGACGAGTCTGCTCGACCGTTTAAGGTAGGCAAAAGCCAAAAAACGTCAGCAAGTAGCGTTCAAGAAGAGGAAAACCGTGATCCTCGGAGCCGTCGCCGTCCAATCAAGACACACACGCGGGAATCAAAGGTTCAAAGGGACGTTTCCAGTAACGGCGAAGACCAAATACACAGTTTTTGCTGCTGCTCTTCATGGCTGAGGTGAAATGCATTGTGGGATACATCTCTCCGCACAACTCGTGTCATACTTGAAGGAGTGGGCGGAGCCACGTTCAGGGCGCTGGCAGCGGTTTAAACACCGACTGACTGTTTGCCGGCGGAGGGCTGCGCGGACGCCAGTTGCAGATCTGGGAGATCTGAGCGGCGCCACGCGGCGCTTGTGATGACGGAAGAATCTGCAACGGCCTCGTCAGCCTTCAGACACCAGACGCGTTTGAACGGGGATGGAAGGTCCCGGGAGAAGGCGGCGCCGAGGCGGCGTAGAAGCTCCGCGTTCTCTCAGCACATGAAAGAGGACCTGAAGGGTTCTGAACCTCCGACCTTGTTCTGCTAATCTGGGCCAGCTCTCGGGTCCACGTGCTTAATGAGCAGATAATCCAGGTTCTCCTTTGTTCTCCACCTGTTTTCCCATCGATCTCGCCAGCTAACGAGCTGAAGCTAACTGCTAACTGCTAACTGCTCCCTCGGCCTGGTCCCTGTTTGTCTCTTCTCCCGAAGCCCCTGGATGATCCTTAATCCGTATTAACTCTCTACAAGTCGGAATGTTTAAATTACAAATGCAGATTTGTGCTGGAGCTGGACGTCTGCCAGCGCTGCAGGGAGGAGGAGGAGGAAGAGGAGGAAGAGGAGGAAGAGGAGGAAGAGGAGGAGGAGGAAGAGGAGGAGGAAGAAGAGGAGGAGGAGGAGGAGGAAGAGAAGGACGAAGAGGAAGAGGAGGAGGAGGAAGAGGAGGAAGATGAGGAAGAGGAGGAGGAAGAAGAGGAGGAGGAGGAGAAGGAGGAAGAGGAGGAAGAGGAGGAGGGATAGGAGGAGAAAGAGGAGGAGGAGGAGGAGGAAGAGGAGGAGGAAGAGGAGGAGGAGAAGGAAGAGGAGGAGGAGAAGGAAGAGGGGGAGGAAGAAGAGGAGAAGGAGGAGGAAGAGGAGGAGGAAGAGGAGGAGGAAAAGGAGAAGGAGGAGGAAGAGGAGGAGGAGAAGGAAGAGGGGGAGGAAGAGGAGGAGGAGAAGGAGGAGGAAGAGGAGGAGGAGGAGGAGAAGATGCTGGTGAATGGTGGCTCGGAGGCTCTTCTTCAGGAATAATTTAGCAGCGTTTTAAATAACGTTGAGGAAACAAACGGGGATCTTTGGTTTTTTCTTTCCTGTTGACAAATGTTTATGAGTAAAAAACAAGACGGGTTTTCGCTTCCTCCCGTTTCAGCATCAGATGCCACGTTCCCGGACGATTCCGCAGCCGGATGGAGGACAGAGAGGAGAAAGGCCTCGTTAGTCTGAGGGATCGTTCCTGCTCCAAACGGCGCCATTAGAGACGGATCCGATGCGTCTCAGCGCCTCGCTGCCTCCACCTGCCCCAGTGCCCTTGAGCCCCACCCAGCAACATGTGTGAGCAACCAGACCAGAGCAGGAACGACTCCATTTTCAGAGGAGATCCTTGTATTTTCCTCTGCTCCGATGTCCGATCCGTCTCCTCGCTGCTTCCCAGACGCCCACCTGACGCTGACTCGGTGTTGCGTAATCGCGTCTTGGACCCTTGGCGTCCAGGTGGGACGGATGCAGGCAGCAGAGAGGATCCTGGGAACATTCCTATCTTCAGCTGCTGCAAATAAAAACCCACTTTTTTTGGCAGGAATCTTTATTCGGAACGTCGTGGCGGCAGGTTGGGACGGCCACTTTGAAGTGGGGAGATTTTGTTCCCGTCTTTTTCTTCTTGAAGTTCACCTTCGTCGGCGTCTTTGTGGCGTTCCGGGAGACTTTGGCTCATCGTGAGCTCTTATCACCAACTTCTGCTCAGCTCGGAATTAAACATTCTTCACTGCGGAACCGTTTGTGACAGCTACAAATAGGCCGGCGCTCCCTAAATGCCACCGAGGCGGCGCTTCTGTGGAGACGACTCTCGGATCTCAAAAGCACACATTGTAAGCGCTAGCGTTAGCCCAGACAAAGGCTAATATCAAGATCTGAATGAAGCGGCCTCAGGTAGCGCTCCGCTGTAGAAGGACTCCCAGGACGCAGCGGAGACGCAACCGAGTCAGGAGGAATCGGCCCCGGGTTTGGTCGGGTTGTGCCGAGAGGCTGTTTGGCCTTGCAGCGTCCCCCCCCCCCCCCTCCCCCCACAACAGGCCGATGTGAGGGACGATTTTTCTGGGGAAAATCTTTGAAATGCTAATAAGCTTGAGGGAAGCGTCGTCTTTCTCGCCGAAAGAGCAAAAGTAAGGAAGCGGGGGAGGGGGGGGCGGCCTTCGGTAGCGGCGCTCGAGGCCACTGAGAAGTAATGATGGGCTGGAACGAGCTGGGGTTTGCCGGAGGATTACCGTCTGTCTCGGAAGCCCTCAGATGCCAACGTCTCAATCCGGACGGAGGCAGATCTGCTCCCACTGTTAGCATGAAAGGAGACGGGCAGCGTGTGTTGGGAAAATGTGGCCGAAGCAAGAATCCCCTCATTTTAATGAACGCACAATAAACTTCCCGCTGTCCTAGCAGCAGAATTCCGATCCTCGATGAGGAACTTTTGATGCTCTGCACATTCGCACCTCCCAAAAAGGCCCAACAGCATCAGGATAAAACCCATGAACACCAACAAATGTATGAAAACGGCCCAGCAGAGGCTAAATATTAGCTTGGAAAGCAGTCAATATAACCAAGGTGATTATAAAGCGCTTGAAAGGGCTCCCAGACGAGTGTTTGGACCGGCGTCGGAGCCACAGTGGCGGCAATTTCCAGGAGGTCGGCGGGGTTAAACTGACGGGGAAGCAAGCCTCGTTTGCAGAGACACTCCGGCTGAATGGTGCCGCGGCCACGCAGAGATTCAGGATCTATTTTCAGATCCAAATTAAATCAACAATGCAGGTGCAGTTTGCGGCTCGCTCTCGAGGACGGTTGAATTTGTTTGGCCCAGAATGAAAGAGCTCATTCAGGCAGCTGCCGGGGGCTGTTGGTGGAGGTCGGTGTCCTCTGTTGCCCCGCGCCTCATAAAAGCCCCTCCCGCACATCTGGGCCCCTGTGGCCCATCAACAGGTATTCATGAGCAGCAGGTTGGGGTGGTTCAGAGGCCGTCTGTGTCTGTAGCCTGGGTGAGACGGCTGAAAGAGGAGCTTTAAAAAGAGACCCTTTCACAGGTGTCGTTTCATCACAGCGAGAGAAAACCGGCGTGGAGATAACGAGGGTGTCAGAAACAGACCACAGGTTGGGGTCACCAACACGTAAACAGGTAAACAGGTAAACAGAGTGGTGACCTCTGGTAAACCTGCGTTTTTACCCCTCGGCTGCATTTGTGCTCATTTGGAACCAACGTGTTTTCTTTATGTAGCATCGTTAGCTTGGGGGCTTTAACTCAACAATAATCCTCCACCCTTCCCCCTGAGAGGTAGCTCGACCTTTGACCCGGGCGCGACCTTTGCCAGGGTGGGCTGATGGAGATGACGAGGCTGCGGAGAGCCCCCCCTCCCCCCTCCCACCCGTCTGCTGCGTATCTCCCTGCAGTTACATACGAGGTGAGCTCACATTAGAAACATCTTGGTCTTGATTCATCGGTCTCCAAATAAGTCTCCCTGTTCAAACAAGCCCCCCAACCACCCCCCCCCCCCCCCCCCCCCCCAACCTGACGCTCCGGTTGGCGATCCATCACAGGCACCTTTCCCCAGCGCCCGATAAGCGCTGTGATGGATGCACGATTTGCCTGAGCTGAAACGGCTTCATCTCTGTCCCAGCTTCCACCCCCAGCCAGAAGATGAGCACCCCCCCCCCCCCCCACCATTAAATCCCTGCAACGCCACATGACCGACCCAGAACCAGCTCGGCCCACCAATGTTCACCTCACACTCGTTCCACCTCATTGGCTCTATATTTGTGCACTTTCCTCATGCACCTATCGTTCTCTTCACCCCCCCCCCCCCCCCCCCCCCCACTTAGAAAGCCACCTATCAATCTTGTGAATTAGCGCTGGCGAACCTCAAAGCTCTTCAGACTCGCTGCTCATTTTTCGCTGCCATTAGCGACACTCGAGACTCGAGTGAAAACAGGAAGCGGCAGAAACATCAGCGGCGTGTTTACGTCTGCGGGATGGAGACATAAAAGGCGGAATGTGGGACGTTCTCTTCTTCTCTTGTATATATGGATGTCGTGTAATGACACGGTCTCCTCTGCTGTTAGCCTCACATGTGGAAACACCTGTTTTGATGCTAACCTACCACCAGAACATCTATATCAAACACAGAGCCTCACGCAAAAGCTTTATTCCTAAAAGAACAAAGCGACAGGGAGAAGGGAGCGGAGCTGCGGGTCAAACGGGATAAAGATGACAGGTGCCACAGCTGGAAGAGCCACTCCGGCGTGAGGAGACGTGTTTGTTTCTGTGTCTAACCTGCAGCGCTCCGAGCCGCTGTTGCTCCGAGCGCTGCTGAGCGCTGCGAAGTGAAGGTTAGCGGAGGCAGGAAGGCTACGGGATGAAAGTGAGAGAAAACACAAGGTGTGTGTGTGTGTGTGTGTGTGTGGATGGTTCCCACCAGGTAAACACCTGGTTTTAAAGTTCAGGTTAGATTCGGCTGACTGTTGGGTTTTACCAGTCTTAGTCCTGGCAAAGATAGAAAAACGAGTATGTGTGTGTCGCCAGGCCTCGAACTCACCAATTTGAAAGTCATTCCTCTGCCGCGTGAGCTGCATTTTTCCCGATGGCGCTGCCATCAGGAAAGCTGAGCCAGGAGCAAGCGGAGCGTGATTGGCGGGCCTCGCCGAGCGCGTGTATCATTTCAAAGCCCGCTACCGTTCCCAAAAAAACGCCAGATTTGGCCGCGGCCACGTCCGGGGAGTCGATACGTCTCTTAATTAAAGAGAAGGCATTTTGAGTCCCGGCCGTTTTTATCCAGATTAAACTCGCAGACCTGACTTACTCTTTTTTGCTACTTTCCCGTCGCCGTGCGTTCCCGCCACAGGGACGCGCGTCCTCGCGCGTCAGCGGCGCTCCCTGACTTCCACCGCTGCTGGAAAGTGTGACGCAACAGCCGAGGTCGCTAATCAAAGCAGGCTGAGTCAACAGATATGTAATTTACGACTCCTTATATGTGGCCGGCGTGCTTCCTCTGGCTCCCATCTCCTCCCCCGATATAAATTTCACTTGAGCAGAGCAGCCGTGTTTGGACCGCAGCGTTCCGACCCTGGGAAACGCCGTGTGCGGAATGATCAGAGTTCCTAAAGCAGTCGGAGCGTATATCACCCTGCTTGTTATTCCTCCTCCTCGTGAGGCTTCAGAAGCAGCCCGGCGGCGGTGCCGGCGCGGCCCGCTCCGCCTCAGCACATCCTCCGCTGCACATTGCTGAAATGGGCCGAACACGACCACATCGGAATGTGTCGGCGGCCCGTCGGAGCGGCTAAAATCAATATTTTAAATGTGTTTTTCCAACTGATGAAACGTCCCATTAGGTTATAAAGCACGGCCATTAAGCTAAATGGTTCTTAAACAGAGACGCGAGCTGAACTCTGTTAAATGAAGGGTGAATGATGTCACACACGTGCACGTTTCTCGCCATTTTTCCATTTGTTCGCCGCTGAAATGGTCGCAGTCGGACCGCGTGGCTGCTGCGGTCAGCATCTCCGCAGGGTTCTGTCCCGTCCTGCGAGCCGTGGACGCCACGGAGGACCCACAATGCCGTGCACTCGTGTTGCGGGTTGAGGGGGTGTGGCCTTCAGGCGTCCCTGCACACCTGTGGCAGGTGTTGGGCTCTTTGAACCCTTTTGGGTTTCATCCAGGGAGGAAGGAACATCCCGTCCTTCCTCAAACAGCAGTTCCTGCACATGGAGGAGACGATGGAGCCGAGGACCTGGGAGCAAAAGCACATTTTTAGGGGAAACCGCGCGACAAAAGGGTGATGTTTCTCTTCTTCTGTTGTGTCAGCGTCCCTGAGCAAACACTGACTCACCTAAACAGAATCTCTCCGCTCAACAAGGGTCACGGAACAGGACCGACGTCTCCTCTTTCAAGTGGAACCAAACAGAACACCGCACACCACAACACGTCCACACAATTCTGGAGTCCATCTTCATCAAAGCAGACAGCAGAAATGAATTCATTCATGACCCTGAGAGGGAGGAGACCTTAAAGTCCGTTTAGAAGACCGACTTCACAGAACCGGGATCAATAGAGGCTTAAAATATCAGCTGGAATAGATGAAAACAACATCAGAAGGGAAGAATATCTCAACTATTGGGACTTACATGTTAACCTTTGACCTCTGGCGCCTCAAAGACCTTCATGCCGACTCAATTGTGTTATTAATGATTTATGGGTATCTCCCTTTTCCTGATCTTTGTGGATCATTTGGGAAAAGGAAAAACCAGAAAGACCCGTCGATCTGTCATTTCCTCTGACGCTCAGCCTAAACGCGTCCCTGCTCATACAGTATTCATGGGCGTCTCAGGCCGCCTGAGATAAACAGGACGCGCTCTGAGGAGCGGGACAGCAGCCAGTGGACACAGCTGAAGAGGCAGCTGTGAGGAGGAGGAGGGAGGAGGAAGGAGGAGGAGGAGGAGGGCAAAGTGCCCCAACAGCCGCGGGAGGTGCAGGGGAGGAGGCGTCCAGGTCTGACAACGAAATTGACTTAAACTTTGGCCCGGAAAGGGATCAAAACCAGACAGGGTGTGAGAGGGAGAGTGGGCAAGAGAGTCCAAAATGGCCTCAGGTGGTGCTTCCTGTGGATAGTCCATCCAGGTGGACAACTGAGGACAAGATGTGGCAGGGGCAGTGAAGCACGTGGGCATACGTGTGTGCACGTGGGTGGGTGAGTGGGGGGGGGGGGGGGATTCAATCAGAAGGACCATCTGCCTGATGAGCTGAAAGGCCAAAGGTGTTTCCCTCCTGTGGGGCGCAGTCATGTAGCACAGGAGGGAGGACGGGACCGTCTGTGCCCCGACGTGGTCCACGTTTAATCCGTCCTGTTAACAACAATGCAACATGGAGTAGAGCCTCGGCTGATCAATAGCCTGATTCACACGGACCAAGAAGTTAGAAGTCAGATTCAGAAGCACCAGCAAGCATCAGGCAGCCAGAAACAGCCTCCAGGCCTCCAGGCCTGTCTGCAGTCACGAAACGGACAAGAAGAGCTGAATAAAAGCCACCGGGGGCAGCACTGCTCCCATAAGTGCCCGTCACGTGCGTGAGGTCTGACACCGAAGAGGAAGCTGTGGCGTGGAGGCTGCTCTGCATTACCGTTAGCATGCCGTGCGATAGAAATAGACCTGTTAGCATATGAGGGAAAGAAATGAGTTGAAACTTGAATCGTAAAGGCTGAAGATCAGCTGGGTAAGGCTGGTTAAGGCTGGGTAAGGCTGGTTATGGCTGGTTAAGGCTGGGTAAGGCTGGTTATGGCTGGTTAAGGCTGGTTAAGGCTGGTTAAGGCTGGTTAAGGCTGGTTAAGGCGCCGTGTGAGTGGCAGCCTGTGACAACAGCTCCTGCTCACCTTCGAGCTTTTCTTTACTTTTTTCTTCATTTCTCCGCACCTACTACTTTTGTCTTTGTGTGTTTGGTTTGTTTCATTTATCTTCATGTATGTAAGACTTGTGGAGTTTGTTTTTTCACTTTTCCATACCACATCCGGAGACCCATCGCAGAGGGACCAGCTGTTCGCCCTGCGTAGCTCTGCGGCGCTGCCCAAGGAGCGACCCGATGTGCCCCCCGAGCTGAGGAGGACCCCGCGCCGGGGTCGAGCACCGTGCCAGGAGGAGACGCTATCGACCCGTCCTGCCCTCCATCATCATGGGGAACGTCAGATCTCTCCCCAACAAGATGGACGAGCTGGCGGCGCTGACCCGGCATCAGCGGGAGTACCGGGAGAGCAGCCTGCTGCTGTTCACGGAGACCTGGCTAACCGCGCTGACTCCGGACACGGCCGCACAACTGGACGGATTTACTCTTCTACGGGCAGACAGGAGCAGGGAGAGTGGTGAGAGGAAGGGAGGAGGACTGGCAGTGTTTGTGAACCATAGATGGTGGAACCCTGGGTGGGATCAGCCATCTTCTGTGGGACAGTCTGCTGGTCCAGGAGCATCACGGACAGGGACAGGAGGAGGATGGACAGACTGGTGAGGAGGGCCAGCTCTGTCCTGGGATGTCCCCTGGACTCGGTGGAGGTGGTGGGAAACGGGAGGATGATGGCTAAGCTGTCATCCATGCTGAACAACACGTCCCCCCCCCTCCCTACAGGACACCCTGGCAGCACTGGGCAGCTCCTCCAGTGAGCGGCTGCTCCACCCTCGCTGTGTGAAGGAGAGGTATCGCAGATCTTTCCTGCCGGCTGCTGTCAGACTGCACAATAAACATAACACCCACTAGCACAATCTGAATATTATATATTCTGATATGTATATTGTATCCACCCTCTGTACTATGTACAGGTACACAGGGGCCCTGGATTATTGTAAATATACATCCTCTTTGTATATTCCAGATTCTATTCTATTTTATTTTTATCTTAATTGTCTCTGCGTGCTCTTGCTGTTGTTGCGCTGTAAATTTCCCCGTGTGGGACAATAAAGGACCTGGATCTGAACTGGGAGTCCGACCAGTGAGGAGACTGGACCCATTAGGATCTGATCCTCACAGCCGCCACCGCGGCGTCGTTAGCTTCTTTTCTGATTGAAAGGGAAGCTTCAACCTTTCGGTGGATAAATAAAATGCCAGCAGATCACCAGATCACGGGCCCTCACACCCCTGCAGGTTGCTGTGACAACAACACGCTCTTTGATTTGGAGCCACGATTATCAATTAGGGGTCAGGCGGCAGCGGCGCCGCGCTTTGAGGCGGACGCGGCGGCAGCGGCCACGGTTCGGTTCACCTGATGATCAAACGCTCGAAGTCAGCCAGGGTGTTCAGAGATGTTCTCGTGTTAGCGCGAGCGCTGACTCACAGGGGGAAAGAAAACCTTCAATGGTTTGTGAGAAAATGGCGGCCGCCGCCCTCCACGCCATCAGGCCGCGCGTTGGACCAAAGGGAGGCTGAAAACAGGAAGATGGGGAGGTGGAGGAACGGCAGAAGAGAAGGAGAGCAATCACCTGGAGGTCGGCATCCTGCCATGCCTCTCCCTCTCCACTCCTCTCTCCCTCCCTCCGTCTCTGGGGAGGTATTTCCATCCCAGAATATTCCACGGCGTTCCCGTCCTCATTCACTTACCTCTCACACTGTCACAGCCATTCTGTTACTGTAGGCTTCAGCCAAGCAGCCTCCGCTTCCTGCAGGAAAACGGATTATTCCCATCGCTCCCTCCTTTCAGCTCGCCCTCCCTGGTCCCAGGCTGTGCGGTCCCGGTTCTGTTTGCTCTGGGGGGGGGGCGTGTGGATGCTTTACAAGCTTGTTCCACATGCTGGGTCCAATCAAGCAGGCTGGCAGAACATTCCAAGACATGAAAGGAAACTCTGATAGGATCGTTTTGGGTTTTTTTTCCCTTAATTGCAATATGGAGAAACTCCAATTGGCCCGGAATGTTGCTGGTTTTGTTTCCTGTTCTCTCCAGGTGTGTGTTCAGCTCAGGTTGGAACTTTACCGGCTTCTTTAGGGACCGGGCTGCAGCGACTCCCCGGCTGAGTGGCAGGTTGCGATGAAAGAGCTCCGAGTCGTCAGAGATGACAAGAAAATAGGAGGGCTTTCGGAACGCCGTCCGTCACATCCTGCTCGCCTGTGTGGAGCGACTGCGTCTATAGGTGCCACTCAAACCCCCCCGGCCTCAGAGGGAAGTGGCCGCCGAGTGTGTTTGTGCGTCATTACATCCCAAACAGCAGCGTTCGGCTCCCGTGTGCCAATCGGGCCGAGCCGCCGAGGATCTTCCGTCTCTTTCACTCCGTTAATGGCTTCCCTTCCGTCTCCGCCTCTCCTCCCTCCACCCCCGAGCCGTGTCCGCCCTCCTCGCCATATGTTCCCCTTCGCTCAGCCTCTGGAGTGGCGTCTGATGAGACCTGGATTGAGAGCGCTGGAGTATCAGTGCGCTGCAGCAGCGGGCCCAGGAGAGGCTGTCATGGAAGGAGACGGGCCCACTTCACATTAAATATCATCTGACACCTAATCTACTGCACCTTCTGTTGCCACGGCGATGAAGGGGGGGGGGGGCGACACCTCCTCTCCACCCCCACCATGAGGAGAAAGCATCATTCTCCTTTTAGTTGGGGCTGCATAATTAACATGGGAGGTAAGGAAAATAGGACGAGCCCAGAATCACTGTTACGATGTTCCCGACCGACACTTCCTGAAGCTGGGACGTGAGGAAGAGGTCAGAGATCGACACCGTTCCAATACTGGCAGATGGGAGAACGTGTCCGGATCAGAGACCTCACAGATTCTAGAGGGAATGTTACTCCAGAAAGCTTTTGTCTCTTAGAAAGGGGAATTCTGGGATTCAAATCCTCTCCAGGATCAATAACTCATCATTTCTGCGTAACAGCTTCTTCCTCTGCTCCGACATCCATCTCTCCGTGGCTAAATTGTCCTAATCCCAGGCTTCATCGCAGGGTTCACCCGCCAGATGAAGCCACACAACTGGTTTGTTCTGGTTCTGCAGATGATGAAGACGAGCTGGGAAATCAGGCCGTTTACTGGGAAGAGCAAAGGCTGCGAGCGAGGAAACAGTCCGGGAAACTCGGAGTCAAACTGGAATTCCATCGCTCCTGTTTCCTCTCCTTTTTTTGGAATTCCCTGTGTGACTCATCCTCTTCCGGGTCTCTAGGCCTTGAGCGACACATCTGGTCAAACACTGACAACATCTGGTGAAACTCCGCACGCTTCCCGTCACCTGGAGGTCCACAGCTGGTCGGATTGGACGCCTTCCTGATTTCAGATCAACCGTTTCCACCATTGAACCAAGTAAACGTGTTCCCATCCCAGAATGCACCAGGTCATCGCGCCCGCTGGCGACCCCTGAACCCTTTCGTTAGCAACATGCTAAACGCTTTAGCCGCGCCAGCTTTGCTCCGGTTACGCTGAAATGGGCGGAATAAACCGGGGCCAAGGCTGCCGAGAGCGAGCTTCCTTCCTGCGACGGTGTCGGAAGATAACAGTTAATTTAAGGGGAACTTTAGACATCTTGTATCAAATAATAGCTTTCCCACCAGCAGTGGGCTCCCTGAACGCACCACGGCTCAGATTCCAGCTCCGATAATGAGCGCTGGACTGCGAGCGGGAATGTTAGACGCCTGTGTTTGTTTTTCCGTTAACCATCCCGACTTTATGGCAGATGTGACGTTCGCCGGCAGCAGCCCATCGCGGCGGCCGCAGGATCGTTCTCACTTCATTCCCAATGAAGTGCGGTCATCCGATGCCTTCGGGGACCTTTTCCCGTCCCGTTTCTGGGTTTTCGCTGCTCTGCTTCCACATGTGCGAGCGCCGTTCAGCTTCTTTTTCACTTTGAGGGAAAATGTAATAAAAATCCCCACAGTCGTTGCCAGGAAGAGATTCCAATGAAGACATCCATTGTGCTTCGCATTGGCAGCGCCTGAGCTTTTCCTGTGGGGGGGGGGGGTCAACGTGTCACGAGCGGTGCACTTCCATAAGTGCTCAGCGAGTCTTCCAGCCGCTCTGTTCCGGCCTCCCGACCCTGAACAGCCCGGTGACCTGCGAAGCGACGGCGTTAACGGCTTGACCCCGCCTCCTACCACAGAAGCCGGCCTGGTGGGGGCGTCGGCCATCCATCACCGCTGCTCCCCCCAGGATAGACTTCACCTCCCGGCCCGCCTGCTCAACCTGGATGGTTCCATCTCCACCTTTATGGCGCGAGCGCATCATCATTTGGCAGTGACGGAAGGTCGCCGGAGGATTTTCCTCCATAAAACGCCGCATTTCACCACCTAAGGGGGGGGGGGAGGATGGGGGGGGGGCGTCCTGAACCCGCTGGACTCATTAAACTTTGAAGGAGACCTGGGAAGAACCTTTTTCTCCCACTTTTTTAGTCAGAACAGCTGGTTGGTCTGAATTTTTAACGCTCCAAATGCAGAGTTGGAGTCAAATGAAAAATGAATCCTGCCTGTGGCCGTCGTTTCAGCCTCAATTCACGGAGGAGCGACTCCGACGTGTAAACACGGATCAACGACGGAGGCTGACCTCACGAATTCCTCCGTCTCTCCTGGTTGGCGAGGACCTCGTCCACGTTCCTGTGCTGTCGTTCCCTTTCTGTGGCTGGAATGAGGTCTGGGATCCCGAGGCAGGCGTGCCCTCAGTAACTAGGAAGTGCGCTGTTGGGAATACAGCAATGACAACGATAACCAACACGGATAATCGCCCCCGCAGCTGCCCGTGACCTCTGACCCCTGCGTGAGGCGCTGAAAGCAAAGAGAGTGAAAATAGCCCCACTCTGTCGCACTGCCGCCGCTCCCGCGTAGCGAGAGGTTAAACTCCTGCCTACAGTCGCTCATTATGGAATTCCACGTGCAGGTCGGCCGGCGTGAGCGTCTGTAGGTGTGTGTTGGAGCGCCGGGGGAGGCGGGGGCTCTTGGCCGGTGTCAAAAGCACTTAAATCATCACACATGGGAGGAAAGCGGCACTTACAGCACATAAATGTCAGAATGAGTCGGTCCATGGAAGCCTGCAGAAGATCTAGTGTGTGTGTGTGTGTGTTCATATGACATAGTGAGGACCGGTGAGGAGTGTTAGACTGCCCAAGCTCATGTAAACGGGAGTGTGTGTGTGTGTGTGTGTGCTCTGCCAGTGACAGATATTCTAGTTGTTCAGGACATCCTTTGGATAAAAGATTGGTTAAAAACGCCAACGGACTTCGACTCTTCACCAGACGTACGATGCCCCCCCCCCTCGCACTGACAGGTGATGATTAAAGGCTGACCTTACGCTTAATTAGTGGCAGTGGGGAGATTTTGGTGCTCGGCTATGAATCATGGGAGGAGAAAAGCAGCCACCAGGGAAATGTTACCGAAGTGATTAGGCTGTAAATCAATAGTGCTGCTGACCTGCGAGCGGAGCGGCGGCGTCGCACGCGCGCAGCAAACCCACTCCTGCTCATCGGATCTATACTTTATGATTATCCGAGTTCATTCGTTCAGAAGTCAGCACAACACACAGCGTCTGTGTTGATGTTGCACTCATGTTGCCCCCCCAACACCAGATGAAACAACTCATTTGATGCTAGCAACTCTGCCCCCCCCCCCACACACACACTCAATAAATGAGCCCAAACGTGAAGCTGCGGCTTCATCCAACTTCCCCAAAAGCCTCTCATATGTGGCCGAGGTGAGGAGGCTCATTAGTTATTGAGGAGGGGGAATCGATAGCTGGAGGGCTCCATCACGGCACACAGCCTGATTATTGCTAACTGCGTCTCGTCTGGCTGCTAACGTGTTAACACGGAGCAGCATGACAACGCCACAGTCTCCGGAACGCCAGGACTGAAAGGTTGAACCACAACGGAAAATAACTTTTTGATTCACAATCACTGGAATCAACTCCAAAGTCTTTAAGTGAGCTAAACGTTCCAGCTAGCTGCTAGCCATAGAACATCTGCGCAGTGTGTTTATATAAAGTGTAAATGTCATGAACATTGTTTTTATTAATGTTAGATTCTATTATAAAAACCCCGGCTGTAACGATTCCCTGCTGCACTGTTACTAGCATCAGCAACATTTACCAGAAGCTAATTAAACGTAGCTGAATGCTAAAGACGTTTTGACCCCTTTGTTGCTCAAATGGCTCCATGAGGTCAAACACCAGTTTTTTTCATTTGTAACCGTCACCAGGAAGCGTGAGAATCCCCTCAGACGTCAGATGCTAACGTTCACGATAGCTTAGCGTGAAACACTCTGCAGACGTTTTAGCCCAAAGTAAAAGGGATCGTGGTTTTTAAATTAAGACATTTGCACCACGGCGACAACGTCCAGATCAATCAAACAAAAAATGCTAATGCTCCTATTGCTCGTAACACACACACGCACACACACACGCACACACACGCACACACACACACGCACATACACACACGGGCCTCCAGCTCTAATTGAGTCTATTGAGCAGAACAGCATGATTTCTCGTAGCTTCAGCAATAATTGGGTTCTGTGCCCTTCCTCCTGACATGAAACACATTTTATGGTCCAATTTAAAAACACACAGCAGCATAATTATGGAGGGAAGAGCGGATCGGTGACAGGACAGGATGAAATGTCCTCTCCATTCTGCTGGAACTCATCTGTCTGAGGAGAGTGTGAGAGTCCCACTGTGTCACGTACAAGTGCGGGTCGTCCACAAGTGGTTCCTGTGGAGGGGGGGGGGGGCTCGGAATAATGATTAGAACATATGCTGCTAACTCACTGCTAATGACCGATTTACCAGTTGCTGTTTTGACCCACGTAAATGTTCAGATGCAGGTGAGCCCAGATGTTTGGCAGATTTGTGTGCACATTAATAAACAGCCAATACAGATGTTCACACACACACACACACACACACACACACACACACACATTGCCGATATCCTCTGGGATTTCTGTGTGGTTGTGAGATCAATAGCTAGTCCGCATCAGGTTCCGCCTCCATTTGCTTTGTCCTGTGTTTTCACTGCCTGGTAGTAAAAGTGCAATAAAGAGTCCCACTCTAACGTTGCCGGGCCGACGGTCACATTTGTCCTATCATTTCTTTGTTTTATATTCTTTTGTTGTTGGTTTTTTTTTTGCGTTTTCAGGCCCTGGGGCTGATGACTTTTGTTTGGTTTTTTGGCTAATCGAGGTTAAGTTGCCTGTCTTAGATTTCAGCTTTTGTAGTTTGTACATCCACTCTTCTGGTTGGGATAACTTGGTTATTTTCCTGTAGTTTAGTGCCCCCCCCCCCCCATCCCAGGGTGTCTTCAAGCCCGTTGCAAAATAAAGGTTACAAAAAGACGTTCTCTCACAAAAATAATCCAATTTCAAGGTAGAAATGACGTTTGCTTGTTTGTTAAGTGCCCGTTTCAGGATAAAATGGGCTCATTTAATGATACGTTTACTGTTGTTGACAATTTCCAGCAAAATATGTTTTTAATTGACTAAATTTGTGGTGATTTGGGTCAAATTTGACTGTTAAAGTTCTACTGGTGTTTTTAATGTTTGGATTGAGCAGTTTAGAGCCGTTTCCGGAGCAACGCTAGCCTTTTAAAAAGGTTCATTGCTGTTTGATTACATCTCCCCGGGCAGCTCAGCGCTACGTTAGCTGTAATAATTCAGCGCTTGTCCATTAGCGGGACATAGCTTCCTCTAAACGACACGCCTCTGTCTAAAACCATGTCCGAGCCTCGTGAAGGCCTCACATTCAGAGCGCGGGTGATTATGACAGTTATTGAAGCCGTATGGCCTGAAAACTGGGCCTGCTAATGCTCTCAGTTATTCAGAACCGCTGCGGTCGCGTCTGGTTTCTCTCAGCTTTTAATCAATCCACGTCATGATCCACCCCAGGAACAGGGGGCGGCTCGGAATCCCAGCCGGCCCGGCAGCATTGGAGGAGAAGCTCTTTAATTGGATCCACCGCCGACGTCACCTTTGCTGCTAGCATAAAAGCGTTAGCCGTCACGGCGGCTTTGTGAGCGACGAGTGTCGAACATTTGGGCCTTTTTATTTTTTAATTGGTTTGTGTTCAGACCAGCAGAATCGATGAATTAAAGGTGGTTGAAGCTGCTCGGAATGAAGCCGTTGAGAGATTATTAACGTTTGAGTCTGGATTTCATTGATTCTGGCCAACAGCAAGGCTGGAAAAGCAGAAGCAAAGTTCATCAAACCTGGAAAAAACAAAAAGATACTCGGACACTTTCTGAGCTTCCAGGTCTCAGCAGCTCCTGAAGTGTGTGAGACCCCCCCCCCCCCCCCCCCCCCCACACACACACACTGGTGAACACAGTCAGTGTTTACACCATTTGGCCCGATTCGCATCCGGAATCGAGCTTGATTTGTATCCCGTGCGACGCTGCACTTGCGAAATTCCTCTTCTTGCGCTCTGGAATATCAAACAAAGTGGAGTCGGCCCCTCGGAGCCTGGAATACAAATCTGACGGCAGCCTTGAGATGTGTTGGGAACGCCTGTTTGGCCCTCCAGAGAGCGACGGAACAGAGAGGCAATAACAGGTCAGATTTCCCCAAAGGTTCCGACATCGGCAGCAAAATTAATTGCACTATTCCGGAGATGAATAAAAGCATTTGTGTTGTGATTAAGCGTCCCCCCCCCCTCCCCCCCAAGCCTGAACCAACATTAAATAAGCCCACGGCAGCGCCCGTCTGAGGGACTCCACTTCCACGGAGCCTGGAACACATTCCCTATCCCCCAGCAACACGTACGCACGGCAACGTGAACCACAGGACAAACGCCGACCTGTCATCCATCAAGAAACGGGAGCAATAACGCTGGGAACGGCCTGCGGATCTCCCGGAGAGGCCATCAGCCAACGGGCTGCGATAAGAGGAACGCCGCCATGACACGGAGCGCCAGATCTGACGGCCTGTCAGCGCCGATGGAGCCGTCGCCTGATTTTAATCGCCACCTCGGGTCGTCGAGGGGCTGCGCACATTCTGGCATCTGGGAGCAATAAGGCGCAGGAGGGGGGAGATAACGCTCCGAGGAGGGGCGGCGCATCGGTACCAACACGGGTCCGACGTTTACCTTCGATTTGTCTGTGCCTGCCGATCCATCCGGGGAATGTTGGGAACCAAAACGATGTAATTAAATGCGGAAAATCGGAGCCGGCGAGGTGAGTCATCTCCTCCATGAGCTGTCAGGAAGTTTGAGTCTGAACAGCGGTTTTTCTCCCCGTGTTTAAAGCTGTTTGGATTCGGAATGCTGTGTTTTCAGCGTCTGGCATCATCTTACCTGGATCAGTGTCAAATCCCGGGAGCCTGGGAGATTTACTTTTCTCCGGCCCTTTGGCTGCGCACACGGCCGCACGTTTCATTGCTCTGGTCAGCTTTTCTCCACCAGCCGGCGGCCGGATCATCTGCCAGCGGCGAGTTTTCCCTGTTTATGCTAAGCTAATCTCTCCCACAAACACGCGCCCGCTTTTCCACGTTTTCGGGCAGTTTGGGAGCGTCAATGTGCGAAAGTGGATCGGGGGAGGGCCCGTCAGACGGAGCTCTAGGGGCTTTATTAAACAGACGTGCGATGCTAAGGTATGCTAAAGGAGTTAGCAGGAGGAATGTCTGGAGGAACCTCTCAGGGAATACTACATCAAAGGCCAGAAACCGTCGGTTTTCCAGCTTCTACTTTTGGAATCCTGCGATTACCCAGACAGGCAGCTGACTTTGACCCTGAATTATCGGGTTGGTGTCGACCCCGGGTCCTCGCTCACATTTGGCTTCAATAGACGTGATCATCGAAAACGCTGCTGCAGCCGCAGCTCCTGCCGTGGAGCAGATTCCCACATGAGCTGCGGAAATGTTTGCTTCTGGAATTTGAAGTGTTCGGCTATTAAAATCGGGGGCTTTACGCTAAACACGACAGTGCCTGCACAGCGCACATTAGCGAAGAGGGAATCTTCCTGAACTGCTGGTTATATTCTCCTCCTGGGAAGCGCTCGGCTGGACCACCACGCCAGAGCTTTTCCTTTGTTCTCCAGCCCAGACATTCCAGAACGCTGCAGTAGTTCAGGTTCAGGCTGCTGTTTTAGCATTTGCGTGCTAGCGTCCTCTGGGCCTCCATCAATCCTCACAGGATGGTGCGCGTTTGCCGTGGGAAGCGTCCACGGAGGGTCCTGCGTTCCGTCAGCAGCAGTTCTGGACCCGGACAGCTAACGGCAGCGTTAGCGGACTCGGGCTAACCTTGATGCCTTTAGCGTCGGCGGTGGAGGCACTAAAAGTGGACTTCTGGTTCACACCCCGTGTTTATCTTGAGAACAAGGTCTACTTTACTTTGGCGGGGTTCGTGCACTAAAACCTCGTGGTCGGCGTTGAGGAAACGGCGCCGACGTTTGGGAAAACCAGGGCTCTAAAATTAGACCACTGGCTTTAAGAAATGACGGGTTTGAAAGGGGACGTGAACTCTGGTCACGCGACCCTCCGCTGAACCCCGAGCTCCACCGCCCCCGGCGCTCTTATGGGATTTCTGGATGCTCCATCTGCTCCATCCGTCTGAAACGGGATCAGGGCGTCTGGACAAGGTGTGAGGGTCCGTGACGGACGTGGATATCTGAGGAGGAGCCTGGAAAATCAGACCACCGACCAATTTTCTGCAGTTTTCGGTTGTTTTTCCTGGATCCGCCGCTGTAATTTCCTTCACATGGATGCGTTTAAGGACCTCGGAGAAGAAACACGCTGACATTCGATCCTCTGCTTTCACACACATCTGAATTTAAGATCGGAGGAGGAGCTTCGGCGTTCCGAACACACGCGTCAGCCCTTCGCCTCGCTCCCTCTCCCCCACGACCGACCCTCAGAAGCAGCTTCCAGGCGTCTCTCCGCCTCCCCTGATGTCAGAAACGCCACCGTCGGCGTAACCGGAGACTCCTGTTGAGAGAACGAGCAGGAAAATCAGAGAAATGATGACACGGAGTTCCAAACTGGGGTTTCTGGAATCACATGAACCAGAGAGGTGATGAAAAGTCTAAGTAATGAAGAAGCCCCGCCCCCGGTGGCGGCCCTGACGTGACCACCCTGCCGACCTCGGCGCCCTAAACCCCCCCCCCCCCCGGTGACATTTCCCAGCGTGACTTATGATGTGCGGCGAGACGCCGTCTTTAGCCGCGGCGCTAAACGCCGACGTGGCTCCGATGGCGCCCTGATTGGAACCATGACGGTGGTCTGTGAGAACCTGCGAGCCAAGTGGCGGCACTCCATCCATCAGCGACCTGTCGGGACCCCCCCACTCCATGATTCACGGTGGCCATTTTGTGTCAGAATCTCAACACAAATCAGCTCGACCTGAACAGGAGGTTGAGAGAGGCTCTGAGTGGAGACACAGTCCTCAAATGTGTCACTAGAGTGGGAGAGAAAACAGCCACCTACCCCCCCCCCCCCCAGCTTTACCCTGCTCTCCAGCTGCTGCTGCTGCTCCTCCTGCTGGCCTTTAATAACTCAGAGCTGGGAGACGCGGCGGCCATGTTTGCTTCTTTTATCCGTGCAGTCACATTCAGCCTTAATCTCGTTTGATTTGGCCCAAAGCCAGGGGTGCAGGTTAGCGCTAGGTCAGGCTAAATGCTAACACGCTACACCGCTACTACAGCGAACAACACTGGGAGTTCTGATCTCTGTCCCTTATTTGATTTTGTGACTTCTGAAGTTTCAAGTGGGCACCAGCAGCTCTCTGTAATGGAGAATCACGTCTATAAAAAGCCCCCGGAGTCAAGAGGCCCCCCCCAACGACAACCAGAGCAATTACTGTGTGTTCCAGCACCCTTTTCACAGGAAGTGACTCGCTCGTGAGGCTCATTTGGTTGGCATTAGCATATCCTGTCGCCACCTCCTCGCCTCTCAACTCTTCTTCCTCCGTCATCTTCCATCGGAGGAACGAGAGGAAAACACAGGCAACATGTTTTTGTTTGTGTCCTGTGCGAGTCGCCGCGACCCCGACCTGAGTGGAAGCTGTGATTAAACATCAGATGAAGGGGAGCGCCGCCGCCCACAACTCAGGCAACAAAGCTTTAGTTGAGCAACAGCAGCTGCAAGAATTTGCTGAATCAATGACAGAAGGACGGTGGGTCGCGTCCCTCTCCGGCTAATTTCATGCGACACACAGTCGAACTTTGGGGCAGTTAATTGGATTCAGATCTCAGCAATAATCCTGCGTCAAGTCTCCGCTAATGCTAAAGCGCAGCAGTCGCAGAGGAAACATCTGTGCTGCAGGCGGCACCGCCAGGAGGGGGTCACCCCGGCGTCGACGCCTCGGGGGTGATGTCATCCCGCCCGTCGCAGGAGGCCGCCGTCTGGGAGACACGTCGGTGGCGTCCTGCTGACTCAGCTGGATGTGAAATCTGCGGCGATGCTAACGGTCAGGGCGTTATCGATCGCCGAGGATAAGCTAGCTTGACTGGACGCAGCGGGATTGTCGCTCTCCCATATCTTAGCATCCTCCTGTCCCGATGGTCCTCGTCCCAGCCACATCTGTCCCCCATCAAAGCTCACATCAAAGACGCTGCTCCTCACTTTTGTCACACCGGAACTCCGTTAAAATCGTTGAAGTGAAGACGAACGTTTGCACCATTTTCCTGCCTCTGATCGCGTGAACGGGCCGGTTTCCATCTCCTTCCACGAGGAGGTTCTGCCATTTCATTTCGTAATCATGCTTCTTTATTGCTAAAACTCGTATTTGTTACGCTCCATCTTATTTTGGCGCCTCATGAATAGCCTCCTGATTGTTCTTTTTTCCTCCTTTTGAGAAAAAAAATGGATTTTTTTCCTCTCCTTCTTTCCTAAATCTCTTTAATTCTACCTCCAGTGACCCCAATTCCGAGCCAAAGGAACGCTGATGACGGTGGGATGGTTGATTTCCTCCGCTCACGCACTTCCTCCTCGTGTTCACGGAGCGTGGAGAAGGTCTTTGTTTCCATGGATTCTGTGTTTGTTTGAGGAGGGAACATCTTTGTGTACTTGTTTATGGCGTTCCGGGTTTGCCTGCATCGCGTCTGCGAGGTTCCGTTTTCAAAGGCGGCCTGGAAGAACGTCAGGCAGTAAAACACTCGGAGCGGGAGCGTTTGTTTTCCCTTTTTTTCCAGCCATCCCTGACTCAGAGACATGGCCTCCTCTCCTGTTCTCCACAATAATATTTACTTTCCCACACAAGAAAACGCGTTTGATCGCAGCTTTTGGTCACCGCGACGTCCCCGTCTGGCTCCGCCCCTCCGCCGCGAGGCAGAGCCAACAGGGCCGCGGCTCCTGGACTCAGATGTGGGACTCGGTGCCAACCTTGGCCTCGCTTCTTCCACCAGAAGGCTCTTATTAAGTTCAGCGTTTGGCTTCCCGCAACATTTTCCCGTTTGATCAGCGAGACAGGTCGCCAGTCGCATTAATCCGCCCACATTCAGGAATGTGCAGGAGAGGGAAAAGTTGCACCGAGGGGTCGTTTCTTCAGGTCTGGAGCAAAGAGGGTTGGCAGGGTTTTCCATGTTTCCTCTTTTATGAGGGCCTGGCGTGGACGTTCCTCTCCTCATTGTTTGAAAGTGAATTCCTGCTGCATCCAGCGTTCCCATTGTTCCCGAGGCCTCGTGGTCACCAAGGTCCCGAAGTCCTCCTGCCACCGCGGCCCCGGTGAACCCCTCAGGACTCGTGGAGAAGAGTCACTTCCTGGCAGCTTTGTCTGAGGAGAGCATCCTGTTTACTGCAGCTGGACGGGCTGCAGGAGAACGTGGGGGGGGAGGAACCCCACCTACGGATGGCACCGCTCACGCTCCAATCTGGGACATTTGGAGGCCGAAGGAAGCAGGAATGTTAACAGACCGATGTCCAAAACTAAACAGTCTGTTTCCTGACGGCTGCTGCGGCCTCGGCTCTCAGACCAGGAGCTTCCCTGTGTTGTTGCTGGACGTTAGCTGCATTTTAGCTTCCATTTCTCCGTCATTCCTCGTATTAACTCGCGGCCTTCATGTTTATTATGGAGCAACTTTTTCCGTTGATGGATCACCTCGTTGAGTGTGTTATAAATCACCACTGTCGTGACCTCTTTGTAATCAGACCCAGAGCTGATCTGCACAAGGTCGGGCTTAAACGACAAGACCATCGAGGTATTTGTCCGACCAGCGGATTGTGCTAAAACGCTGACGGAATGCTGAAACCGGCGTGTTGTGAGAGTTGTGAGTTATTGCTCCGGGGAGAATATGGCTTCCATATGCAGAATCGGGGCGATTCGCAGGCTCGGCACAGGCTCGGCACAGGCTGTTCTAGCGCTGGTTTACGCGGCCTCGTCGCTGCCAAGTCAGGGCTTCGAAGTGGCCGTAAATGTCAGGACAGCCTTCTATCTGGAGCGGAACGCTGTAGCTGGAGTTTCAGGAAGTTAGGGAATACTTTTGACAAGTGTTAAAGACAAATGTCAGGATTTGAAAGACGACGGTTCATCCCACAAGTTGCATGGGCAAAAGTAATAAGAAGGTAAGCTAATCTTATAGTCCTCGCCAGTTAGCTTAGCTGTTAGCGAACACATTTGTAAGCGGGAGAAAGTGCCGAGTCTGAAGGCGCTAAGATTCCCAAATGCTTTGAAGCAAAACAGAAGACCGGTCCCAGTTTTTCCATGGTAGCGCAGTAAGAATCAAGGGTGGATCATGTGTCAGTCTGGGTAATGGTACCACACGCTAATAGTTCTGAGTAAAAATCAGAGCATTCGGTCATTAGCCGCAGGTGGCGCGCGCCCCTTTGACAGGGATTATCCTGCTGGGAACCTGCCGAGACGTAGTGTGAAGAAAGGGCAAGTTTCCCCCGTTATTTTTCATGCCGGCAGAGGTGGAATTAGTCGCCGAGCTCCGAACGGACGGGTGCCCTTTGTCAATGGGTGATTAGCCGCGAGGGCGCTAATACGGCGCCCGAAGAGTCGCGGCTCCTTTCAGAGGGGAGGCGCGTAAAAGTTCGGAAGGTTCACTTTTCTCATCAGGTCGGAGTCGGCTTTGATTTCCTGTGAGAGCGAAGAGTGGCGGTTCTCGGGTGACTGTTCTAAATGTAAATCATGGCTGAGCGGAGTTACACCGACAGGCCGACATCTGTATTTTAATTGGCCCGGGGCCACGTCCCCCCCCCGCGCCTTCCCTCCCCCTTCCAGCCCTCTAGCAACGGGCTAGAAACATTCATTTATAGCCCCCGCTGCAAAGAATACACCCCAGAACAAGGGGCAGGAGCCCGACGCCCACATGGCAACAACAATATTTGGCGGATGAGATCAGCGCTACCATCCCAGCATGGCGAGGAGGCCCCAAAATATTTCGCTTGGCCACTCGCTGAGCGTTCCTGCGCCCTTTCCCTGCACGCGTTTGTTTTGACTTCAGCTAGCTTATTTTCACTGCGGGGTCTTTGGCCATGTGCTGCTAATTGTGAGGGGATCCTGACAGGACGGCGATTCTGAAGGGAAAGGATTATTCCAGAAGAACCAGGGTGGTCGCCACGGCTAAAGGGTAACAGGTTGGTAAGCTCAACGCGACGTTAGCTAACGGAGACAGACAGGAAGTTCCCTGATCCGGAAGGGACACAGCTGAGACCTCGGATGGATTCATGGATAATGGGTTTATTGTACGAGCTAATTGTTCCAGGATCTTGGCCATTTGGAGGGAGAAGGATTAGCCTGATCGGAGTGTCCCTCCGGTGGAATGTGTGGCAGGAGTTCTGTGGAGGAAAAACAAGAGGAGGTAGGTATGAGTGGAGCGTCTGGGAAAATGGGAATTCTCGCTCCTGCAGCAACATTTCCCAAAAGCCCAACAGAACAGGTGGAGAGAAAAGGCCCGGGGCCATAATTGGACTGTGGATTTTCTTTTATTGTCGGACTTTCTTTTATTTATTTCCCTGAAGAATTTTTCCCCTCCTTCCTCCGATCTGCCATTTGCCAGAGGATTTACATCCCGGTATTGAGTACACCCAAAGAGCCACTCAGCGGAATAAGTCCATTACTCACTCAATTACCGGAACAGCGCGGCCTGCTGGGTCGGCTTTGGAGAAGCAGCAAGGCAGGTCTTGCGGCGACTGCAAGGTTTTAGCATGTCAACGTAGCGTTTGGCTAAATTTGGCTGGGCGTCTTTCCCCTCCTCACTCAGAAGTGGTGCGGACCGTGTACTTAGGCTGCTTTGATGGCCAGCCCACATAGGTTATTCCTCATTTAACCGCGCAGCTACGTAGCTCTGCGGCGTTGAATATTAGCATACGTGCCCTTCCCAAGATATTCTGTTGTTTTTAGCTGTATGTACGTTACTCCTTTAATTACAGAAGGGAAATTGTGATTTATTACAGAGTGCAGCATGCTCCCCCCCCCCCAGGGGCAAACGTGAACAGCTTGGCACCGTTGCTGACTGCGAACGCAGAGTTAGCTAGCGCAGCACGACAACACGCAGGGAACAATCGCTGGTGAAATTGTTCGCCGCGCGCGGGAATTCTCAGAGGAAGGACGCACACGCTTATCTGCTCCAGCCCTCCAATCCCATTGTTTATTACAACAGCGCAGCGTGTAAGCTAGCAGCGCTTTTCATCTTCGTATCATATAGCCGGGACTTCCTGTCTTTGTTGAGCCCTGTGATATTTGTGGAGCCTGAGAGGAGATGAAATATTAGCATCTGGAGGCACCGACAGGCAGGAAGGAAAGGAGAGAAAGTGTGAAGGAAGAAAGGAAGTGAGTGCGTGTGCACGTTGTCACGTGCAACATAAATCACAGACACAAAGATAATAGAAAATGACACCCCCTCCCTCCCCAGCATCTCCTAAATCAAGCGGCTGCCTCGTCAGTCTGTCGGCTAATTGCAGCAGTGCTGATCAGGTGGTTCCGCAGCAGCTTAAGGAAAACAGACCGCCGTCGTCTGTGGACCCGTTTGGTTTCTGTGGAACCAGCAGAGGTTTGGAGCCCAGCTCACAGCGCCAACGTGGGAGGAGAAACCTGAACCACCTTTAATCAGGCGTACAAACAGGACGGACCGACTGTGTAATCCACACTCATGGTTCTGACCGGTTCATTAAATTAAATTAACTGTAAACATTGAAACGGTGGCTGTAGCACACCGCGTTAGCCTTTATCTCAACCTTAAAGAACCAGGTTGTTGATTCAGTGAGCAGGAAAGCTGCCAAAACATCCAAAAGACAAAGCCAACCTCAATGCTAGGGCGTTTTGGCTAAAGCCTCATTATCTTTTGTTGCACGATGTGACGTGTAATTCATCGCTAATCTGTTGTTGCATCCCCCTGAACTCACATTTCCTACTGTTTGTGAAGACAGCACATGAAGCTAGCGCGGCTAACTGAAGCTAGGCTAAAGATTAGCGTGATGTTCAGGCTTCACACACTTAAATAGATTAAAGGAGAGTCGTGATCAACAGTAGACAAACAGACCAACTCGATTCTGGACCTGTGGGGGAACCGGTGCAGAAGAAACCGGCCCAGTCCATGCGGGATGTTCTGTCTGTCGCTGATCCGAGGAACTCTGTAGAACCAAAGTTTTTCTCCGTCTGCTTGGCCACAAACACCAGTTTTCCACAATAAACGTCAGGTTAACGTGAGATGACAGCTGAGGAATCAGGTGGGCCGAGAACAACCTGATGGTTCCTCACTTAAAAACCGTTTTACCGTCTAATCACAACAATTCAGTTTTTCAGGGAACGTCAGACATCCTCAGATCCGTCTTCCTGAAAATGTCTAAATTTCAGCAGCTATAAACTCAGACGGAAGAGATGAGTACGTCTAAAACTGCCTCGCCAGCAGGAACGTGCGGAAGCTAACACACTGTTAGCCGACCACCGCAGAAGAGCTGATAGAGGAACCTGAGACAGGAAGGTGGGGAGACTCCGAGCTCATCGGCAGGTCCCTGAAGGCACCGCGGGCCAATGAATCTGTCATTGGTTCCAAAGCGTTCCCTCCAAGGATCCAGCAGGTGAGCACAAACGAGCCGGAGTTAGAGGTCCAGAGGGAGAAGACGGAGCTGTAACTCGTCTTTCCCTGATGAGCCTGCTGGACGACCCCTCAGGAGGACACGTCCCAGCTGCACCTACACCGCTGCGCCTGCGGGGGCAGCATTGGCTATTAGCGAGTGACGCTAATGAATCCCAGCACAACAATGAAGAATCAGCCCAGAACCAGGATCCGGCCGCCCCGTCGGTGCTGCAACTGTTTCAGGGAGAATCCGAACAAACTTGACATTTCCTGCCAACCGTTTCTCTCCAAATCACCTGCTGTAAACCCAATTGACACGTCCAGACGTCTCTTATATAGATGTGACCTTTCCGGGGGAATTTGTTGCACCGCCGCGGCTCCCCGGGGATTGATTGGACCTGCTGGCTGTAATAAGTGGAGAGTTGGAAGGATTCACGGGTGAACGGCACATGAAGGACTCTCAAATGAAAATCCGGGGATGGCGGGCGGCCAGGAACATTAGCGCCGGCCGCGCTCACCTTTAACACACACACGTAAATAAGCCTGAAAAGGGGGAGAAGACGATCGTCCTCCTTGCTGAAGGCAGAACAAAGCAGCGGGAAGATGGCTTTGATGTCCTCCGACTCGGGAAATGATGCCGCGAATCAAAGTCTTCCAAAGGAAAGGAAAGATAAAAGCTGGTAAATAACGGATGTGTGTCCAAGATGTCGACATCTTAAAGAATATTTAGACTCACCCAGTTTTGTCAACTCCTTGATTAGAAACATGAAAGCTGCCAGTTGGAAATATGACATTTCCCAGTGAGCTGAGCGAGTGCTAACGAGGGAGCTAACGGACTAGCATGGAGGAGCTGCACAGCTACAAGTAGCATCTGAAACAAATCAGGACGTATGATGGAGGGCAGAGATGCATGCTGGGAAATGTCCCGGGCTGTGACCTGCGGTCAGATTGGGATTGTAGCTTTTATGCTAATGTGAGACAGGAAAATCTTGTACTTCCGGAAGAGAATCAACACAGAGGAATAAAATATCTCGCAAGACGATGAAGGCAGAAATTTTCAGATTCGGAAGCTGGAAATGCTAAACAGATTCGGGACGCCAACCGAGAGGTGAGATAAATCAGAGGCAGCGCGGCAGCGGTGTGTGGGCACAGGCGGGAGCGCACGAGGTGGAGTGCACGCGTGCTTTTAGCTTCAGCTGTGATGACGGGAGTCAGGACGGAGGTGTCTCAGAGACGCCAGGACGTCTCCTTCCTTACTCCTGGCGTCCCCTTCAGTGCTCAGCTGGGGGGTTCCAAGGCTTCTTCTTCCTCAGTTAAAAATCATCATTTTGAAATAAGCGCCTTGTCATGCTAACCTCTTTAGCTCCTCATCACCTCAGAATGTCAGAATGTGGCGCTTCCACCCTCCGGCGCCGTAGCGGCTCGGTTTGATCAGTTCTGGCACCCAGGACAGCAAACCCGGGACCCTCTGAGCCCGGTGGCACCGTCAGAACAGCATCAATCATTTCATGGCGCAGATGCCGGAGCGGCGCCGTTATCAACGTCACCGACGCCGCGCCTGTTAGCGGACCGGATGCTAATCGCTTTGGCAACAGGCCACTCGTTCTGGCGGCTTCTACGAGCGAGACGCTCGGAACCAGAACTAAAACGTGGTTGATTAGGGAAAAAAGAATCCAGAACCCAGGCAGCGCGACCCCGCCGCCTCTCTGCAGGATGTAGGAGGTTAATGGCTGGTTCAGGGTCTGACCTTCCAAGTGTCTGAGTCAGCAGGAACTCCTCCGCGCTGACCTCTGCCTTCCTGCCGACTCCTTCCCGTTTTTCTTTGGCTCAGGCGGAGGCGGGGGGGTCAGCGGTTCAGGGGCCGTCTCTGATCCCAGATGAAACGACGCTCCCACATCCGGAAACCGTCCCGTCCCCCCGGTCCGAGTCATAAACCCGCGATCCCGCTGCTGCCGAGCACATGGCTGCGCAACTCTGAGGTGCCTCTGAGTGTTTATGCAAGTTAGCATCCAGCGGCTAACGTTTGCCCTCCAACCTCGGAGCATTCTGCTCTAGCACCGCGGTGTTTTCAGAACATCCTGCGGCGTGCACCAAAGACGCCTGAGGTCAGTTTTCCTGACCTTTGACCCCGTGGCACAGGCGCCGTGCGGCGCTCCGTCTCTGTTTATTTGGTTGTGGAACCTCTTTGTGTCCAGACAGGCCCCGCCCACTTCTGTCCCCGCTGTGATGATACAGCAAACGACTTCCTGTCATGTGAGACCGATGAGGCCGCAGCACCAAGCAGAGGTTCTCTGCCCCGATAGCGACCCGGCACACGTGCTCGCCGTTGCCTCTTCCAGAGATGGTGTTCCAGGCCTCACCCCTGGGGAGATGGGGGGGGGGGGCGGGGGAGGATCTGTTACACGCTTGTGGCTTTTACTGTAAAACGTCTCTTTCTCGCCCGGCCGTGTGTCAGGCAGGTCTGGGGTTTATTGCCAGCTGACGCGTCCTGTAAAAGCAAGACTGCGGAATTGGCTGTTAGCGGGGTGTTTATGGCTTTAGCGTGTCCTGTAAAATCCCTCACTTTTAAGTTGCATCATTAGCCTCAACTCGCTCCGACGTTCTTCCTCACGACCCCTTTAGATCTGGATCCACAGACGCTTCCTCATCATCAGCTGAGTGAGGAATGGCGGCTTGTTGCTGCCTCCCTTAGCGGATATTAGCATGCTAACGCTCGTCAAATCGACTTCTCAGGAGGCTGTTCCACAACATCACAACAACAACAACCCTTCAGAGGGCTGGTTGTCATGGCAACGTTGTGGGGAAACTGCTATGACATGAGAGCCACCGTGTTTTACTGGACACTGAAGCTTCCCGCAGCTCGGAGTTTTATAGGTAATTAGCCTAAAAATGGTAAAAGCTTAAGTTGACTCGGTGGCGGCAAAATGATCCGATTCATCGTGAAAGTTTTCTCCTGCGGCCGAGTGAGAAGATTAAAAGATAAAAAAAATGTCCCAAATGCAAAAATGGCCTTAAAATCCAGGAAGAGCCACGTTAGCCGCAGCCCTCCATTAGCAGACGTCTGAATGAGCAGGAAAAGGTGGGAAAATAACGAGTGTAGCCGAGTCCATCACGGCTGCACGTGAAGAGGCCGCGGCCGCGTCGGTGATTCATCCACATCTCATATTTCTGCCTCCATCCACAGGCCCGACATCAGAGGGGAGCCGCATTAATGGACCGCAGGAGGATCACGGCGTGATTTAATGCCGACTGAACCGGCTCAAATGAAGCTCTAATGGTTCCTGTTCAAGAGGGGGAAAGAGCTGATGGATGTGCAGATTCTCTGCAGCTGCAGGTACCAGCGAGGACGAGTTCAGGGGGCAACGGAACCTCCCTCCCTCCCTCGCGTATCCACCGTTTAGAGATCCAGAAACTAGCGGAGCTCCTGTGAAACCTGTCGGCCCAGCCAGATGTTCTTCATGCTGCATGTTCACGTATCAGGATGGAAGCGTTGAAAGGAATTCCTTTTAATCTCTGAAATAATACAAACGGCGTCTGCGAGGCAGATGATGCCGACGGGATTCTTCGCTCCTCGCGGGCCGACGTTGAGAAGCTCGGAATTTTCCTATTTTTGTTGGGGGGGACGGACGACGGGTTTGACTTTGATCATCTGAAGCGTCTGCCAGCGAGAACGTCATCGCGGCTCACTTTTCGCAGCGCTAAATCCGTCGGAGTTCACGCTAACGTTCCCGCTAACGTTCCCGCAGGTCCGATATAAAACATGTGTAGCACAGCGATGGTGAGGAGGCCACGCCGCGTCGCAAATGCTGCGTTCCTTCTGTTGTCCTTGACCACCAGGGTCAAAGTTGGATGGGTTTGATCGTTTAATCATCAAATCAGAAGGGAAGGTATGTTGCTAACATTAGCATTTAGCTAAACGTTTTCAAACAGTAGAGCAGAGTCTGAGCCGTCACACTAATGAAATCAGAAAGAGGCGGGAAATCTGAAAAATGTGAAGTAGATTGTCCAAAATGTCCGGATGTTTACCTCTACACCTTCAGCCCACTTTGCACTGACGCAGCGAGTGTGCTAAAATTAGCACACTAGCCGGAGGGGGCCGTGTGGCGTAGCTGTCACTGCGCGCTGGACTAAATCCCCCACCTGAGTGGATGCTCGACACGGTCGGAAACTCAGTCGGCCCTCGGCTGTCAGAGGAAGACGACTGGCTGCTTTTCAAAGGCCGCCGTTTCTATAAATATCGCGTTTGGCGTTCGATTTTAACATTTGAAGCGTCGGAGCGTGGCGAGACGGCGTCAGCGCAAATGAGGGAGCCGCCTCGTGATCCGGCACCGACGGCTCTTCATCTCGACCACGGCGGATTGAGACGGGACGTCGACCGGCTGCAGGTTTTCTCTCATCGGCGTTGCTGCTAGCACGCTAACGCTACCGACCTCATCACCATACGACGAGCTCGGCTAGCTGCGGTGCCACGTAGGAACAGAGCTACATCAGCTACCTTGTGCTGCGTCTTTGACCCGGAACACCTTTCACTCCAGGAGGGCTCCGTTATTGTCTGGGCAGCATTAACACGCCGGCCTCCGCTGACATGGATCGGCCCGCCGCCCCGTCCATGACCTCACCATCGACGGGCCGACACCTTCCTCGCATCGCCCTCACATCAGCCTTGCTTCTGCAGTAGCCTCCTCACTTGTTTGGAGGCGGAGCTCCACCCGCCTTGGCGCCTTGTTCCCCGATCCATCAAGGAGGCCGAGCTAGCTCAGGGGTCGCGTTTGACCCGAGCTAAAGCAGGGAACACGGAACTAAAGCCTCGGGACGTGTGTGGGAAAGACGCCGGTGGAGCACATTTGATTATTTTTTTTAGCGACGCCGATTTAAATGTTCCCGTCGACCAACCGTGTCCTTCGTGGGGACGCCGACAAGTGCAGAGACGTCCTGTGGGAGGTTCTCTGTTCGAAACCATTAGCATTAGCACAGTAGCATGTGGGCTAATAATGCTGAAGACAATTGGGATGACAGTTGGACTCCTGGAGGACAGGACAATCCAGCAGGACAGGCAGCAGTGGGGGACACGGAGGACACGGAGGACACGGAGGACATGGAGACGAGGCCGTGACGCCGCCACAGACGGACGGACGGACGGACACGCGTGTCAACAGCTTCACCTCAAGTGTTTTTCAAACAGCAAAGTGTGAATCTGGAGCACGTTTCTGTGCACGTTTGGGTGAGAACGCGTGACGGAGGCCTGGATGTTTTCATTGGGTCCAGACCTCCGTGCTGAGCTTCTGCAGACGGTTGCTACTTAAAACGCAATCATAGCGGCTAATTTGGAGCATGTGGCGCTAATAAAGTCTGATTTCTTGCACATCTGCAGAAACAGTTCAGCAGCTCAGAAGCTCATGGGTTGAAATTTGTGGTTTGGACCAACGTTTACTGGGTTTACTGGGTTTACTGGGTGGGGGCTGTGCCTGGTACCAGTCGGACGCCGGCACCGCCCCCTCCCCTCCCCCTCAAACACACGATAACACGCTCTCACGTATGTGTGATGCTGCTACTTTAGTCCCGTTGCTGTGCAGGCGGGGGGGGCCTCCCCGGCCCCCCTGTCGGCCCCCTGCACATCAGCTCTCAGGCGGATGAATGCAGACAGGAGGAGACGCAGCAGGGCGTCCACACGCAGGCGTCCACCCCGCGGCGGCGGTATTCCGACCATATGTGGCGTTCCACATCCGCAGGTTTGTTGCCCAGATGCATCGAAAGTGCCTCCAGACTCCGAAGTAGCAACAATAAAGTGGTGAAAGGGCAGTAAAACGTCCTCCAGAAGCTCGTTTGTCCTCCTGATGCAGGTTAAAGTGCCCTCACGGTGCCCTCTGTGCCCCCCCCTGTGCCCCCCCCATCACCCCGCATTCCTGTTGGTTTCTCCTGTCGTCCGTGATGAGAACAGTGAAAAAGAGAATCTCCCTGATCTGAAACAGCAAATATGGAATCAGCCGTGTTGTGGGGGGGGGGGGGGGGGGGGGGGCACGTCTCGATCACTCAGCTGCAGGCTCCACACCAGGTTCTCCCTCCTGCGGGGCGATGTTGCCCTCCCCCCCCCGCCGTGCATGTGGCAGACGCCATATTGGATGTCTTCTTCTCACACGTCAGACCCAGAGGTCGCCGCCACGGCGTTCCCCGGAGCAGCTGCCGAGGCGTCGTCGGCGTAGCCGACTGGAACAAGACGGTGGAGTTCCGGGGAGAGTTCCGCCACCTCCAGAGGCGTGAACGCTACACGCCGTCGAGCAAAGCAGGCGGCGTTGGCGCTGAATATTAATGGTTTATTTATGTCGAGAAAGCGTGGCGGACGTGCCGGCGCTCCGGCGGACAGGTTAGCATGCTAAAATATGTACATACTAAAACATTCAGGCATTTCCGTCCCGGTGCTGCTCTGGGCCTGAGAGGACGACTTGGATCCGCTCCAATAATCGGAGTTCCATCCCAGTATTTCCAGCCTGGCTGTACCGGGCCTGCAGGGTGAATCACCCCATTATGGAGCGTTGGAGAATCATTACCTGATTCCTGTCAAACCTCGCAGGGAGCCTGTGATCACCGGAGCCGCAGCGCCGCCGCCAACGAGGACCTTCGGTTTCATCGGGCGACAAATGAAGCGACAGCCTGCTGCCGCCGACTTCGCTTTGTTGTCTCAGGTCGATGGGAGGGACGGTGAAATAATCCGGAGGGGGTTTCAGTTCAGGAATAATCGCAGCCCGTCGATGTCCGATGGAGCCAGACTGGATGTAGTTCTGGACCCCGACGTTCCCCGGGGGGGGGGGTCAAAGGAGCTTGGCCTATCAATGTCCCCCCCCGACGCATCGACAGCGTGTCGGCTGCCAGGATAACATCCCAGAATGCAACTCTGAGTGGTCCGAGCGCTTCTCTGGGTGGAGGCTCAAAACAGAATAATGATAATCGTGCACGTGAGTTTCTATGTGTGCACGTGGTGGAGGGAGACGGCGTAATGACAACCAGTTTGGTTCACTTGAAACGGGAAACCCAGGAAACGTGACGGTGCTGGAAAAGGCTCGATTTGCTCTGATCAGGTGACCGTCTGAGGAAGGGGGGGGGCTGTGTGTGTGTGTGTGTGTGTGTGGGGGGGGGGGGGGGGTAAGGGATGGGGGGTTAGGCTGTGAGAAGTTTACCCAAGAAATGAGTTCCGTGAGGGCTGGATGACTGGGAATGAATCACCAGTCATAAGACTCCTCGGAGGTCTTCATTAAACGTGGGTCTGAGGGTCGACCCCGGCCCTGGTGAAACCATCACCGTGGCGACGCTTCCACGGTATTTATCTGATTAAAGAGCAGGCGGGAGCTGCGGTCGCACCAGATTATGAGGTAATACTCCGGCGTTGGCAGCAGCTCTTCAGCAGCGCTTAAGCACAATTTGGAGCCACTTTGACTCGATTATCTCAATTTTCTGCCATTTCAGACTCACGCCTCTTTCTTTTACTCCACTCTGGAGTTGGGAGCAGATTTATTGACGCCGAAACACTAATCAGTCCTGATCAGCAGCTTAGTTGCTCGGGGGGGGAAAAAAGGGAAAAAAATCAAATAAAGCAGAAATCCAAGTCGAAGCCCCGAAGTCCGAATCCGGTCTGAGAGTTCCCACACGGTGGAGCGGCTGGTGGCGTCACGGCAACGCCGCAGGGAACGCTTCCGTATGAGCGTCACATGCTCCCGTTGGGATGGCTGCTGCAGAAGGATGAGCTTCGTCCCGCTCTTTTCCTGCCAGCGCTCTTCCCGGTTTTAACTCTCATCCTTAACATTTACAGCAGCGTCGTCTGCGTATTATCACCCACAGAACTTTCTGTGGTCCTAAAAGCTCAAAGCCCGGTACTTTTTCACCATTACCAGCGCGGGGAAATAACATGAATCGTCCAGCTAACAGTCCCATTTCAGACAGAGCAACGCTCGTTGCCCTGGCAACCTCTGCCTGTTCCGTCAAGCATTTCTGCCTGAGATGCCTGAGATGACAGAGGTCAGGCTGTAATCTGTGTCCAGAGTGCTTTCTTGAACCTCACAAAGTGAGACTATAAAGGTCGACACTGCGCTACATTAGCCAGCGAGCTACTGACAGGAAAATCATGCGGAAATTTCATTTCTATCACGATCAGGAACACCAGGAACAGTCATCAGCTACGCTGAGAGCGTTCTTACAGCTCATTTCTGTCACGTCTACCAACAGGCCTTTGCTGCCTGATCCCTTCAGCATGTTCCCCGTGCAGCTGCGTGAACAGAAACACGTAATTGTCAGCAGATGTGCAACAGAAACGGGCCGCTCGCGCCACTCCTGCTAGCTCTCCGGCTCTGTGTTTCAGACTCTGGATGGTTCCTGGAGAGCCTCAGATCTGGGGCCTCACTAAACCATGTTTTGGGTCATGACGTGCTTTTTATTTTTTAAAGCAAAACAGAAAAGTTGGGATCTTGTGACCATGGCCGACGCTGCACCGGCTTCTGCTCCAGTGTCAAAAAAGAGCATTTGCCTCATTTTCCGGTCAGAGCGACGAAGGCGGAAACAAAAAACGGCAGCTATGGCACCAATTTAAATGTGTGGACACGGGCACCATTAGCAGTGCTGCTAATGGAAGCTAAAGCCTTGGAAGTTTACCCAAAGTCACGGTATTGACCGAGTACATTAGCGCTAAAAATGTCAATGTATTCATGGCAACCTTTAAATGAAGCTCAGATCCCTTCAAAGTGTCAGAAACCTGCCGAGTCAGCAGCTTCGCCATCTGTTCTGACCCGGTCGCAGCGTTAGCGTTCCGTTTCAGTTGCTGAAGATCAGGCCGACGCCCCCACCCGCTGACGGGCCTTCCTTCGCTCCCCCTCTTCCATCCATCAATTAGCCGCCGTATTTGCATATTCATCCTGTTTGCACGGGCGAAGACTAATTCTCGTTGTCGGAGCGCAGCTGTCGGAGTGGATTAGCCAAGTCTCACGCGTCGCCGGCTCATCGTCCACGTCAGTCAGAGCGAAAACACACCGTAATCACCGTCATCTTCCCGGATGGAGCGTCGGGCGTCGGCGGGATTCTGCGGAAGTGCGGAGCCCGCCGGAGGTACTTCCTGTTTGTTTGCGCGCTGATCGGCGCCGCGCTGGACCACCGCCAGGGTAAACATGAAAACGTTGTGCCCGACGGTCGCTAGCAGCCTCCCGCACGCTAGTTCTGGCTAAGGGGCTCGGCGCCATCGGGTGGGATTTTCATCAGGTTCGACTTCCTGTTCCCAATGTGGTGATTGACAGGCGCGTGACTGTGGCGTCCGCCAGCAGCCCGACTCAAGCCTCGGCCGTTTCAGCCCTCTGTCGGGGCGTCTGGCGGACGCCGGCGCGGGTTCTCTCTACCTTCTTATTGCAGCTGTCAGAGCGGCGAGCGTTTAAATAAACACGGCGTTATTGATGCGAGGGGAGGGCCGCGCGCCGCTGTGATTGATGACACGCGTGTCACGGGCAACAGCTTGTGGGTCCAGAGGAGAGACACTTCACACGCCGAAGAACAACACAGATAAACAGTAATGCGAGGGGCCACGGCCCCCGCGGCCCCCTGTTGAAGGCATTTACAGCACCTCCCAGTAAAAGTGACATATTGCAGTTAATTCAGACATGTTTATGTGTAAAAGGGCCTTTTTAAAGTTTGCTGCAGGCCTGGGGGAGACGCGCCTGGAGCTGGCAGCTCTTTTATAGCAGCTTCGTCAAATTGCCTGCGCCTGAAACCCGAAGGGGCGTGGCCAGCAATTAAAGGCGTCACACCTGATTTAATCAATCATTTCTAAAATTAAACGTTTTTTTTTTTAATGGTCTGCTCATTTTTGTGGTCTTCATCCACATTTTCTACCCTTTTTCACCAGTTTGGGGTCTTTAGGTAACAATTACCTTCAGGATCAGGTGTGTTTGAGGTGCCTCACCTGCTCTAACGGGTCGGTCCAGTTAGAGTCAGACCACATGTCTTTAGGAAGCCTCCAGCCTGGTTCACTGGGGAGGAGATGATCTCTGCTGCTCCTCTTTGTCACGTCAGTCCTGAACATCTTTGTTGTCTTGTGGTCGATCTCACATTTCTGAGGCACCAGAAGTTGATGTCTAAGAACAAGGAAACGGGCTCTTCATGAAGCTGATGATATAAAGGGCAGATTCTGAGCTCCCCGGCCCCCCGATGGCTGGTTTTCAGTCACTTCTGAGTTACATTTCTGTTTTCTACACCCCTGTAGACGATCCCTGCAGAATCGGGGACGTTTGGCAAGTTCTCAGAAGCTGCTTTTCTTGGCTGCGCTGAGCTCCAAATGATCCATCGCGAGTCCATCTCACTCCGCCTGTGGAAGCCATCAGAAACGTGTTTCTGCTCCATTCGAATGCGGAACGATGAGCAGCCAAACAGGCTGGTTCACTTTAAGGGTGGGTGGGTGGAAGCTTGCTCAAAGTGGGACTTTGAGGAGGAACTGGGTCATTGTATATGTATAAGATCGCGCTTCCAAAGCCAGTCCTGCTCCAATATTCAGGAAAACCTGCCCTCACATGGAAATCTCAAGTCAGAGCGGAGAGTTTTTCCAATCACCTACCTCAAAACATCAGTTTTTGTGCAAAAAAACGGTTCATTCCAGTCACAAATGTCTTGTTTCCTGCCTCATCCACCAGGGGGCGCCCCTCTTCCCCCAGTTCTGACTCATGTTATTGCAACAAAAGAACCTTTTTTTTTTTTCTTTTTTTTTTATTTCAGCTAAAAAACCTTTAGTGATGCAACATTTGCAATGATTTTCAGAGAACCAACCTAGAGTTGGAGATCTGCGCGGCACCAAATTAGAATCATTGCTTTAACGCTCCGACGTCGACAGATTAACGTTGACATGCAAGTGTTTTTCATCCCCCCCAGCAATATTCCTGTAAACATCCAACTCCCGTGAAAAACACTCATGCACACAGACGTGCAAAGGCTCCGTCCAGGCTAGGCTAACGTCTGCGACGTTACAGGAAAGGGTCTTTCAGGGGATGATGCAATCCCCCTTTGGATTCATTTCCTCTTAGATCTGGGTTTCGGCACCTGCTGGATTATTTTGGGGCGCAGTGGCGTCTCTGTGCTCGCCATCGCTCTCTAATGTCGCACAATTAAGATCTAATCTCCTCAAACGGCTCGCACAGCTAGCGCGCCTGCCCACCGCTGATCCAGATAAGCGGCAGCCTCTCTGCTCCCTGAATCGGAGCACAAAAACCTGCCGCCCCATCTCCTTCCATTACCGACTGCTCCGCAGCAGCCTTTAATCCAACTGCTATCAGGCCTGGAACCGGCAGAAGGTCGACGAGGCCGACAGGAGAAAAGGAAGAGGAAGAAATCCTGCTGTCAGGCTTTCTTTAGCAACTCTCGCCCCCCCTAAAAAGATTTTGCTGCTTTAATAATAAATAATGCATCTGCTTCATTACTCAGCCCAGTTTGAGGTGGACAGAAGAACTTTAGTTCACCTCCCGGGTCATAAATCACGCCGCAGAAGCTGTCAGGAGCGCGACCTTCATGTCCCAACATGCCTGCGCCGGCCCTGGACCGCCGACCGTCGGCTCCTGTTACCAACGCCCGTGCTGGTGCCCATCAGAGCCACGCCGCTCCTCGTCATGATGGGGCTCAGGACGCGTCTGTGAGCTATTTGGCAAAGAGGAGTCCTGTTTGATTTAGGCGGCTCTGGAGGCTCCGAACTGCTCGCAGGGAAACTTTTCCACAAATATCCACCAAGCATTTCCATCAGTGATGTAAAGGTTTAGTTTCTAAAATGTTCCTTATGAAGCAACGCCACGCTCTGGAGCTCAGAGATGCTCCCTCCTTTAGCGTTCCGTGATGGTTTTGGCCTCCAGCTCTCCATCTGGTCCCACATCCCAGAAGCTCGGCTGCATCACTCTCAACTTCCTGTTAGGGCAAACTGGATGATGCTGCTTTTTCCACTGGCAAACCAAAGCTGTGCTCTCACATTTGGCCGGCGTTCCGCAGCAGGAGGGTGTGAGGACTCTGGAGGTTAACCTACACGGAGCTGCTTTATGATGAAACATCAGAATGAGGCTTTTTTAGGATCCAGACAGAACCACAACATCACAGCTGCTCATGACAAATACACAACACTTCCCTCAAACTGGTCCCTGAAGAAGGAAAGGGAATGGGAAAGCACCACAAAGGAACCGACCGATCCCAACGGATGACATCACCGCCACCTCTACGTCGCCTCCTCCTGGCGGATCCCAGTAAAACGGCGTGTAGTTCTCCAGTTTGATCTGGTGATTAACGCAGTAGGCAGCAAACAAACGAGAGCAAAAACACCAATCCTAATTTAGTCCAACAGGTCGCCGACTGCCTGTTAATTTTAGAAATGACACCAGCAGCGATCGCTTTCACATCGACGTTGGAAATGATGCATTTCCTGTAATTTGACTCAGCTGGTTGAGGTATGGACGAGGCAGGGCAGGCATCCAGGAACAATGCATCACGCAACGGGGCTTCTACTGCAGAACTGTAGCGTGTGTGTGTGTGTGTGTGTGTGTGTGTGTGTGTGTGTGTGTGTGTGTGTGTGTGTGTGTGTGTGTGTGTGTGTGCCTGAGCCTGAGGCAAAGATCAGCTGATGCAGTCTGGTCACATTTCTTTCCATGATTAAATCTCACCCTAATGAATCACCTCTGAGAAAACAGCAAAAGTCACATGATTTTCAGACGTGTGTGTGAGTGTGTGAGTGTGTGTGTGTGTGTGTGTGTGTGCGTGTGTGTGTGTGTGTGTGTGTGCGCGCGCACAGCTGAACTCCCAGGTCCGTAGGGGTGGCGGCCCTGATTGCTGCTGTCGTTAGCTCTGCAGATAAACTGCAGCCACGGCTAACAGTGCACGTGGAGACGCTGCGGCAGCAACCCGAGCAGGAGGCTTTGTTTCCCATTACAGCGCCGGTCCAGTGTTCAGAGCACATAAAATTGCGCTGAGGTCAGACGGATCGGATCATGGCGACGCTTCCTAACGCAGCTGACATCAGGAACACGGTTCCTCTGGCAGGAATCGGCCTCTGAAATCCTGTTCCCCTCGTTAAACCTCCATATGAAGAGTTTATGGACTGACTGCGTCCAAAAGAACACATCGGCTGCCAACAAACCCCAGCGACCCAATCGGTGTTTGTTCCTCGGCTCTACGGGGAAGCGTCGCGCCGTGTGGCTCCTAATGGCACCACGCCGCCAGCGCTCTGCACCTACGGCAGAGGTGAATTAAATAACCTCCCATTTTAAAAGGAAATCTAAGTGTTTCCGTCGGAGGCAGAGATGTCGGCAATGACTCCCGACTGGAGGAGGTGTTGTGCACACGTGCACGTCAGTCGCTCTCCCATCTGGAAACGCTGAGTCCTGGGCAAACATGCACTTACGGGCAGAAAGCGGCGCGAGAGCAGCTGCCGCCGTGACCCCGGGACAGCAGGGGAGAAGAATTCGTCAAATCGGAGCCGCTGATGGGAGAAAACATGGATTCACTCCCATCGCCCGGCTTCCCTGGGAATAAAGACGGGAGCGTGCACGAGCGGAGGAAGGAGGCGTCCCGGGGGTGCCCACGTGTGCCTACCTTTTACAAATCCCGTCCTGAGCGCTGAGCAAACGCTCCGCGTCCAACCTGTGGAGCGTTTGCATCGGAGGAGGAAACCATGACGTGGGGGGGGGGGGGGGCAGCAGCGACAGGCTCCGCCTCCTTTCTGCTCCTCATCCTGATTCCATCCACTCCACCAACTGAACGCTGCTGCTCTCCTAAACTGCTTTTTATTTTATGTCCCATACTTGACTTGTCCTCAAAACATCCAGACCCACAATGCACTGGGGCAGAAGGTACTCATGTCATACCTCCTGTGGCCAGCAGGGGCGCCGTTGCCGACGCATCCTCTGTTCATTCCCATAGCAACTTGCCTTGTGGCTCATTAGAATTTCAAGGTCCTTCCAACTGCGCAGTAGATTGAGGGGAGGGGGAGGTGGAGGTGTGGATGGAGGGATTAAACGGGTGGAATGGTTTTGCTGTTCCTGACCTGTGCCGAGGCTCAGCATCTGACAGGGAAATGAAACAAGACGCCGGCCTGATGAATGCACACTTCTGTTTGCCAAGGCTAATGCTCCCTGTTCAAACACCCGGGAGGAAATGTAGGGTGCGTGCGCGCATGTGTGTGTAATTGTTTAAGGTGTCCGTGCGTGTCTGCAGGCAAACAATGGGAGAGAATAAGAAACCGGCCTCTTACCGGCTGCTTCCAGCCATCTTCCATCTCTGTCACGCTCACGTCCATCCCAATAACCTGACTCTGTTTTACAGATGGAGCTGCGGTCCATATGTACAGGGTATATACGCGCTCCCAGCGGGGAGCCGCAGCTCCATTATGGGATTTGACGGCGGCGCGTTGAGCAACTGCAAAGGTCAACAGTTGGTTTTTGGAAACGGATCTCTGGGGTCTTAAAGCAGGGTCGCAACAGATCCCAGAGAATAAATAAAGCCTGTGAAATCAATGATAGCGGTCGTTCTCCAACATGTGGGATTTATCCTCCGGCCCCTTTTGTGTCAACAAATTCCACCAGCAAACCAACGAAGGAGCGACCCCGAGTGGTGTCTGCGTCTCCGTCGCTGCTGGAGAGAGTTGGAAAGGAGAGGACGCCCAAGCCTGGGAGAGGCGGAAGAACGTGGAGGGAGGAACTCAAAGTTGGCTTCAGGCTGAACTCCTGCAGCCGTCTGTAGCAGCAGACGGCGGTTGTTCCCCCCGAACGAAGAGCCCGCACCATTCATTTCAGGCTCATCAAAGCTTCAACTGTGTTGCGTTCAGGGACCCGACGTGTATCAAAGCTGTGACGCGGAGAATTGGAACCTAAATAAGAGACAAATACTTTAAAAACACCATCTGTGTGTGTAAATGCGTTCGGAAACTTTACGTTCTTCTGAAACCACAGGAAGTAGCTGTGCTTATTATTCCAGCAGAAACTGACCGCACAATCCACATTATTAATTTAAGGTTCCCTCCGTAGCCCCCGGGGTCTCCAGGCAGTTTTTATTTTCTTAATTGACCCCCCCCTCTGTCTCTTCCTCCCTCTGCTGACTATTAGGGGAAGAATTATCGTCTCTGGATGCATCAGACTGCGCGTGAATGTGTCCCCTGAGTGTTGGCGTGTCGTCGTCTGTATCGATGTCTCCGCAGGAGCGGCGACGCTTCTGGACGACACTTGTTAGTGGAGGAAACAAATGGCCGCCGCCGCCGTCGTCCGTGGTCGCCCTAACGAGGAGGCCGGCCCCCCGGCGTCCCCCACGGAGGAGACGCGATATGTGGTCACCGTCTCATCTCGCGTCTTCAGAACGTCTTTATTGGAAGGGAAGGAGGGAAGAGGTGGGGAAGCATGAAAGGCGGCTTTATGGACCACTTCCTGTTGCGCCCAGACGTCGCGTTTGGCGGTTTTTTAAAAGGTGTTTTTGCGAGGCGGATTGTTGTGAACCTTTAATGGAGTCGGAGCCAAAGTTAAAAGCCCGTTTGAGGTATGACGGCGTCGTGTTCCCGCACCGGAAGCTTCATAGATTCATAAAATAAACTCCTGGTCGCGTTACAGCTGGAACCTGCAGGAGGCGGAAAAGTGACCTTCTGCTTCCAAAGGGTCTCATAAACACCAGAAAGGTCCCCATATGCAGGGTAAAACACATTAGTGTGTGATCCAGAATGTTTCAAAATAAAAGCCTGAGTTTGACCTCACAGGTGGTTTAAGCTGTTTTTCCAAGCAGTGTTGGAATTAATTTAAATCTTGTTCACCGATGGGACGATAACGGGAGCGTAGATGTGAATTTATGCGTGACGCAACATGTCAAAGGGTGAAATCTCTCTCCAGCATCTGCAACATGTGGCTGTCCTCCAGCTTTAAAGTCTGTTTGTCTTCTGTCTCTTCTGATGGTTGTGATGAGCTGAAGTGATGCGAGTTGTTGCCGTGGGAGCCGTCGGACTGTGTCCCGGATTAGAAGCTTTACATTAGCTTTACATGGAGCACATATTGTCGAATGTTCTCAGCCTGTGAGAGGCTCAAAGGGTCTTTCATGCCTGGACTGAATGCAAATTAGCGGCACAAGCTAATGAAACGGTGGCGGCGCCGCCTGTCGTCAGCGATCAGAGGTCACCGTGGAAACAGTGGGACTGATTTTAATGATTACCTTCCACGGAAGATTGCGCAGGGCAAGACGGGCTGAGTGTGTGTGTGTGTGTGTGTGTGTGTGTGTGTGTGTGTGTGTGTGTGTGTGTGTGTGTGTGTCAGGTAAATCAGGTAATTTTATTCAGTGAGTTTTTCCTCGGTGTGATCTGCCGCCGTCCTCTGAGTGGGACGCGCGGCGCGGTGCGGTGGCACGCCGGTGAAGTTTAAAAATACGGTGGTGCGGAGCAAAGCTACGTTATCAGAGCCTCAAATATTGATCTGCACGAATCAGTTCTTCTTTCTTCTCAGATAAAAGCCTGGAGCATCTGTGGGAACGCGGCATCTTACCAGAGAGCCAACTGGATTTAATGGGAAGATTAGCATTTCAATAGCACGCTGCTATTGCGCTGTGTGTTCAGACACATTAAACATTTCAGGGAATAACGAAGCGCTTTCGTAATCGCGGCTGAGACGAGCCAGGCGCTCAAAACTGGGACTCTTCATCATCCCAGTCTGGATTATTCACAATTGTCTGAATATTCACTGGGAAACTCGCCTTCGTACAGGATAACGTCGCTGACCTCCTGTGCAATAGGTCAAAGGTCACCTGTCGGGCACAGGTTTGATGGAACGGACACGCAGAAGATGACATCGTACTCAGATTTAGGGGGTGGGGCCTGACGTGGTCAGCAACCTGAAATTGGACCCTGTGGACGAGTCGACCGTGTGCAGCCACTCGTGAAAAGGAGGGCGGCGCCGTTTCAAGTCCAGCGCATTTAAGTCGTCTCATGTGGACAAAATGAGGAGATCTCGGCGGCGCGGGGCTCGTTTATCTGCACGGAAACAAAGAAGCGGCGACTCGGTGACATTCTAAGCATGACCCCACGTCTCTGAGGTTTTCCAGTCTGCTCACGTGTGGACGGCAGATCTAGGACCAAAGTGAGTGGCGGTCCTCGCAAGTATAATAAAACCAGAACGGTCCGAAGGTTTTGGCGGGGTGTTACAGGTCAAACCACTGTCGGTGGAGGCGCCGCTGCAATGAGCAGCGCCTTAGCGGCGGAACGATGAATTCAGGAGTGATTTTCAGTTTGCAGGTGTCCTTTTCAAAGCCTGCCAAGAATTTATACTGCAGCTCTGACATCAGACATCAGGTCTTCCATCTGTTCCCTGAGCCGTAAACGCAGCTCTAAAACGGCGTTATTACCCAGGTGCTGCATCACTTTAGATCCACTCCTGCTTTACATCCTCACCTGTGTTTACAGGCAGCCGCTCCTGGTCCCGGTAAGGATCCACAGCCTCAAATTTCTGAACAAAAAAATTAAAATGTGGGCCTCTTTTTACACCACTGAAGTCAAATCTGTTGAACTGGCACCTGGTTCTGGAAGCCTGAGCCCATTTTTGGCCGTCAGCGGGTTGCAGATCCAGATGCTGCTCCTCCACTGTTCTGATGGTCATCGGGACGAAGGGTGAGCCCCCCCCCACCCACCCACCCTGCTGGAAGACCTTTCTCCCTCTTTGCTCCGTTCCAGGAGGGCGGAGGCCACTGAGAGGGCCGAGCCTCGGCACATCAATCAGCGCTGCCCCAGGAGTGTGTGTCAGAGCGCCCCCCAGTGGCAGCGCTCCGCCCAGCATCACGACCTGCTCGCGGGTGTGAAGGTTCTCCCCCCCTGCAGATTAATTCATGCCACCTAATTGCTGCCTTCATTATCAGGGTACAATAATGTCACAGGAGGAGGGTAAAAAACACCACCCTGATTTAATTTCCACGGCTGAATGTGAAATGAGCTGAAAAAGAGGCAGAGCGGCAGGAGAAGGAAGCCTGGGCAGAGCCAAGTCCCCCCCCCAAACCCCCCCACCAAACTTAAAATGTCATTTCTGTAGGGCGAAATGCAAAGAGATGTAACCTCAGCAGGTCAGACGCCTCCGGCCTGACGGGCAACGGGTCCATTTAACCCGGTTTAAGAGTGGCCAGATGCCCCCCAGGGGTCAAAGTGCTGTTTAGCAAGTGGGGGTGAAGCATTAGTCCAGTTTTAAACATGCTTCATCTCCCAATAAAAGCCCCCTCAGACGCCTTCAGAGCAGATAAAAGGTGATTAAGTGCCCCAGAGTGGCGTCGTTGCCCCCCCGGCAGACCCGCCGCCCCCGCTCCTCTCCTATTTCACGCCACTAACCTCCTCCACCACTGGTGTCCTTGCCCCGTTCGTCCTGCTGTGTTTGGGCTAATTACAGTTCTGCTGGGCCCAACTGTGTCAACGGTGACATTTCTGCCGTCGCCGTGGCAACAACAACGCCGCTCTCCCATCATGTCCTCATTAAGGGGCGTCACACGTCGGCCAGACTCTCCTCTGGCTGCTCTCCACAAAAATGGAGGCTTTATGCCGGGAAATGGTTTCCTGTGTCACGTTATTAAACGTTCCCCCGATATGGCGCCGCCGTAAGGTGAGCGGGAACAATCTCCCCGTGTCGATGAGCGCGGTTACCACGGTTACCTGGCGAGTGTGACCCGAGGAAGTCGCGGCAGACAAATATTGTTTCTGAAATAAAATGCTCAGAATGTGTCTGTGTGTGGTCTCCATGGATGATTGAGGGGTGTGTGTGTGTGTGTGTGTGTGCGTGTGTGTGTGTGTGTGTTGCATCACATTCAGGTCGTACTTCAAGGCCAAACTGGAGCGAGATGAAAGGGGCAGACGGGCCGCCATCCTGTGACGAATGATTGGTAGATGGCGATCCGCCCTGGAGGGAAACAAACGAGGCTGATTTTTCCACGGGGTGGGGGGGATTTGAGGGGCGGGGCGTGTCTTCGGGGGCGTATCATCGCGGGGATTTGAGGGGCGGGGCGTGTCCTTTGGGGCGTGTCGTTGTGTGGATTTGAGGGGCAGGGCGTGTCCTCAGGATCGGGTGGGGTTTGAGGGGCGGGGCGTGTCCACAGATTGGGGGGATTTGAGGGGCGGGGCGTGTCCTCGGGGTTGGGCGGGGTTTGAGGGGCGGGGCGTGTCCTCGGCCCGAGGACGCTGCCGCCTCCAGAGCTTGGATATTGCAATGATGCCGTTTTATCGTATCTGCTCTGAACCAGCATCTGATTGGACGCCGTCCCACCACGCCGCCCGTTATTAATCATGTTTGTGATGGTCGCCGTTCGTGGTTGAACGTGCCACTTCCTGTTTACTTCCTGTTTACTTCCAGAAGAACCCCCCCACCCTCTCTGACATCAGAGCCACATCACGGAGGGGTTTCGCCACAATCGGGCAGATCGCTGACTCAGCTGCTGGGAAACGACCAGCTCGGCGAGTTCTACTCGCTAACCCTCCGCTGGTCTGACAAGTGACGGCGCTCCGGGCGGCGTGGCGGGTCACTCTCCGACGCCCAGAGGAGGCAGCTATAAATGTGCATCAGCATCAAAGACGTGTTTATTCCCCGGCGACGGCGTGGTGGCAGCAGCCGCAGACGTCTTCATCTATTTTTACTCCACTCGCTCTCCTTTAATGTCGTCCCGTGGGTGATCCGAGCGTTCAGACGCTCCGAAGGGACGACGGTAGTCGCGGCTGACCGTGGACGTTTGTAGCGATGCTAATGCTAAATTCCGGTTGGCCTCCAGGCATGATCTGCTCAGCTTTCCCTTATATTTAACAAGGTTTCGGGAGCTTTGAGACGGGCTGGAACGCGTCCGCTCTTTGTTTTCTGGCTGAGAAATTCTGGACGTGAGTCAGACCTCGCCCGCGCCCACTGACGACTGCATTTTAAATACTCAGTCCATTTAAATTTTATTTGATTTTTTTAGCAAAACCTGTCAAACAAACCCCCGTCGGACCCAAACCCTGGATCCAATCTGCAACAGTAACTGAGCTCGTCGCCATTTGGCTCCTGCTGCATTTAAAAGGCACATTAAAGCAGATTTCACAGGAGCGTCGGGGGTTGTTTCGCACGCCTCAGATTCACTCGAGGTCAATGAACTGATGAGATCCAATCTGTGTAAACCGCAGAAAACCAGAGGAATTAGCCTCGCTAAAGCCGCCAGCGACCGTGATTCAGGTCCCAGTCAGCCTGGACACCATCAGAAAACATCGCCTTGCATTAATTAGCCCAGTTGTCCATCTTAGGCTTGGCGCGACTGTGCTAGCTTAGCTCGCACATTGGCAGGGCTTTAGTCGTGCTAACGGCTGAGAGGTCCAAGCTTCGCATTAGCGTCACATCTCTAATTTGTGTGATGGTCAAAAGAAAAAGAGATGCTAATTGATGGACCAGGCGTGTTATAATAGCAGCGTGCCGGGCCGGGAGGAAGTAAGAGCTTGTTGCCCAGCTAATTCTGCGCCAGTTCCGACGTTTGATGTGCTCTCGGTGTAACACGACCTTCACGATGGGCCGCGTTGCCTTTTCTAATCTGCATCAACTGCTGCAGCGTGGTCAGCGGGGACCAGCTTGTGATGCTCGTTAGCTTAAAAGAACTAAACAATCTGGGGAATCCCGTGTTCGCGCACCAGGCTCCACTTATCAGCGCGCAGCCGGAGCGAAGCCCCTTTCCTGATAAGATGTGTTTACACATAATGCATTTCTGATACTCTTAGCACATTTAAAATTCTGATGTGCAAGTTGGGGAAAGGTGTGTGTGTGTGCGTGTGTGTGTGTGTGTGTGTGTGTGTTTCTGGACCATGTTGAATGAGGAGCAGAGATAAGAGGCAGTTCAAACGAGCACGTCCTTGTGTGGGTTTGCCTCTGCCATCATTTCCAACCTGATTAGCTCTACATGCTGTAATATCCCGAGGAGAAGTCGGAGTGTTTTGTTCCACACATTTGCAGCTTTGCGGGGACGAAGCAAAGCGGGAAATTAAGAGCAGCGGCTCCCAAACGCCGGCAACCTTTGATGAGCGGCGGTCTGCTGCGCGTCGATAGTTTTACTGGTGAAAATAAAGGCGGCGACGATGCAATCTGTAGCTATACGGAGGGTGCTAACAATTAGCACGCTAATGCTGAACAACAAATTGGGTTAAATGTGACGGAATTGGTCAAATCCACAATCACAGAGGGTTGAAGGTGGATTAAAAATACAGGCTGCGTGAAGGTCGAGGTGCTGGTTTCACAGCTGTAAATGATCCATTTTGACCGTTGAAGTGGGACAGAATGAAACGCGGCGCTGAACCTGTGTGATTCTCCTGCAGGAGTGTGAAACACACACTCGAGGTCAGTGAGACGGGAGCAGACGTGCAGCAGCTGCAGGTTTTCCTCTCCGAACACGGACGTCAGGGGGAAAGGAAGGAGCAGGACTCAGGCCAGGAACTCCTGGAGCGGCAGGAATATAAATCAGGAGCAGGCTGAGATGAATTAAACAGGCCGGGAGCAGAGAGACAATCAGGCTCTGGACGTGTTTTATGTAGGAAGTGGACAACATTTGCATATTGGGCCGTAAGGCGCTGAATAAAGGAAGCTGGAACTTACCTGGCACGGATGTTCTGACGGCCGGAGCAGGAGCACGTTCCTGCTCGGCTCATTTGGAGGACAAATGGATGGTTTCAGCTCACGGTTCCCCACAGAACCTTCAGCCCACTCTCATGTCACTGCAGACTTGCATCCGGGGAAAGTTGCCATCAAACTTTCCCAATTTGCTCACCTCCGCCGCCACCCCGCACGTCTGACTGCTCCTGTCATCTCGTTCCTGGGCGATTCCTCTCCTCAATGTTCGCAAAGCTCCCAAACTGCAGCTCTTCCAAACGGCTCGGACGGTCAAAGCTGCACGCTGAGCATCCGGCAAGATCTTTGGTTTCCAGGCTGAACGCCCAACGGTCAGTTAAACAGGACTGCTACTGCTGCTAGCTACTGCTGCTAGCTAGTGCTGCTAGCTGCTGCTGCTAGCTGCTGCTGCTAGCTGCTGCTGCTGCTGCTAAGTCAAACCTGAACCTCAAAATAATTGAAAAATGTCCTCCTTTTCGGACCATCTGAAGTCACTCTTCACCCCTCTGAACGTCCACTTGAAGACTGATTCTGGAGGACAGGAGACCCAACAGCTGCGTCAGGTTTCCAGGTGGGGCTGCTCTCAGAACCTCTGATCGGTCTCAGTTGGTGATTGCACCTGAAGCTGTGGATGTTGTGATTAAAGGCCCCTCCTGCAAGCTGGCCTCCTTTCTGAAGGCGTCTTCGCCGGTTCAGGCGGCGTTTGGCTCCGGGTCCGTTAATAACAAGCCGGAGTGGGTTTATTCCTCCATGTGATCAGACAGAAATGAGACCGCGGGCTTTGAAAGGGCAGAACAATCCCGAGGATGGCAGGAAGCCCACGCCAAGCCTTGTTTCTCCGCCACGTCTCTGTAGTCTCTCAGATCTGCCGCCGCTCCCCTACTTTCCTCCTCTTTTCTGATAATTAATAGGTTATAAATATTTCAGCACGGAGGGGAGATGTGGTAAATTCCACTGCAGCCGCTTGTTTGCGAGCTCTGAAAGCAGAGTTTTGGAAACTGCTCTTAAATTTCACGAGCTAGTGGCTGCGGCTGCTTATGGGATGTGAGTGTGAGGCAGGAAGTGACTGATTATTATAGATACCAGGGAATAAGATAAAAGGCCGCCTCGTGATGGGATTAAGTTCCATTACCAGCCGCAGCCCAGCGTCAGTCATTTCCAATCTCTGCATCTGGCTAAAAATACGCAGCAGCCGAGCGCCCTGATGAAGAGCGTCGCCTGCATTCCGCGTGCACGTCGTTCCCAGCGACACGGTGCCGAGGAACTTATCGGGAGTGGGAGTGGAGCCTCCCTCTGGAGACGTAATTAGAGGGAAAATTGTGAGGACGAGCAACGCTCTGAGCCTGGTTCCCAGCGCCGCGCACATGAGATTAGCTGTACATTACGCTGGCTTTTAATCAACAGGCTCGCTAAGCCAACAATTAGCATACACGATTAGCATTTTAAACCAGCAGTTTGAGGAGAATAACGCCGTAATTCACCTGAAATGACTGGCAGGGTTGAGCTGTAGCCTTCCCAATAACCGGAGACAGAAACCCCGGAGGATTGGGAGCACATATTATCAATCAATCTTTATCAATCTTTATTTATTTAGCGTCTGTTACGATCAAAATTGTTTCAAGGCACTTTCCAGAATCCCAGGTCCTGAGAGGAGAGGAGAGGAGAGGAGAGGAGAGGAGAGGAGAGGAGAGGGAGGGGAGGGGAGGGGAGGAGAGGAGAGGAGAGGAGAGGAGAGGAGAGGAGAGGAGAGGAGAGGAGAGGAGAGGAGAGGAGAGGAGAGGGAGGGGAGGGGAGGGGAGGAGAGGAGAGGAGAGGAGAGGAGAGGAGAGGAGAGGAGAGGAGAGGAGAGGAGAGGAGAGGAGAGGAGAGGAGAGGAGAGGAGAGGAGAGGACAACCATCACCCAGCCGCCCTGGCTAGCCGGCTGCTCGGCTGCTGCCGGGGGACCGCTAGCTGTAGCTACGCTAGGCGGCTCCGCAGCAGCTAGCTTACCCTGGCTACCTGTCGCAACTCCAGCTAACTCCAAGCTGCGGAACCGCGTCTCAAGCTCGCTAAGTCTCGCCTCCATAGTCGTAAATAAACTCCACTTTCTGCACCTAAGGGAGGCAGAGGAGTAACTAAACATTTCGAACGCTGAACAGACAAAGACACCGGGTGAAACAGACGGTGAGGCCATGCTAATGCTAATAGTTGGCTGAGCCCTGTATTTGTTTAATAGGGGTTGTTTCTCACTGTTGTTATCAGGTGACTAGAATGTCCCAAATGTTCAAATATTAAGTAAAGTGAATCCAACACCCCGTGCACAGTGCAACCAGCGAACGATTGAGAAGACAGGAAGTGACGCAATAAGTTTCCGGAAGTGATGAAACTCCGGTAGTGATTAGTGGGAATTCAGACGGAGTTTTACGACGGCCTGATTCCTCTTTAGCCCCTCTGCTTGCAAACATTCATATCACCCGGGCACGATGCCCAACGACCCACAATGCCTCACTCTATCACCATCCTCAGAGGAAGTGGGAGGAGCGGCGGCGACCTTCTGTGGACGGCTCCTCACTCTGTGGTTGGACGCTTCCGTGGGACGACTTGTCCTCGTGTCCTGCACTGGGGTCCAGAGAGGTTGACGACTCGCTCGTTAACGCGGCGTCACCAGGGTCGGTCGGGAAGTCTTCCACCGCCTGTATCTTTAAGAGTTTGTCCCCCCCCCCCGTCTCATCAGTATTCCGCAGGCGGAGCTGCTCCCTCTGCCTGTATGATTGTGTTCTGTGCAGGGAATAAGATTGGATGTGGCTGTCTACAGGTAGAGCTGCAGCTCCCCAGAGTCCAGCCGCCAGAGCCGAGCCCAGCTCCTGATTCCTGGTGTTGGGCCGAGACCGGGGGGGGGGGGGGGGGGGGGGGGGGCAGGAGTGGGCTGGGGGGCCCGAGCACACAACTGCACTAGTATTCCAGAGGAATTCTGGAGCGATGGCAAACTTGCAAACGGGCCCGTTTGCTCCGACGGCCCCAGATTCCGTTCTGATGACATAATTCCATCAAGCTTTTATGACGTGAGGAAGCAGGGAAAGCACCGGCTGGCCCTCGGGAACCTCCTCCTGTGGTCAAGCTGCAATAATAACTGCGGCTCAGGTGATGAATGAATGAGGCCGTTCTCCCGAACCGTCACTTCCTGCCTGGTTCCTGCTGCGGAGAGCGAAACCTGTTTACGGCCGACGCTTTCGGCGGCTCGACGGGCTCGTGGAAAACCAATCAGGGATAAAAGCGTCTTCGACCGCTGCGGAGTTTCCATCAGACGATCCGGCTCTGATGTGATTCAGGCCTCAATTGTTCCAGACGGCCCGAATCAATTCACAATTACAGCCGGACGGCGCGAAAGGAGGGAACGCTGCGACGCCGGTGAAGGGAAGGGGAATTACAGCACGTGTGTGTAATTACACAGTTACAAAGCGCTCGGAGTCAGTGGATTTATGAGGAAAATACAGGTCTTTACACCAGATTCCAAAGAACGAAGCCGCGGCGGCGCTGTCCCGACAGAGAGAAAGGTGTTATTGACTTTATTTTCACTCCGCTAACAATTCCGTCACACTTAAGCAAGCAGCTAATTCCTCCCCCTTCAGAGAGCCGGTCCCGGGGTATCTGCCTCCCCCAGACCCCACGGTGGGAAATAACCCGGCGACACGCTGGGAAATCGACTCCGCTTCCATCATTTTCTCTCCTAACTGAACGCCGACTGCCAAGAGAAATGAATGCGTTCTGCAGCAAACTGTGTTTAATTACATCCTTAGGAATCAAATGGGGGGGGCATCAATCCTGGCGCTCCCTCGCCGGTGTTGTGCGTTAGGTAAACAGGAGTATCCTGTTTACTCTTGACAAATGTGCTCCGGCGAGCATGACGGATGGCGGAGGGCGCCACCTCCGCCTGCCGCTCGTTAATATTCATGGAGCCAATTTTGGCTTTTAATTTTCTCCGAACGCTTCGCAACAGCCCGGATTTACGCTCCAGGATTGGAGGGAATGGAGGGAATGGGGGGGGGGGGGGTTCTGCGGGACCGGTCGATGCGAGCCATCATCGCGCTTTACTATCGGAGGCCGCGGCGCTCCTCGTCTTCCTCGGCCTCTCTGCTTTTGTCCGAACTCTCGCACACTTGAAAAGTTCCTGCTCCCGCGGAGGCTCATGCACTATGTATGGCATCGATCAGAGAGCAAACACGCCGCCGCGCTCGCCTCTGTTGCCCGGAGACGTTGTTTATCTTGTTTATGCTTTGGCCCGCTCGTCTGGTCACGGAGAAGGCGTCGGTTTGCTGCGTAACCCGGCACTGATGAAGGCTCCTTCGGATCCTGACATCCCAAAGTTCATTTCTGAGGTTAAAGCTCCTTGGCGAGGGGGGGAGGGGGGGGAGGGGCGCGGCCGGATGTAGAGGCGTGACAGATTTGTCGTCAGGTGGAGCGGGTTATTTCCGGACCGTCTTTCCCTCCCGCCATCGCTCACGTCGGCGGTAAAATTAAACCTCCACATCAACAGAGATGCCTCCACGGCGGCGCTCCGCGGAGCCTCGGCGCGGAGTTGATGATTCTGGCTTCATAGCCACATAATTCCCAGCGGGAGCGAAATGAAGCCGAGTCTTTACGGCTGCTGTTACTTCCTGCTGCGCCAGTGGCTGCACAGATAATGCGCAGGTCTCATTAAGGGCGCTTCCATATGTGGCCCGTTATTACCTGGAAACGGGTGGAAGCGTGCAGGGACGCGTCGCTCGCTCTCGCCGCTGGTGCGCTCACTTCGGGAGGGGGGGGCGTCCGGCATAAACCTGAGTGATCACCTGGACTCTCCACTTTAATGGCGGCGCGGCGAGACTCTATTTCACACACCGTCTCCGCAGGTGCCATAAATGCTCGACTGAAGCGCACAGACAGATCCGAGCTTCATAGCTGACACTGACTCGCCACTTCGGGCCGGTTAGCATGCGCGGCCGCTCGCAGGCGGTTGCAGAGATGTCGAAGAAACTAAAGTTGGTCAGATCCTGTGAGGGAGGGTCTGATGAGGAACACACCAAGATGGCGTCTAATTCCCATGCGTCCAGAGCAACATAGCTAACAAATCAGCCTTTTTGTAGCAGGTTTAGCGCCTAAATTAACACGCACGACATGTTTCAAGTTGATAAGACAAGCGGCCCTTTGGCGTCTGTGTTCCAGGCGTAACGATGTTCTCCGTTACGGAACGCTGAAGCTTTGTTCGGTACAACGCAACGTGTCGTCCCGCTAATGTCTAGCTTGGATGATATCGGGTTCAAATCCAGCGTATTTCTGCTAACGCTGTGTAACAATGAGCGTTTAAGCACCAAACTCCTGCCAGGTCCTGATTTTCCAGGGATGAAGGTCTTTCAGCAATAAAGGATCTGCTTCCAGAGGTTCAGGTGGATTGTTAGAGCTCACTTCTTAAACCATCTGCAGATCCTGCGCCTCCTGTTTTCCGTATAATAATAGCAGGACTCGCGTAATAAATGCTAAAGCTGTGAGCTGCGTGTGGAGGATCTGGAGCCAAAACCTTTTTTTTTTCGTCCGTAAGCTTGAAAATCCTCTCGCTGCTCCTCCTCGGCGATGATGGTGGATTTAATAAGGCAAATCAGGGAGAGATAATGGCTTCACCTGGATTTACCTCCGGGGCGTAGCTGTTGGTCTAACACCGCCGCTGCGTTTGCAGCTTGTTATTCCTCAAGAGCGGAGCGGCGTCTCCCAAGAAAGGGAGGGAGAATGCCGAGGAAATGAGCGATCATCTGGAAAAGTTATGCAGGCACTAATTTCATTTTGCCTTTCTTCGGGATAATTATGTTGATTTCATGTCAATAAAGGCTCCCTTCATTAATTCCAGAGCTCATCCATCAGCCCGCTCTGACTGCTCTGCCTTTCATGTCGCCGAGTGTTCCTCCACGATATTATTAATGGCTTTTGGGAAAAGTCACTGAAGCAGCAGTTAGACAATAGGGTGCTTAATCTGCTTCAAATGTAAAACCACTTCATCATCCACGTTGCTGATGGAACGCACAAGTTCCCCCTGGCGTGCGCTCGTTTACGGGAGTAATTCACGCTGACGCCGTGTTGATCTGGTCAAAATTATCGCGGCAGCGCTGATTGATCGGCGGTTTCAGGCTTCACCTCCTGATTCAGCCTGACGGGACCCTGATGCTAATTATGGGACTCTAAATCGGTTAATTGTATAAACTGGCAGATGGACGGCTGAACGGGCGACCACGAGGTCGATACGGCGGCTTTCATTGGTTTTACAGGTGATTGGCTGGTTAGCATGGTAGCTGTTAGCATCTTGTGTGCGTCCAGCGATGGTCTGGACCCGAGAGGGAAACGCGGCCGCCCGGGTCGGTGGGAAATAACCAGGTTGAGCTTGAAGATTTAATGAAAGCAAATCAGGAAAAGTGAAAATGACTATTGATTAGCAACGAGGAGGCGCCACTGAGGGAGCAGAGAGATTCAGGTCTCCTCCGGGGAAACAACCCGCTCTCGGATGTGGAGCTGCATTTTTATCAGCGCCGCATGTTTGAGGCTGAGAAGAGAACGGGGGGAGGGGGGGTGAATAAATTCTGTCCCTTTTGAGATTCAGTGGCGTCTGCGTGAAGGCCGGGGCTGAAGCCACTCAGCAGTCGTGTGGCAGCGTCTCTTCGGGACCTCTGGGAACGCTGCAAAAGTTCAGAGACGGGGAGAGGACGGTTTATGAGGGGCTGATCGGAAAAATAGATTGGGATGAAAGAAAAAAAGATTGAAGCGAGCGGGGGGGGGGGGGGTGAGAGAGGGGAAATCCAGAGGTCAGAGACTCAGGGGGGAGGGACGGGGACAGAGGGAGAATCGAATGTGCCCCGGCCAGATAGAGACAACCACTCGTAGGCAATAGAGACATCAAGGCTGACAGGGCTGGCCAGATTCCAGGTTCGGAAAAAAACGGCAGCCGTACAGGGAATTAGGAGAACGAGCCGGGGCACCGATTCAACAGCGTGTCTGGCCGACTGACAACTTTAGATTAGCCCAGAGACACTGAGGAAATCTGTCAGCCCATCAGCTGCAGCTGACAAGCCTGGCCCCTTTGTGAAAATCCATCCGCCGGACAGGATCTGCTGGTGCCGGCGCCGCCCGTCTAAGGTGGCCTCGTGGGTCGGGGAGCCCGAGTTTGCCCCCTGCCACCCCCCACCCCAGGGCCCCGCCGCACCGCTCTAATTGCTCTGCCTATTCAGACACGCGTGTCCAGCATCTGCTGACGGAGGCGCCGGCTTTGCCGTCTTTCATCTGCGCCTTCATCTTCTCCGGGCGTTTCTCCACATCAGCCGCACCATCACGGGCCAGAGCGCTTCAGACGGAACCGGCGAACGGCCTTTAATCTATAATTGATCGCATGGACGTTCAGTGTTTTACACCCGTGGCTGAAAACCAACACGAGAAAACGTCGACTTACTGTATACACACACGCGTCCGTGTGAAGACGGCACACGTGAATACCAATGTATATACATATATGTATGCTAGGTGTAACAACCTAGCATACATATGTGGTGTACACACGGCATCTTTATTATTCCATGTTTCCGCACTTCTCCTTTGTGGATCATCAGCTAATCTAAGCAAAGCTCATCTGGTATCTTGGTAGCTTTATGCTAGCGGGGTGAGTTTTAAGTAGAGCAACACTAACTTGGCGCCAATGTCGTTAATATGCTAACGAGGTGCACTGTTTCCTAGGCACAGAAATGTTCTCAGCTGCTACTCAACAGAAACACTTGGAGAAAGAAATGAGAGTTTGAAGAACAATCAGGTGTTTTCTATAGCATTAGCCTTGTGAACCGTCTGCTTTGTGACTGCCGACGATCTCTTTAAAAAACTGACGTCAGGAGAAATCTTACAGGATGTTTTATTCCGTAAAGCGTTCCTATTATCTCTCATTATCTCGTTATCGGCGTGCTCTGCCGAGCCTCCCCCAGCTCTGGTGTTATTAGCGGCTACCGCTGCCCTTGAGAAAATCAAGAAAGAAAAGACAGGTTGATCGGAGGGATCGTTTCCTCCTCAGCTCGTCTTTTAAGTGGCGATTTGTTCAAATTTAGCGGGGGAGACGTTAGTCACAGCCAGCCCGGAGGCGTGGGTCCATTATGTGTGGAGGTCAGCTCTCAAGGTTGAAAACTCGCGCAACTAATTGAAACCTGGTAGAAAATGATTTTCACGGAGGGGGAGCATCAATGTCAAAGCGTTTGTTATTTGGAAGTAAAGCGGCCTCCAACTGTACTTATGTCACATTATTGGACGTTGTTATTGAAATGGCGTGAGGTCACTGCTGAACCGAATGAACTTGAACAAAGTTGAGGCCACCCGAGCATAATTATCGACCTCCAAACACCTGGGTGGACTTAAATGTTTGCGTTTGGACACAAACAGAAGCCATAAAATGTAGCAGAATCAAAGGACTGGACACAATGCTGGACCGGTGGACCACAGCTGCTGGACCAATGGACCACAGCTGCTGGACCGGTGGACTAAAGCTGCTGGACCAGTTGACAACAGCTGCTGGACCAGTGGACAAAAGCTGCTGGACCGGTGGACCAAAGCTGCTGGACCAGTGGACAACAGCTGCTGGACCAGTGGACCACAGCTGCTGGACCGGTGGACTAAAGCTGCTGGACCAGTGGACCACAGCTGCTGGACCGGTGGACCAAAGCTGCTGGACCAGTGGACAACAGCTGCTGGACCAGTGGACAACAGCTGTGGTCGGTGGCGTTTTAACGATAAAATGATTGAAATGGTGATGAAGTTGCTTCACGGACCCCTAAATGAAGCCTCAAATCTCATCGCTGAGGTGAACAAAAACCACAACGTGGCGCAGATCAAAGCTCTTTCTGGATAGAGTCAAAGGTCGCCTTTGAATGAGGTTCCACAGAGATGGGCTTTGTGTTGCTTTCGTGTTCTTTCAATAATTCTGGAAGGATGGGTGGGGGGGGGAGTGGATGGTGTGTAAGCCTGAGTGGGCTGCTCGTGGTAGAAATGTTTTAAGAACGGGGGAGGGACTGAAGCAGACCTTAATCAGCCCATCAATGTTCTGCTCATGTTCTGAGAGGAAGCCTCAAGATGAAGAGACATGGAGGATTAACAGGAACGTTGAGGGACTGAAGACGAGCGTCGGAGGTGCTTATAGACTTATGGAATCTGCATAATCAATATTAGCTCGTATCAGCTGGGAAATTAGACCTTTTTCGAACTAGAAATGTCAAACAATTAACAGGGCAACAGATCATTGAAGGGGCAACACTGGACACTTTCAGAGCAACTTCCGTTGCCAGAAGTCGAGATGGTGAGTTTCTATACCTCTGGGGACATTCATGTCGGCTGGGGTGCGCGGTCACGTGGTTTCCCCTTTTAATTTGTTGATTCTGTAAATCCTGGTTGGTGGGAGGTGACTGGTTCCAGTGTGGTACCATCTGCTGGGCGCAGCGTGTCCCCGGTGTCCACCGCTGCTCTGGCGACCCCCTGCTGGTGGGTTGTAGTAAGACTCATAACCCGTTGTGTCAAACTTCCAATGGCTGATGCCTGTTTGGGTGTCCAGGTTCACCTGGAGAAGCTAACGGACTCTATGGGTTCTTTAACGAGGCCTCGCAGTGAAACCCAAGGAGGCATAATTCAGCAGCTTATCAACGCATTACTTCTTAACGGCCGGAGGTTAATGAGAGCTGCCTCCGAGCCACAAAGAGAAAAATCAGTTTCGAACCAGGATTAATGTCTTGTCGGGCTTTTGCCAGGCACATCAGAGCGTTACCGCGGTCCGGCTAACGCGGTTACAACAGCAGCGGTGCGGCTAACGAACTCTGCCTCTCCCTTCGCTCGCCCCTCACTCTAACATCGTTAAGCGTGATCCCAGACACTTTGTTACCATTGACTGCAGAGTAATGATGCATGGTTACTGATCAGTCCGATACCGCCTGTCTTTATAAGCCTGCTGGGTGGCTCTCGCCTCCCAAACAGCCCATTTTTCCCCTCGCCAATAACACACCAAACAAGGCAAAGCTGGCGTAATTAGGTATTGATCACAGGCAGCAGGTAAATTATTCAATGATTAAGTGCGGCTCACTGACATTCGTCATGGGGGAGAACAAATGAGCTCCAGATTAACGCCGTTTGATGAACCATAAACTACAAGAGTGACTCATTCTGTAAATTTGGATGTTTAAATTCGGTTTCTGGAGGTCGTTGACCCAACAAGCCCGAAATAAAATCCTTCCCATTGGGCCGTAAAACATTGGGCTCAGGCAGAGCGGTGACGTACAAAAGGGAGCCGACATCGCAAAAGTTTGTTTGGACGTGTAAAAGTTGAACCGTCTCTAAAGTTTGTGAGGCTGTTTTTTTCTTTTTCACAACCTCCATAAAAACAAATGTTTTACAGGACCGACTTTACCATCCAGCTCAGCTATAATTTAGTATATCTTTTTAGCCATTTTACAGACTTTGTATAAAAGTTTTTATTTTCTGATCTGATAGTTTTATTAAATATAATCTATCTATATATCTCAGTGCAGTAAAGTTTGTTTTAAAGTTACAAGAAGTGTTAAACAGCTTTGCGAGGTCAGGATTTTAAAGCAGTGGTCCGCAACCTCGGGCACGCGTGCCAAGATTGGCACACTGCCACATAATCAGCGGCCGTGTGCTCATGGCGATGGGGAGTAACTGGGCACGCTCAGTTTCATGTTCCCCACTGAGACTGTGATTAGCTTGTTTCTTCAGGAGCGAGACCTCAGCCAGAACGTGTTCATGAGCGCCCCCCCCACCCACCCCGCTGTTGTTGCTGTGTTTTTGTCTCCCAATTCCCGTTTCCTGTTTGTATTTTCTTAGCAGAGGTTCTCGCCGGTGTGACCGGTTGCCTCCTCCCTCCCCGTCTACTGAAGTCCTCCACTCTGATGCTACAACTGATCATACCGTCGCCCTGGTTACCGCCGACACCTGGCGACGAGCTGCTTGTTTCCAGAGAAGAAGAAACGGGTCTGAACTGTTCCAGAAACCCAGTTAGCTTCAGGGTATGTGCACATCCTGCTGCTAATTTTCAAAGCTGTGAACTCATCACCTGCCGATTTACCTTTTAATAAAGGTAAAGGGAGCAGAGCAGCGATCCTCTTTACGTTGTTGCGAAGATTCCTGCTTGTGTCGCTGAGGTTCCCCCAGGATTTCAGCGAGCTGCAGACTTCATTTAATCCGAGGTTTTATTCTCTTCTTTACATTATCAATAACCTTTGGGGTCGTTTCCCCGCCGCGAGGAGAGCTGGAGCGCCTGACACCTGATGAATTGCACCGTTATTGCACCGCCGCCTTTGTTTTCAGTGCAAATTGTCTCTGAGTTGTGTGAAGGCTTGTGTGCGAGTCTGGAACTGATGTCGCAGGAGAGATTTGAGCGTTCGCGGAATTTGTTCTCACATTATTAACGGCAAATACAGAAGCTCGAGTTGAACTTCGGAGCCCGCGGGAACAAATAAGCCCCTGGGAGAGGGAAAAATGGTGGTTGTGGACTGGAAGAGGCGGCAGACGTTACAGACGGGGACGACAGTTGTTGCCTGTTTTCTGCTTTTGGAGGGTTGACATTTACGAAATGATTAATTATCCAACAGTGCTGCTTCTGCCAGTCTGCCAGTTCACATCTGTTTAAGTGGAAACCGATGCTGATTAATGACTTTCTGGAAGGTGCTCTGACACTTTATACACGAACCAACAGAAAAACAAAATGGCTTTCAAAGCAAAAGACACAACTGTGGTTTAAATACAAAAGAAAAATCGCCTAAAACGTCCGTCAGCACAGCTAACAGGCAAACATTGAAACAGCAGGATGAATTTCAGTCCCTTCACTGTTAATTTCAGCCGCTAACATCTCTCATGGGGGGGTTAATATTTCCTGTAATCCTGGAAGAGGCCAGAATCAGCAAACTGTTCAGATCCAGTTTTTTTCCACAAACTTTAAAAGCTTTGCTTTTATCATGTTCTGATCGGTCAGTGCATCATCAAGTGGAACACGTGGATCGAGGTCAGAGGTCAGGCTGAGGGGAGGACACGGTTTCATCCTCAATTCTGGGCTGCACGAGAGTTAAACAACACGCTTTGATTGAGAAAACACCTAATCTGGAAATAATTGACTGGCCATCCTGAAGCGGCCAAAAAGGATTCTATGAAGAGTTTCGGAATAACTGCGGTGTAAATAAGTGAGTGATCCTCAGAAACTGGAGACACTGATGCTAACGGCTTTAATGTTCAAGATCGTTCTACAGTTTTGGCTTCAAGAGTGTTTCCCGGTGTGTGTGTGTGTGTGTGTGTGTGTGTGTGTGTGTGTGTGTGTGTGTGTGTGTGTGTTTAATCTCCAAACTTTGCATTTACTAAGTATTGACCGGTTTACCTCCTGCTGAAAATATCACGAGCATAGCAGTAGCGAACACGCGGCGCCCCGGGGTGTGTCCGAGGCATTATGGGAGTAAGACTGGTATCGTCTGTTTGTTAAAGCGAAGACGTCGGCACGTTCGCACCAACTTTTACGAAAATTTAGAGAAAGTAATCCGTTTTCTTTCGCCGGCTTCCCACGCACACGTTCATCAAAACTCCAAATGAAAGGAACGTCAGCGGAGTTTGTTTTTTTTTAAATTCACCTCGCCCGATCCGAACCCGCCGAACATCACACGCGGCGCTGCTGCTGTTTGCCAAATGACGCTCGCTAACAACTTTCCCTCTGCACACAAATTTGTCAAGTTGCAGACGTCCCTTTGTACCGTTGCCAGCAAACAGAATCGACGTCGGCACCAAAATAAATAAGCAGCCTTGTTGCCGCAGCTCCCACGTTTGTCGCGTTCATCACCGACCTCCACTTTACCTTTCAGCCGTTATTTTGTGTTATACAAAGGTGCGTAAACAAAGAGGCTACTTTGGCGTTCTGTGTGTCCTGCAGCAGAGTCTACAGTCGACCGCGCTGATGCTAACGCAGCACGGGCAACAAATGGGAGCGGAGGAGTGCGCGTGGCTGCCGCCAAGGTCCTTCCTGCCCCCGTGGCTGCTCGCTGATGGAGGATGATGAATGGCCCAACATGGCCGAACCCTCATTTGGCTCTCACAGCACCAGGTGATAAAAGCAGAGCCCTTGTCAGGGATGGAGTGCGCTCCGCTCGGCAAGGACGAGGCCCCTCGCGCCCACGGAGGAGAGCAGACTTAATATTCACAGCGGGTGGACGCGGCGCTCGGAAGCTAACGGCGGAGTGATGCCAAAACTCGGCAGCTGGGAGCAGAAGCAAAGCATCTGCTTTCATCAGGCTTGGAGGTGTGAATGCAGCGTCTATTAATGGCGGAGCTCATCACGGAGACGTCATGGAACCATTAACCTTGATGAGCTGCTGTCACACCTGCTTATCGGCAACTTTGGTGACATGGAGCCGTGATGAATGAACACGGAACGCACAAAGACCTCATTTCGCAGGTTAACGCCGGTATTATTCCGAAACCGGAGCCACAAAGAAGCGTAAAGCCGAGGGGGCTCCGTTAGGAACCACAGACCAGGCGGACAATTGGACAGTTAATTAACTCAATGCGCCTTACTAAGCTAATCACTTATCAAACATCCCTGCGAAGCGCAAATCTGCTCGGACAAAGTCGGAGAGGATGAGAAAAATCTTTTAATTAATGGAAGCAAGCAAACAAAGTAAAAGCCATTGCTAATTATATTTAAACAGGCCGCAATCCCAACGGCGCGTGTCTCAATTACAGGATTTCAGCCCCGTCAGTGTAATTACAGGAGGGGCCTTCGGAAATCCTGCCCCAACCAAATTTCCCTAAAAGTGTTGGGGGGCAACTACGGCTGAGAACATGGAGAAGGAAGTTTTCCGCATTCCAAACCTGGATAGATTACAGAAACATTTGGGTTGTTAATGCTAGCGTTAGCATGCTAACCGCCTCAGGTGTCACCGGGACGAGGTTTCAACAGTCGAATTACCCTAAAAATGACGTTTTCTCCCCTCCCGCCACATTTCGAGGCAACGTTGGATTCGGTATCCACGGAAACTCTGTCGTGACATGAAGAACTTTGCTGAGAGCGGAAGCAGAGGATGGAGATCCAAAATCAGAAACGCTAACGAACGTGCGTTCTGTTGTTTACACGCCAGAGGATGCGGTTTGATGGCGCTCCCAGCGGGACGCAGCAGTGATCACAACAGAGCTGCAGCTCATCGAGCGTATAGCTCGGGTTGGGCTGGAGCGCCGGGAATAGCAGACGGTGATCATATAGATCCCAGATATATGCGCTCCTTCCATCCATCCAGGTGTGTAAAGACCTTCGGCCTGATTCCCATCATGCATGATCTGATTATTCTAATCTATTTAAAGTCAAAGGTCTTCACACGATCGCTCACGCCGCCCCTCGAGTCGTTCCTCCTGTCGCTCCTCTGCTCCACGGCAAATATTGCCCATCTGGCACGTCCGCCTGGTGTTTGGATCCATTTAAAAAACCCGGATTATGAATTACATTTAATGGGCAACCTCGCGATGCCTTCACGCGCTGGGATTTCCATAACTCATTATCCAGCAGATTTAATAACTGTAATCAAATTAATCCGTGGACTGAAGTCGAATAAATCACACGTGCTAATGTGTAAAAGATGTATGGCGTTCTCTTTTATCCTGATGGATCTTTTCAGGTGAGGTTTTATCCTGATGGATCTTTTCAGGTGAGGTTGTAGTTAATAACATAGTTATTAACCCTGTAAGCCCTTCAGAGATGTGGTGACCCCTGGGTGGACCATGTGACACCACCAGGGGACCGGTCACATGTCTATCAATTAGTTTAGCTGTTAGCCGCCAACATTCAAAGGTGATTGTAGTTGTTCTCTCCTCTCCTGGGGGCTGGTTCGGGTTTCTTCCTGTTCACAGCGTGCTTTCAAAACGGGGAAAGAAAACACGTGGATGGGGCGGCTCCGTTTTAAAGCACCAGAGAGCAGCCAAAAGAGGCAATCTTGGAAATAATCTGAGCTCCAGCAGCACGGCCTGCTGGGTCACCCACATCGCTACCGCCGCTCTTCTGTCTCAAAATGAGACATCGAAATGTCCTGAACATTAAATCTGTATCGGCCAGAATTCACGCTATCGCACCTTTAGCAACGTGTTGCTAATTAGCATCCTACTGATCTGTGTTTGCGCCAATAATGCCACTTTAAACTAGCTGATAGGCGTTTTGTGCTGGTCTCATTAGCCGCCATGAGGACGGGCGCTTCCGTCCTCTCTGGATTTCATTAGCAACACATCAGGACACCTTATTAAAACGTGCACAGCTCCAGCTTTGGGTGATTAATTTCAAATCTGTGTGGATTTGATGTGATTTGCACATCTAACACTGGAGCTAATGGTGTCATAACAGGTTCAGCTGCGACGTTTGCCCTCAAGTCGCCTTATGGAAGCTCAGGATGGGAAATATCCAGCTGATGCATACATCAGAGTCCTCCTTAAAAATGAGCCAGGTCCAGGGACGAGACGCTGTTCTTCCCCGGCATCTACCCCCCCCCCCCCACCGCCCCCATCTGAAAAAGCAATAATGGTAATTCGATGGCGTCATCTGGTTTTAATTACGCCGCCACGGAGCGCGGGAGTGCATCTGCAGAGAAGCACGACGCATTAACCTCTGCTGCTGCTTCCTGCGGAGGCTGCGGAGGCTGCGGCGGTGCACGGCTGAGGGCGAGCGCGCCTCCTCCCGCCATAAACGGCGAGCACGAGGGCTGCGAAGCAACAGCCACGGGAAAATAAGCCCATTAGTGGAAAGACGCACGCGCATTTACAAATGTTTCACAAAGAGTTTCAACTAATGAATTCAGCGCTTTGAGGCGGAATGTTGAATATCGAATGAATGAGTTTTAAAATGATCCATTAAATCGTTAGCGGAGGAGCAGCTCTGTATTTTCCCAGCGTGCAACAGTCGCCCGGCGCCCGCGTCCACGCGAGCAGCACCGGCCGGACCCCCGACCGGCGGAGCCTGGCGGGCTCGGCTGTTTGAGTTATTGCAGGAAGGCGCAGGATTTGTTCAGGAAACCGCCAACTGTCTCCGGCAACAGCCGGGGTCTCGGAGGACGCACGCGCATAAATAATGCAGCGTGTTTACACTGACGCTGTTGCACCAGCGAGCACTCTGCTGTGGGGGGGGGGGGGGTCGTGCTGATACACTCTGGTGTTGACTCATTTTGTAAGACATTGTTTTCATTGGGGGGTCCTTCCAGTTGATCTGCACACCTCCGCTCTGTGTGTGTGTGTGTGTGTGTGTGTGTGTGTCCAAGGATTGCCATAAAGATTCCGTCGATGGGAAACTTTCCAGCGAGTGAGAGTGGAACTTCCTGGAGTGGAAACGTTGCTTTCTTCTGTGATGTGTGTGTATTTTGTCGCGTCCGTTACCTGTTTTCCATCCGAATATGGAGTAAAAATAGTGCCGCTCTGCTGTAGCGGAGCATCGGCGAGGCTACGAGCGACCAGGAGGCGAAGGCGCCATCTTCAGAACCGCCACTAGAGCGCTCAGAGCTTTTCTGCATCCTCTGTCAACCTTCAAATGAATCCAAACCTGCTGAAGTGGGCTTTGTTGGACTACTGGAGCCGGGTCACGGCTCTAAAACAGTTAGCTTAGAAACAGGAGAGGAAGCAGAGCACTAAACGAGCAAGAGCAACGGCGTGTTTGCATATTAGAGGTAGAATTATGAGCGGGTTCTTCAGCCCTGTGCAGAGGTCCTCTGAGCCGAGCTGATGGACGATACGTAGGCTGCTGGAATAAAAGTGAGCCGTTAAAGTGTCGTTCCAGTGGGAGCTGCGCTCCGTCTCCATTAGTCACTCTGATCAGCAGGAAGAGCCTCCACGCTGCTGTTTGAAAGCCTTTAAAGCACGCCGCCTGGTACCTGCTGAAATTTATGAACTCGCCCACAAACAACTGTCTGAGTCAGAGATGAAGCAGGTTGTGGCGTGATGGCAAACGGCGGGGGACAGTTGGCACGGAGCTCATTTGGCTAATTAAGCCGCTCTCTTGCTAGCACGTATTTATTCAAGTGGATTTTGGTCCCCTCTATGAAAGCAGCATGCTAATGAAGCTAAGGTGGGAGGTGCAGGTGGTGAATAAAGGTTCTTTTTTAGCCACAAACTCGAGGGTTTATGGAGTAAAGAGCCAGGCTACAACTCTTGCCGGGACGGAGTTTACGCCTGATAAACATTCCGATCGCGTGCGTCTGCACTCTGCAAATGTGTGAATCGCACTCGTTTTGAGAATCGTCCCCTCAGCCGATCTCTGTTGATTGGCAGGTGCTGCTCTGGAGGTGAACCGTGAAACCGTTACCTCAGCAGGCGCCCGCGGGGCCTCGCTGCGCCGCCACGATTTATCTCCGCGACTCCTCGTGTCATTTTCTCGGCAGAACGATCGCGCCGCTCCAAAAGAGCGCCGCCCTGCCGCGGCTCCTTCCGGAGCCGATCTGAGAAGCCGTGGGTGGGGTGAAAGGTTTCCAGCCAAACTTGCAAGTTTTTGAAGAAACTTGATGGCACTTCTGAGTAAACACAGCCCTCCGTGAAGATGTAGGTCAGGAGATACTTGAAATGTGCCGGCACACCTTCAGAGGGATGAGAAAGCTCATTCGGAGTCATTGTGCTGCTGCATCCGGCTGCTGCAATCAGGAGCGGAGAATTTAAATGAGTCTTCATCACCCAGAGGACGTGAGCGAGAGCGGAGAGGAGGGCGGGAAAGTGCAGGTCGGGGCTGAGAGCTGCGGCGGATCAGATGGATTTCTGCTTAAATGTGCTTCAGCGCCTGGGTTTTAAAGGTGCAGCCACACTCCGGGGATCCTTCCCGCTTCGGTAATACGGAGTTTATTGATCGTCAGAGGAAAATCATGATGAAAACCTGACAAGAATGTCGGTGGAGTGGAGACGCGGCGAGGCGCCAGCGTTGTGTCCCTGCAGGAGGACGCTAGCGGCCTTGCAGCCAAGGCGGCTTTTCTGAGCTGTTAGGAAATCAAAAATCTGCTCACGGGAGGATGTGAAAAGGAGCTTTTCAATGAACATTCAATGTCACGAGCTCTGAAATAACAGACACTTGACCTCTTCAGAAACTATTGCCTCCATCAGTGTTACACTCCAAACGTCAAAAAATCCTCCAGCTGCTTCCGCTGGAGCGCTTTCAAGATCTTACTCCAGCGCCCCCTGCCGGCCTGATTAGGAAGTAAATGAATCCAAATCCTGATGGGAAACGGTTCCCACCGGTTGGACTGGTGTCACCTGACTGTGGTATTAAAGGAACGCGCCTGGCTTTGTTCCCTGCCCGGACTGTTCTTAAATCAACTGAAGTTTGGAGCAGAATTCTTCGCGTCCACGTGGCTTCAAAATCAGGAAACTGAGGGGTTTGTTTCCATAACATTAAAGTTAATGTGAAGTGGAGGCCAAGCAGAGCAGAAACCAAACAAGGTTACAGATCTGAGCGCAAACAAGGACACCTTTTCATGAATTTAAATCTGCTCTGATCAATATTTTAGTAGCGAATCAGCCCGGGGAATTAAACAACAGCGTAAAACAGCCGATGACGGCGGTAATAACGCGGGAAGCGGGCGGTTCCATCCACACCAAAGCATGGCAGCGACCCTTCAGCTCACTGCTGCGTATTGATCTGGATCACAAACGGCTGCAGACTCCAAACAAAGCAGCTGAAAATATGGCGTTTCATGAAACCGCTTTCATTCTCCTCTGGATCACCTCTGATTATTTTTGTTTGGTTCTGAAGCGTTTTGTGAGAAATTCTGGCATCCTGTGACCTTTTCAAAGAGGCGGCAGGGGCAGAAACATTTGCAGACAAACACCATCATCACAAACGTTGCATATTAATAACTTGTTTTTCATCATTATTTTTAGACTGCAAGATTTTCTGCTGTGGTCTCTCCAATCACCACACTTCTACATGAAACCAGCTGAACTGCCCCAGCGGAGCGTGGCGGCGGCGGCACCAGGGGCAGCCTGAACGTTTGACCACCTGTTTGAGGTTAAACAGCTCTGAGATCATTACATTGATGTGTGGCCGAAGTAAAGGAGCCTCCAGCGGGCTGAACTGGGAATGAAAGGTGATGAGATTGGACTTTTCCCAGAATAATGGATGGTTGGTGGCATTGTTTTCATACCCCGGTTCACCACCAGGGGGCGTTTGAGCGGCTTTAGAACCCGTTTTCGTCCCAGAAGGTGTTGGGAGTCATTTTGATACCATAACTAGAACACATAACTAACTGCATTAGAGGCTGCATCCATGAGTCCTTCAAAATAAGATCAGCCGAGTGACCTTTGACCTTTTCCCGCAGAGCAGATACAACCACGACGCGCCGCACGGCCGGTTTGTCGCTGGCGTTTCGTCCCGGCAGCGTGTCCTGCTCCGCCCCTCGCCGACTTCGGCTGTGGCACGCGGCTGCAGATTTGTCTGCAGTTAGTCGCACATCTCCCTCGGCGACCGCTACGACGATGTTTCCCAGAAATAATTCATCAGAACTCATCAATATTAAAGATTCTCGCTGGATATTTCTGAAGTTCACGCCACGGCAGATTAGAGCCTCCAGCTGGCGTGTCGCTGCCGCTGCCACTCAGTTTTACAAGAAGAAGAGGAAGAGGAAGAGGAGCACTCGCGTGGTGCTAAAAGGTAGAAGCGCATCTGCCCGTCAAACCTCCATCTTCCTGTCCTCGTCCACCTCTTCTAATCCTTTGCTTCCTCAGAGACCTGATTAGAGGACGGAGCTTGTCAGGAAAACCAACCCTCAACACCCCCCCACCCAACACCACCACCACCACCACCACCACCCACCCTGTTCTACAAAATTCTGCGACACTGGAAAAAGCACCTGAACTAACAAAAGGCCAGGAGATAAAATCATCTGGGCCTGAGCCGGATGTGTGTGTGCAGCCTCAAAGGGCATCAGGCCCCAGCAGGCACCTTCTATAATTCACCAAAACACAAGAAATAGAGGCGTGCGCATGTGTTTGTGTGTGTGTGTGTGTGTGTGTGTGTGTGTGTGTGTGTGTGTGTGTGCGTGTGTGTGTGTGTGTGTGTGTGTGTGTGTGTGTGTGCGCCTCGCAGCTCCGAGCCCGTGACAGACTCCGGTCAGACCTCAGATCTCATCACAGGCGCCGTTGCCTGGTTACGTGCTGGAGGTTGCTCATGGAGCCGCTGTGTTAAGCGCGGATGGAAAGGTCAGCCACGGGCTCTCGCCAAGTATTTTATCAAATCTCACAGCTGTGAGATCGAAGTGTGTGTGTGTGTGTGTGTGTGTGTGTGTGTGTGTGTGTGTGTGTGTGTGTGTGTGTGTACTAATGTTTTCAGATGCAGTGGGACCTCTACTTACGAACATCTCTACATGCAGAATTTTCAGGTTACGAAATGTCTCAATGGGAAAATATTTCCTCTTGTTATGAAAGAAATTTCAGGATATGAAAGGCAAAAATACGCTACCGCTGCTACTCACAGCTCGCGGAGTTTGGTGAATGCAAACATGCTAGTAGCTGCTCTGCCATTGGCTATCGCCTAGCATCTTCCTGTCATCCCATTGGCTAGGAGGGACATCAATATGTGCAAGTTTGTGTGTATCCCAGCGTCGCCTTTGTTTAACTTTTATTTATTTTATTTATTTATGTTTGTCCATTAGATGGCGGTGTTACCACAAGTGTTAACGTTCGTTGCTAGTAATGACGGCTAATTTAAGATTAGCCTGTAATAAAGTTAATTTTGTTCCTGGAGAAGCCTTGCACTGAATTCCTACATTTATTGTGCGGTAATCTAATTGTAACATGTATTTGTTACATGTTTTGATGCATTTTTATGATTTATAAAAAAAATTGTGTCTGAATTGTTGGGGGCTTGGAACAGATTAGGGCATTTAAATGGAAAACACGTCTCTACTTAAGTAATTTTCATGTTACGAAACAACTTCCGGAACCAATTAATTTCGTATGTAGAGGTCCCACTGTACAAGTCAGCGTTAGTGCTTATTACAGTGGCGTCTCGGCGTTGTGTGATTGTGATGTGTGTGTAAATCCCAGCGGGTCGGAGGATTGGGGATCCACAGATCTCTGCTCCGAACACGTTTCCAAGGGACGGGATCAGGGCATCGGGGTTTACATTCAGGACCCCATCAAAGCCCCGAGTTACTGAATAAACAAACCCGCCGCGTCGTCGTGTGTTCTTGTGTCTTCTGTTGTGTAACAAGGGTTCATTCAGCTTTGCCCGAATCCTCTTACAAACACGCAATAATCTGACAGTTCTGGTGGGGGGGGGGGGGGGTGCTGCCGTAGAGCTGTGACTGGATCAAGCGGATCAGCAGGCCGCAACTGAACCCAGCCCAGACGACAGAAGTTTCTTTTCTACGTTTAACGCAGGAGAAGAGGTGAGAGCGGCGTGATTTATCGGCTAAGTAGCTCCAAGCTAGCAGCTGCTAGCTGTGCGGCTCCGTCCAGATGCTAGCAGATGTAATATTTCCGTTGAATCGTGTCCAGATTCACTGGATCCGACTCCCGTCCCGAGAGCTCTGATTGGGCCTCGTGGTGCCGCGTTGCTAGACGTGACGCTGAAGTGTGACACACCAGAGAGACGACGTTCAGGATGTTCCTTTTCTCTTCCGTCTCTTCTGTCTCCGACCTTCCCGGCGTGACGATCTCCCTCCTGCAGAACTTGATGGATGACGACAGGCGGCGGACAGAACGCACCGCTCGCCGCCGCTCCCCCCCGCTCCCCCCTTTGACCCGTTCTCACGGAACAGCCGGCGTCTGTATTCTGCATCTTAATAGATTTTGAAAGTTCTCCTTTCAGTGGATGACAAGCAGGTGCGCGTCCTGACAAAGGAGCCGTTTGCTTCACATTTCCATAAACGGCGGCGCCGGCAGCGGCGGTCCCGGGAGCAATGTGGGCCTCCAGTGAAAGCACAATAACTCCACGAGCCGACTGCTCACGGAACCTGTCTCCAAAACTACCCCGCTGTTAATGCGGCGGGAGGAGACGCCCGCGGAAGCGTTTCTACCCGTGACATTTATTCGGTGGAGGGAGACGTTATTGGACGGAACTCTGTGTTAGAGATTTCCAGAGGGCCTTCGGAGAGACGACGCGATGTTGTTTCCGAAGAAGACATCAATCCGCCCAACCGTGAGCGACTCCAGTCCGCCGAGGCCCAGTCTCAGCGCTTCCTGTGATGTTCTCCCGGAATACAAATGATCCGGCCTGTGATCAGAAAGGAACGCCGGGGCCCTGTTTCCTCTGGAAACAAGGACGCCGAGCCAGCGAGACTTTCGCAGACCGCCTCCAACTTTTCCTGCCGGAGCGCCCGTCCTCTACGTGACGCTGCCGAACGAATCGGGGTGAAAAGGGCGCCGCGGGGCTGGCGGCAGGGTGCCGGGACCCAGGCGACGCGCCGGAGCTGCTCCGGTCCTCCGGGCCCAGCGGAGCGGTCATTAATGCCGCTCTTTCAGCCCATGAATCCTGCTACAGTCGGGTGTTTGAGGTCGAATTAAACGACAAACTAATGAACGCATCAGTAACGTGTGGCTCCGGGGGATGCGGGATTAAAGCACATCATAAGCAGACTATAATAGGACATAATGAGGCCATTAGCATCATTATTATTATATAACTGACGAAATACACAAAAGCTCAAGGGATTTATCACCGTTTTAGGGCGAACCGTGACTAATGACATCTTCACATGAGCCATTCTTCACTCTACGTGCGTCTCAACACAGAGTGTCGTCACGTTTGTTCTCCGGACGGCGGCGGCGCGGCCTGGAGAGTCCAGGGGCGTCCTGGAAGACCTGGAATTGGAGTAACGACAGTTGGGGACAGGGTGTGAGGTCAGGACTCTCCATGGTGTCCCTGAAGCACTCCCATCGTCCCTGAGGAGGGATACTATGTGTGAATGAAGCATCTATAGAAGTGGGCAATAATGAAGAGCAGCTTTATGACAACAGTCCTGGAGATGCTGCAGAAACCAATTATATAACTAATTACACTCGCACAGATGCTTATACAGCCGTAAATCCGGGTTCCGCCACCACTGATGGAGCCGCGCTTAATTCTCAAGGCGAGCTGGGAGTAATTGGGTCATCCAGGCCGTCCAGCAGCGTGGTGATAAGGGCTTTGGCAGAGCAGCCGCCCCCCCAGAGCTCTGGGAGTGAACAAACATCTTATTTTAGCCATTAGTAGCAAAGATGTTCAGACAAAACCTTGACAAAACAAGCTGGCTCCGTCCTACGGAGGGTGCTGGGGGGGCGTCTGTTGCTGTTTATTTAATGCTGCAGCTGCTGCTGTTTTCTTCTTCCTGTTTTTAGCTGCCACCGTAGCGCCGCTACGTTCCAACGGGCCCCTTAGATCACCGCGTTAATAAAAGCCTAGCGAATTAAAGGACAGCAGCGGGTCTGATGTGCTGCGGTGATTCGGAGCGACTCCTGCAAATTGAAATTAACCGCCGGGTTCTGCTCATGAGATGTAATCCTCTTTGCACGGCCCCCCAGCTGGAGTCCCGCCTCAGAGCGCCCTCTTTGTCCCCTCTGTCTTCTCTAACCTTCCCATGATGCCCTGCAGACCTTCAAGTCTTTCCTCCTCCCAGCGGGCGCCGCAACCGGCTAATCTGCTTCCAGCTAAGAGGCGCTAACGGCCCATTACAGCTGGGCCACGGGGACGACGGTGCCCCCGTAAACACTCTGATCCCGATACCCCCCCCCCCCCCCCCCCCCCCCCTTTGGAGAGTCACGCAGGTCGAACCCAGAAGAAAATCGCTCCCTCGTCTCCCTCGTCTTTCCAAACCACTTGGATTTTCACTCACATGAGGGAAAACAAGCGGGTCGGCCTTCAGAATGACCAATATACGGCGTCAGATTGGGGGGCAGATGCCCCCCCCTCGTATCTCCAGTTATTTACCCGCCGCCCAGATATCAGCACGTGTCACAGGGGGCAGCCGGCGTTTCAAAGACATCGCAAAGATGGATTAAGCCATGCGTTAAATTGCCTCTTTGAAGGAAATGAATAAATAAAATTGTGGGACTAATTCCTTGAGCGTGCCCCATCTCTCCAGTGTGATTGCGTAACGTTCCCTGGCTCCGCTCTGCCCTTTGTTGTCTGTTGCTTCAGTTATTCTATAAATCTGTTTGGTTTGGTTTTTTCCAACCTGGCAGCGGTGCTGAAGCTACTCCAGCGTAATGTGTGTGTTTTGTGATTTTGACACTAAACAAGCCTTTTAGTAATTCAGTCAGGATTCTGATTAAAGCACAGGTGCATTTCAGCACCGGTTTGAAGTTGCATCAAACAGTTCTGCCCAGTTTTATTTTTCTTACCTGTGAGTGGAAATGTGCACATTTCTGTTCAGGGTGGAGGATAAATGTGCAGGAACGTCCATTAAGCGCACGCAACAACTACTACAGGTGACAGTTATTGCCTACTCCTCTGCTGAGGATACGTTAGCATTAACCGCAGCTACGAGCTAAAGCTAAAGCTGCCACCTGTTAGCTAACGTCCTAAACTGATGCTCAACATCTACTCTAATACACCTGGTGACTCACGCCACATTATTGAGAGAATAAATCTCCTTCTCTACCCCCTCCTGTGAAACTGATTAATGTGGGACGGGTTCATCCAGGATCCAGGATCCAGATGTGTTGATGCAGGTGGCAGCCGGACGCTGAACTCCTTCCAATCAACACGGCAGCACGAGTTCCTGCTGAAAGCTGAGGTGTGCAGCATCCGGCAGCAGCTGGGGGTGAGGATCGCTCCATTTAGCAGCAGTTTTAGGGAATATGAGCAGGTTTTAAACGGGAGCGAAGCTTTAAAAGCCTCAAACGGTTCCTCTACAGCCATAAGCTGCGTCTGCTCGCACGGCCCGGCCACAGATTCTCCACAGCTGGAAACTAAGCTGCAAATCTGCATCTCCGATATATTCTGGGGGGAAAACAACTTCAGCTCGGATTAAAAACGGGATTCAAACGACATCCGAGCATTTCTGGGCCGAGGCCACCTGAGGAGTCCAGAGGGAATTTGAGCAATTTAGGAATTGGAACGACAGAAGTCCAGCGTCGTCCCAGGGATCTGCCGGGAAATCGGCCGTGACGGAGCCTTGTTTTCTTTTTCGGAGCCACTCGTGTGCTTTCACATTTCCTGACTGACGGGTCATTGGAAGCTATTTTCCAGGGTCATCGCATCTTAAACCCAGAGTTTGGATTTAAGAGCTAAATTCCAGCTGCAGCAGCAGCAAACAAACAGTCCTGCTGCTTTAATTGCCCGTTCTGCTGATTGTGGCGTTGATGGAGGCCTGGCAGAGCTGCACCAGGGGTAAAACTGGATGTGGTGGAGGGGGGCTGAGGGATGGAGGCTCCACCTTCTGCAGACAGCATAAAAGGCAGCGAGATACCAACAGCCCGGCCTATTATCTGCTCTAATGGAAACCCTTCTGCTGGAAACAAAAGCCCTGGCTTGTTCTGCACCGTCTCCTCAAACAACTGGCCCACGTTTGTCCCACGTCGACAGAGTCAATTAAAAGTTCCATCCGTCAAACCGCCTCGCCGCTCGCCGCTCAGCTCAGAGGGGAAATGTACACTGACGTCCGCTCAACAGTTTATTATCACGGGCGCCTTTTTCCCCCTCCGCGTTTATCCCTTTTTCTTTCTCTCCAAGTCGGCGTGCCGGGCGCCGAGAAGCAATTTCATCCTCGCCGTGCTGTCACGCTCCGCTCGCACTCCTTCCTATTGTTTGCTTTCCGGCCTGATTCATGAATTTCCAATACAAACGGGATGATTTGGGATGATCAGGGTGATGAAAGCTGCGCTACAGGAACCAGCTAATGGAAACATCATCCATGCCTCCGTCCGTCTGGATCAGGCCACGAGGAGGCGCCTTTGATTTGAAGTTCAAAGCTAATCAGGGGGAAAGATGCAATCTCTGGTTACTCTGTCTCCCCCTGGTGGCGGGATGTGGAACAGTTGGCGTCGGTGGAGGACTTGACCAGGCTGGGACTGGCTTCAGTACTGCCCACATCCGAGTGAATTATTCAGGTCGCACAGGGGGAAACGTCCTTCGGCTGATCTGCGGTGCACGTGCACGTGCGCGTAACACCCGCGGTGCATTTATTCCTGTCGGCGCCGCAGTGAGTGAATCAATGGCAGCGGCTCAGAGTCGGAGCGGTAAACCGGAGAAAAGAGTCATAAAACTGAAGCTGAAGTACAAATCTGCCACCCCCAAACACACACACACACACACACACACGCACGCACACACACACACACACACACACACACACACACCCCTGCTGAGTTTAGACGTTTGATCTCCATCTGCAGCAGGTTTTTGGCTGCGCTGTCCAAAGCCGCCACGGGCCTGATCTGTTTCATATGAAAGAGCCGTTTGGGGGGAAAAAAGTCAATTATTAAATGAATCCAAACACGCGCACCCTTGTACAGCGCCTGTTGTTTCTGCATCCCGACGCTTTGATGCAGGTGGCCAAATTCGGAGAAAAGGAACGTCTGGGCCTTTATAAAGTGACCTCAGACCTTCAGGCCTGGCTGAAGAGGCTGAACGGTGACTTTTTATTGGACCAACGTGCAGAGACAAACGGCAGATCTTTGAAAAGGCCCATTTAGTGGAAATTACACATAAAAATGTGCCTCTTTGTGGTTTTAGTTCAGACAGTAGAAAGAAGAGAGTCTAGACGCCATTTTCAATGCTAAACGGATAAACGTCAAACCTGAAAACACTGAAATCCTCCAAATATCGGAGCTCTTCGGAGTTTCGGTTGCATCTCTGCCGCATTTTTATCGAGCAAAAAGCCGCGATTGTGAGGACGGCGGCGGATAATGAGGAGAGTCAGGGGTCTTGAAAGGATCAAGGGCTGAGTGAGGAGCTCCTCCAGAAACAATGAGCTCAAATGAAGCTCCACAAAAGAGAAAAATGATTAAATGTGCCACAAGACACAAAAGCCAATGACTTATTTATGTCAAATGATTTGGAATTGCCTAATGAACAAGCTCTGAGGCGGCGGGGCTGAAATTATACCCTCTTCTTTAATACTTATGACTCTCTGATGGGCTCAAAATTGAGTGTCGGGCCTTTTGATGGTGCCCCCCCCCCCCCCCCCCCCATCCTCTCCTAGAAGCTGTGAGCTATTAGCTTCAACAATAGTCTCGCTCACACACAGCCTGAGAAATGGACGGGCTGTCTCCCAAACAAAAGGGTGGACAAAGACATTTTTCCTCAATTAATGAGCACCCCCCCCACCCAATAATCCCCCCAGTGGGAACATGAAATGTTCAGTTGCGGCCTGCTGATCAGTTTAATTTGTCAGCCTGATGCTAAATTTGTTGTTTGTCTGTTTTTTGGTGTCTGATCGTCTGCATAACAGTGATGCCACAGCAGGGGGGGGGGGGGGGCTATAATTAGAGGCTAACACAGGAGAAGCCAAAAAAAACGTGGAGGAGGAGAAGATCAATGAACGCGTGTCAACAACTGACAATTAAATAATGTAGATCTGCCTCCGGACACAGGATTCCTGGATTAGCATGGGCGCTAATCCAGCCGCTTGACTGCTAGCAACAGCCATCCAATAATCCGTCTCCCTCGCCCGCTCTCTGTCTCCACAGGCAGCCGCTTTAAATCTCAACACTTTGTCATCTGCTAGCCTCTGGGTTGCGCCTCTCTCCTCCAGGGTCATCATGCCGTATATTTCTTTCTGCTATCTTCACTCCATCCATCAATCTTTCCATTTGTGCAGCTCACTCACACAATCATCACTTACTCTGATGCATGGACGCAGACCAAAGTCCTCCTTTCAGGCAGAACACATTCATACCATAATGTTATTTTTATTCATGGTTGTGTTGAGAGTGTGTGTGTGTGTGTGTGTGTGTGTGTGTGTGTGTGTGTGTGTGTGTGTGTGTGTGGTGGGGGAGGGGAGGGGAGGGGTGCAGCTACAGATGTTGCAGCTCCGGTGAGCATCCTTGAGCCAGGCGTCCTTGAGCCAGGCGCTCCATCCTTTTCAGGGCTGGTAGATTCATGTTCATTTTCATTAAAAACTCAGTTGTCTGGTGTCGCCGCCGTGATGAGACGGTGTTTGTGCAGGAGAGCGGAGCAGAAATCGGCAACAAAGTGGGTCGTCGCGTGTGAAAGGAAGCGGCAGGAAGCCTTGTAACAAGCGCGTTTTAGCATTTCCGCGTGCATTTATACCGCTGTGAAAACACATTTTCTATGCAAACATTCAGCTGAATAGACCTTGGTGCTTATAATGGTCCAGACAACCAAAGATCTCTGGATCACTGCTGAGTCCCAGGTGTCCTGGTTCTACACCTGTTTGCTTCCTGATTGGTTGGATGATGCTTTAAATCCTGTTACATCACCTTGAACTGCTGCAGATGGAGGTCAAACCCCGTTTTCTGATTATTTAGTCCCCGAGCAGGACCACACTTCCATATTCATAGTTCTGGCGGCCTCATTTCTCACAGGTGGACGATATCTAACGCCTCTGTATGCTGACAACTCACCGTTGTTCACTGAGGTCAGGAATTTATGTTTTAAACCCACAACAGTTGCTATATTTCTCATAAATGTGTGGTGCTGGACAGGTAAATATCTTTACACAGTTGTTACGGTTGAAAAAAACCCAGAAAAACAAGCCGAGGCGAACCTTTTTTCTCTCCACTGTTCCTTTGCCGGTGGAGTTGAACCTTCCTTTGAGGGGATTCGGCCTCTCGCTCGCCCTGTGATAAGAATCAGTGCTCTCCCACCGCGCTGCGATCAATAGCTCGGCCTCCGCCGCGGCGCTGAAGGAGGGACCGGGGAGTTCTCTCATTATCTGTGTTTGTAATGCTTCTGTTTCTGGAAAGGACAGACTTCTTCATTGACTTAAACTGTTAGCAAAATTCCCACCTCGGCCACGGTGTCAACAACAACAAGGATCAGAGTCTCCGAAGCAGCAGCAGCTTTAACAGCGGCGCTACACTGATGTGCTAAAGGCCGTGCATCAGGAGAACAAAGTGGGACGTTTGCTAAAAGCTGCCCCCTCTGATGAGCCTCGGGTGATTAAAAACAGCTTATCCAGCCCACAAACTGTTGCTGTGCTGCTGGTAACAGGAGCACACCATAAAGGGCTAATTAAGCTAGCTAACGTTACATTTCTATGAGGCTATAACCATCACAGGCCATTAATGCAAACAATCTGTTGTGGAACCATCTTCTGACTTGAGCCCCAGCAAAAGAGGGTTTAAACCAAAACCTTCAGCACAAGAGAGAAGAATTTAGTGCTGGCCTTAAGAGAAGCATCCCCGCTAACAGCGCCTGAGCACGTTAGCCTGTCGTTAGCGCCGCTAAAGACTGAACCGTCAGCAGGATCTTCAAGATTCTGTAACTGCTCCAAAAACACAAGCAAAGCCGAGCGGCTGATTTTGTACTGATTTATTCCAGCGTTCCGGAGGTCCTTATGCAGCCGCACGCGCCCCCCTAGCACGCAGCGTGTTCCTCCAGCTTGTACATCCCGTTCTTTATCTTTCCGCTGGATGTCGGCTGGCAGCCCTGCGAGACTGACACGGACATAATGGAAACAACAAGAGTTACAACAGCCTCTTCAGGGTTTCTCTTCGGTGCTTTTCACATCAGCGCTGCAGCATTCGTGTTTGTTTTCGCCTGTTTTCCAACCCACATGGGGTGGGGGGGGCATATGAAACCTGTCCGGCTTAAAGGCTTTTCCCGGTTGTGTGGTTCCTGACTGAGCCGGAGCAGAAACGACCAACAATGGACCTCATCAGCCCATTACAGCCACTTCCATCACGTCTTCTTAGCACCTCGTGTACGTTTGTTGGCCTCATCAGTTCCGAGTCAGCATTTTGACATCAGGAGCAGCGAGTATCTGATCAGAGAGACGTCCCCGCCATCCCCCGTTAAGCTGACTCTTAAACTCCGAAAAAAGTCAAAAGCCTTTGCAAAATAGCAGGACTCCATTCTGGGAGAACTGGGTATTAAAGGAACTGTTCGAGTCTGGCAGGAGGATTCAGAAAGGCGGCTCCCTTCAAAGCGAGCGGCGTCGGGAAAGTCTAATTATCGCTCCTTCTGCTGGCGAACAAAGTCGACAAAAGAGTCGCAAAATCTTATCGGAGTCAAACACGCCGCGCACAATGATGCAACCGGGACTAACGGGCAGCTGCTTTCATTTTCCAGCGGAAGAATTGACACCTGTCCCCCAGGTATTTCAGATTCTCGCCTGCGTGGCAGCGCGTGTCGTGCGTGGGTGTTTTTAATGGAATATCAGCGGGGAAAGGAGGCCAGGCAGAAGAAAGAGACCAGGGCCGCTGTCGGAGGCGGAACTTTGCCTCCACGCGCAGGCAGTTAATTAAGGATCTTAGTGACAGCACATGGCTTTGAATTAATCTGTCCTCATTACTGTGGGGGGGGGGGCAGACTTATTTGTTTCCATCTTTCAGCTTTCAGCCTCTTCATTTCTTCATCACCGCGGAGCTCAGCCCCTCTCCAGACTCTGCGTGTGCGTTCACCCAATTTAAAATGATTTCCCATCCTCTTGCCCCCCCCCCCCCACCCCACCCCCGGGGGCCCCTCTCCCGAGTTTCTCTTCGTTGCTTTCTGTGAGCCCGCAAGTCGGCGCCGCGGTCGATAATCTGGAGCGCTAAGGCTCGGCAGGCAGTCTGGTTTTCAGCGCAAAAGCGACGTGTCTTTTGATTCCTTCTGAGGAACCGACCAAAGTAAACAGGTTGCAGACCTTGTTTCCCAAGTGTTTATCCCCGGGCTTCCGACTCGCTTAGCAACAGCAGAGGTGGCAGACGCGTCTATTTTAAGAAGAAATGCAAAACACATGTCGGCGGCGTCAGTGACGCAGCACCAGCTGGGGCATTTAACGGGAGAAAAAGCTGCAAAAACATCCAAATCTGTAGAGAACACGTGCGCTGCAGCCTGCCACCAGGGGGCTGTAGCACGAAAGCAGGTCTGTGGAAGGTGCCTTGCTTTTGAATGTGCAGTTCTGTTTCCCGCCTGATGGGGGAGCCAGATCGACGGCAAACCTCGGCTCCTTCTCCTCGGTCTCGGGGTGAGCGGCAGGCAGGGGTTCGCCTCACGCCACCTTTCCTCTCCCACTTTCTCAAGTCCTCCAGCAAGAACAATAAACATCCTCATGTGGGCCGATGCAGCCGCGCGGCCATTTTTATTGGTCCAATAACGCTGCACCTTAATAAGCGTAATCTGTGGGCTAGCTCAAAGGTTAAAGCCCGCCGATACATCAGAGTCCCGGCGTTATATTGCCGATCGGTAATTGCCTTGCCGGTGGCCTAATTGTTGAGGTGTGTGTGGAGATCATTTGGAAATGATCCATCACTTAGTAATGTAATAATGAGTTTCCGATGGTTGGCTGGACCGAGGCGGCCTCCCCCGCTCCCTGCAGAGGGGAGCTGTTGAACCAGAGTGCTGCGCTGTGTGCCGAGGCGCAGCAGAGTGGAATAAGAGGAGCGAGACGATGAGTGTGAAGGGGATTGTGCGTGTGTGTGTGTGTGTGTGTGTGTGTGTGTGGTACTGCAGCACTCCTAATAAAACCAGCTTTATCCCATCGCGTCCTCCAATTTGTAAGTACAGACCTGCGCTGCATAGGAATCAGCATCAGCCCCCTCCTGGTGCGAAGGGCTATAACATCCTCAGGTGGAGGGAGCCACTTTCCTCTTCTCTTCCTTGTTGTCTTTTCCCAAAACTGCAAAGTCGCTCTCAAAACCCAAACAAACGCCTGACATGTCAGGTCACCAGGAAGCTGTTGGTGACGCCCCCCCTCCTCCCCCCGGAACATTTATTCAGTGGGTCCTGTTTGTAGTCGTTTTTTTAACCTGCGGCTGATTATGCAGCTGGGTTTTCCATTAAAGCGGCATCCTGCAGGAGCCGAGTGCTCTCCGGGTCACGAGGCGCTGCTTCTGTGAAAGGCGGCCATTATCACAACAAAAAGCCCATCATTCCTCCAGCAAACCGTCCGGCTGCCTCCGCCGCCACATGCAGCAGCTAATTTTCCTAAATTGAGCCCAGCCCCCAAAGTTTGGGACGTCTATTGAGCGGGGGGGGGGGGGGGGGGGGGGGGGTATGGGGGGCTCCTCGGCAGAGAACTTCAGAATGTGACAGTTAATGATGGATGTGGCGTCAGGAGGAAATGACATGAAAAGCTCCGGGGTGTTTGTTAGCGCTCGTTTCTGTCACTGCCAAGATCTCAGTCTGAGGCCGCAAATCTCCGGGAAATAAAATCAAAGTGTGCGTGGAGCGAGCCAAACTGTCTGGTGTCAGACGGCGACCGGAAGGTTGATGGATGCCTGGCAGCAGCGGCGCTGCAGGCAGCCGCTCTAAGGCAGTTTGGGTTTGTTTACTGGGAAAACGGGATGTCGGAACAGGTGAGATCCAGGATATTTCCTCCATCTCCAGCTCGTGTCGACGTAATCACGCATTTCCCCGTGGATCGTCTCCACCGACAGATGGCTCAGCCCACACGGAAAAAAGGGATTTTCAATCATAACTGAATATCCAGGGATGTTGGGGATCAGAGGACGAGTCCCAAAGGTTCCAGTTTCAGAGTTCCCGGACCTCTTGGTGACACGACTGACACTGAAGAAGCAGCGCCTCGGGGCCGGCTCGCCTCGGGCCAACATCAGCCCGACTCGACCCGTTTCCAGACCTGATCGAACCCGTCTGGTGTCACTCGTGTCCAGGGTGTGGGAATGCAGCGGCGTTCCGAGGGCCTTTACAAACATTTCACACTTTAGGGCTCAAATAAAGAGGGATGTTCGGGGAAAGGTTCCGCCGTGTGGCGTGGACATGAGACCTCCGCTCACATAGAACCCGGGCAACACATTTTTATTGGATCATTATGTCATTTCTGCCCACAGCCTGGTCAAGCCCCTCATTCCTTTGTACACTATAACTGTCTCATTTGGCCACAAAAGGAAACTATAGACATTACAGCGCTGATTTATACCTTCCTCGCATGTTTCCTTCTCCGTGCTCCGACTTCTCTGGCAGGCTGAAATTGCTTTATTATTCCCCCAGAGTCTGTCGAATCCCCCAGCAGCTACAAACTCATCACCCATCACCGGCTCTTTGTCTGAGAGGAAATAAAGTGTCAGGATTTCCTGGGTGACAGATTTGTGTAATTGTCCTTCCCCCAGACTCCGAAGAGCAACTGGACATCGGGGGGAGGAGGGGGGGCGATCAATTTGCCTTTTTAAAGTGACAATTGGGTTTCTTCGAAGGGCAGCGTCTCTGGCCGAGACCTTTCATTTTAACTCTTGAAAACAGAGAAAGTCGCCCGTCTGGTTGTGTTTCTGCTGCTCTGAGTTGTTTCCTAAAGTAGCATCAGTTGAGAGTCGCACCAGGTCGCCAGGACTTGGTCCCGATTCCCAACCCTCCGGACCGTAGCGACGGCACCGACTCCACCTTTCCCCTGTGTGTTGCAGGTATTTGAGCTTTAAGCGGCGCCGTCAGCGCCCCCTCCTGGAGGGTGACACCATTATGTGGTTACAGCTCCAGATTAAAACCTTCAGTCTCTTTACGACTCCCAGACAACTGGGAGGATTTCAAATGCTGTTATTAAACTGCTATTTATTTGGCACCCGCTGGGCAGAACCGTTGAAATTAAAATTGCGTCTCGAGGGAAACAGAATGATTGGCGCATAAATTATCTGACTGGCGGCGGAGGAGACGCATGGAAACTTCGGCTTTTCCTCCGCTTTAGCGGTGGCTTAAGTATCGACCGGCTCTCCGCGGGAGTCGCAGCAGCAGCGAATAAATACCGGTCCAAAAAAGACGGCGCCAACTGCAGGGTGCCGAGAGGAGGAAAATCGGCTTCCTCCAGCCGGCGTGGCCCCTCTGGCGCCCCCTGTGGTCTAGGGGCAGGGTTTGAGGACCTCTTCAGGGTCCGTGGACCAGCTTTAGGAGTTCAGGCCCAGCCGGTCCCAGGTCCGGTCCCCCTGCAGGAGCTGCTGGGAGCGGCCTGGAGACGTCCTCTAAACTCCTCCTCTCAGACGACGGCACGTCCAGAACCGCAGGAGCTTAATTGAAACACTCAAGCGCGGCGTTGACACGTGTCGGCAGAGCGGCCGCATTCAAACGTCCTCCGGAGCAGGTGGAACCTCCGGACCTCGCGGGGGAAACGAGCCGCCGATTCACACGGCTGCGCTTTCAAATTGGAATTTACCAACACTGCAGGCTGCTGGTTTAATAACAGCGGATAATCCGCTGTGATGCTCCCCTCACCTGTCGCCACGCCGACCGACGCCGGCCAGGAGGTCTCCGCCCACCCGTTAACGTTCGCCATCCATACGTCGGGCTTTGTTTTTGATTTCTTTCTTGTTCTTGTCCCTAATTAGGCCACCGACGGCCGTTCCTGGCCTTTTCTCTCACCTTCAGAACAGCCGAGTGGTTGCAGTTGCCATGACAACAGCAGGGACACTGGTGGGAAGTTCGATTGTTATGGTATAGATTGGTGCCATTGTTCTATCGGCACAGGCAGCAGGGAATATGAGCGGTTTGGGCCACTTGACGGTTTAACTTCGGATCACGAATGTTGTGGTTTTTGCGAAATGCGATGAAGATGAGACGGGAATCCATCCAGCCTTTTGATATTCCGGAGCAGCGCTGCACGGCAACTGGAGAATGCCGGCCTCATCTTTAATTCATGATTTACCACTCCGCAAAAAAATGTGCTTTGCAAAAAATAATCAGCTTTATTTTTTTTTTAAAAGATGGGAATGCGTTCCAATCCAATCTCCTCCCTTGTCTGTATCCGGACATTCCGAAAGGTGGAAAACTGTTGTCAGGTGACAAAAACATTCGCACCATGGACACCACGGCACCAGTGGTGGGAATGCCAAACGCCTCCCTCCCCGTGGAGGCCGCCGCTGGAGGCACATTGTTTTGCCACCAATCCGTCGGCTCTCTGGGGCTGATCGGCACGTCCGCTTTATCGCCGAGGAACGCCAGGATGTTGGCAGGGAATGGAAGGGACGCAATCCTGGGAAGGGAGAGGAATCCACCAGTGAGACCGGGAGGAAAACTACGCTGACGCAGGAATGATTCCGGCTTTCACAGCAACAGGTGGCAACGGCCTGACATGGATACAGTCTGGAGCTGAAACCGGAGCGTATTCCTAATGAAGAGCAGTGGAGGAGCCGGAGGACGGCGACGGGATGGGACGTCTTCAAGAAAAAGGGTTTGGAAAAGCCTTGGGAAAACGAGGAGATATTTATCCAAGTAGGAAGCACTCCAGCCGAGGAGAGCTCCGAGGAGCAGTGCTGGACCTGGACCCACCAGTAACCCTCACCAACTTCCAGTTTCTCCTGCTTCCTGTCTGAACTCTGGACAGGTGTTCCGAACAGGGATGCAGGGACGGAGCTGGTTTGAACCCGCTCGCTTCAGGGACAGAATTATGATGCGGTTCTTGTCTGCCGGGCCGGAATTCTAAAAGCTGGGAGGCTGTTCCTCTGTGGAAACTGTTGAAATTGCATTCATTATCTGCCATCTGGTGCACGTGACCCCGGCTTTAGGAGGCTCTCCGCTGTCTTCCAGGCTTTCACATCATCCAGACTTCATCAGCTATTCAATTCATGCCGACTATCCGGGCCCTGCCTGGAATGAGTTCAGGTTCAGACCAGCTTTTATTGGTTTGGGTTTAAAAGCTCAACAGTCATTTCTATTAATCCGGCGTTCACCTGGGCGGCCCGGAGAGGTGGGACTTTACCTGAATCCATAAAGTATCTGAATCTGGCTGAATTTATCCCTCGGACGGATAAATTCAGACCACACAAAAACAGTGGAAGATGGAGGTTTTGGTCCGGACAGTCTGACCGGAGCGGCGCCGCGTTTTGCTCGGATGATCACAAACTTTCTCAGCCAGGACTCGGAATCTCGCCCCGAAAGTGTAATTGAAAGTGAGCGTGAGCGTGAGCGTGGGCGTCAGAGCGGCGGCAGCAGCCTCACTAATAAGACGCCACTTCAGCTTTGATGTGGAAGTGTGCCACCTCCTGAGGAGACGGGGACGCTGCTACCTTTTTATCTCCCTCAGACAGATATTATCAGAGCACACGTGCGATGTCACCTGCAGTGAGAGGAGCGCCGGCGAGCTGCTCTGTAGATAAAGTTCCTAATCACCATAACAAAGATTCATCACCCGCACCGACAAAGTGGCACCGACCAAGGCTAAAGGGGCGCCATCCATTATTAACCATCCAGGATGTGTTGCAGGGGAGGCAGAGAGCAAAACGATGACAAGAGGACATCACGGGGACCTGAGCCGTCCTCCCCCACCACCGCCCCCACCCTCCCACCTCCTCCTCCTCGCCATGTTGCTCCGTGCTCCCGTTAATCCCCCCCCCCTCCTCATTAACAATGCAGCGATGGCTGCGCAGGGTTTTACACCGGTGACAGAAACCCCGGGGTCAAAGGTCACACGCTCACGTGTGAACCCGTGGCGCCGGTGTTAGCGGGGGTGCGTCGCCCTCCGTCCCGATGGAGGTCAGCTCTGCGCACATCAGTTTAGTGTTTTGGCGGTGGTGAGCCCGCGCTCGCCGATGTACGACCGATATCTTTACACGCTTCCTCCCAGCTTTGATCTTTCCTCCCAGCTTTGATCTTTCCTCCCAGCTTTGATCTTTCCTCCCAGCTTTGATCTTCCCGTCCGGCTCCCTGTGGGATGCTCTGCAGAAGGTGATGTTTGCGTCCTGTCGGAATTAAGCAGTCAATCGCTGCTCCTTAAATTTAAGAAGGAGGCTGGTAGAACTACTTTCAAGCTAATGGCTGTAGCAGAGAAGGGTTTGTGTCGGCTGCCTCAGAATTTCCACTTTCAGCCCCCAACTATCCTGCGAGATGCTAAACAAATGGATGGGTAAGTGGTGCAGGGAGGAATCGACGAGCGGACCAACAGCAGCAATAAAGTGCTCTCCCAACGATGGTCGGATTAGAAAAACCATTAAGCAGCAGATCAATAGTGGAGGAAAGGAAGTCCGAGTATCAAACTGATCATGACATCAAGCTAAAGGCAACAAAGGGTCTCCGAAGACTCCCTTTTGGCACTACTTTCCCCTGTGCAGCAGAGCCTTTTCATTAAGGGCAGAACATTATAAATGATCCATTGATTCGCTCTTGTTCCCCACTCACTTTGTCTACCGCTCTTCCCCCGCTGTCAGGAAAAAAAAGCTGCATCTCCAAATTTCTGACAGTGATGTGGAATCAAAAGCAGACATTTGTCTTGATTATCGTCCACTTTGAGCCGCGGGAGCGAGATTGTTTCTGTCCATTCATCATGTCACCGCCTCAGCTGGGTGCCGGCCGGACTGGACCGCCTGGATTCAGCGTGGAAATTTAAGAAAATGGAGCTGCAGGGTCAGCAGCAGCAGGCCCTCGCAGCCCTGCGGGTCGCTGCGGCTCAGCAAACATCACCAAGCTCCTGCAGCTAAAGAGGGAAGCGACGTCTGTTTCAGCTGCAGGCGCCATGTCGGCCACCAGGGGGCAGAGTGTGCGCAGCGGGGGGGGGGGGAAATCATCACAGTTCATTCAGATTGGATCAGAACGGCCTTTTCAAGCAGAACCTCTTTCTTTTCACTGTGATCACATGTGTCCTCTGTCAGAGTACAGCGCACAATGCTAAACCCTGCGCTCAGGAAGTTGGAACCAGCTGACGTCACCTCATCGTTCCCGCTGAGGCGCTAATGCATCCAGAACAATGTCTCCAGGGGGTAATTAGTTCTCTTGGGAGCTCTCCAGGTGGATAAACCCAATAACTGGGTTCCTGTAACTAATCGGTGTGAAACCGCACATTAACACTCATTAACACTCCTCTATTATTATCCGCCAGTTGGAATGAGAGTCTGCAATTATTTTTGAAACAATGGCGGTTATGATTTAGCCTGATGGGAACGAGGGCTGGTGGTGATGGTTGTGCAGTGATGTCGGCTGCTTTCTGCTCTTTCTCTACGTTCTGTGCGGTTCTGCGGGCCCGATGAGGGTCGACGGGAGCGTGTGTGTGTGTGTGTGTGTGTGTGTGTGTGTGTGTGTTTGTGTGTGTGTGTGTGACTTGTCACTAGGAGTTACAGTAATAAAACATCACAGGCGCTCTCGCCGAGCACGCAGACGTTCTCTGCTCACTTTATTCTGAGTTTATCTCGTCTCTGCCACCGAGGACGCATCATGAAAGTTGTTGTGCACGTCTGCGGCGAGCTGGCATAAATAATAAACATTAGCAGTTTTCCTATTGTTTGCCTTTGATGCCGGAGCAGCCTCCTTCTGTCAGGCCTCTTCTCCCTTCATGGGCTTTCATGAACATTTAACAGGGTTGTACTCAGAGACTCTTGTGTATTCTTGTCTTATCACTGACACCACATTGGTTTGGTTTTCCAGCCTCTCTTGTGGCTGATTTCAACTCCATGGGTGTGTGTTTGAATCCCCCTTTAATGAATATGTCATCCTCTTCAACATTAAAAAAAATAAGGGGGGATCAGATTTTATTACCTAAGTAGAATACTTCCAAACCTTTGAGATTAAAGCTTTGTTTTCTTGATGATGGTGATGAAAACAAAACAGTGCTCTTGCTTCGGGTACATTTCCCCTTTTATGTGTTTTCCCTGGTCTGCACAGATAGCGCACAGATGATTGCACAAGATTGTAGAATTCATCTAATTTGACTTTGATGTGTAAAGTAGCGGGTGAATGGACGCGCAGCTGCGTTTACATCAGAATCCGAAGTGCAGAATGAGCAGAAACGTCAAAATCATGTCGGTTCTAGTCCAACGGGCGGAACAATACTACCGCCCGCTGGCGGTCATGGGTAGTACACCCTGGAAAGGCCATTTTGACTTCCGTTTGTGTTTGGTAGTAAAATAAGCTAAAAAAAAAAAACATTTATTTTAATTAAAATTTCAGGAAATACGTTACTGGAAGATGGAAAAAATCTGTGATGAATAAAAATATAAAATGCAACAGACACAAATGATGTATCTTAACTCAATCAGCTCAGTTAATCTCAACAGGTTTAACTGAAATTAACTCATATTGTTGATCATTGAGTCCAAAGTCTCCTGCAATAAACCAACATGTACCTGTAGAGGTCCATCAAAGCTTAGTTTGTCCTCCTAAACCTGAATCATCTTCATGAATCGTCCCGTCTTCTGACCTTCACAGGTTTGTGTGTCTGCAGGATCCATTTCCACCTCTGTTTCTTTCTCTTTTCCCTCTATTTTCAGAGCCCTTTTCAATCAGAACGGCTTCTTTTTCTTTCTGATCATCTGCTGGCCAATGTCCTCCAGCTCCACCAACCTTCTCTCCATCTCCTGGTCTTCTTCTGACAGAGATGCCAGTTTCTCCTTCTCATTCTAGTTGGAAGATCATTTGCTCCTTCTTTACATGTTCCTGGATCAGGTTCTCATGGACCTTTTCCAGCTGCTGGACTTCTCTCTAGTACATTTCAACTCTTGCTTCCAGCTCTGTGTGTTGCTGCTCCAGCAGTTTTGCTTCCTCCTTCACACTTTTCATGGTCACTTGATGCTTCTTCTCCTCCGGCTGCTGAACTTTGGCTCCACATGTTTCCAGTCTGGTAGCCACTTCGTTCTCTTGCTGTCAGAGGGGTCTCACTCTGTCCTCTGTTTGTCTCTTCTGTCTCGCTCCATCCACCTCCCCGTCAAGATGCCGGCTGCTTGTTTCATAGAGCTTCATGTTGCTCTCGCTGGTATTGTAGGTGGAAGTTTGAGGAAGTTTGCTTTGGATCTGGTTGAGCTCAGTAGTGCCGTTGTCTCCATAGCATGAAGGCAGCAAAGATGCAAGACAACATGAAAGGGAAAACCTTTGAGAAATGGAACATCAAAGAGTTTCTGGCATAAAAGTCATTTCCTTTTATCCAAGTTATGACCTGTATGATGACATCATAGTGTCATGACATCATAGTGTCATTGAGGCAGCTTTTTTCTGTGCTTAGATTCTATCACTATCGATAAATGAATCTGAATTAAAGACATTTTCGACAAAGATAATGCAAAATGTTCCTTTGCCTTTGATTAGAATCTAAATTGGTGAATGCAGAATAAGCCGTGGTGTCAGTACTGAGGCTTGCTATTATTAAGGTGATGTGTGTAACCGAGTGGAAGGTAAACAGCTGTAACCCTGCTCACCAACGATAGACAAATGGATTTGAGGTATTGATTCCCTCTCATGTTGCCATAATGACAAAAGGCAACAAAAAGCATTGAGCAGGGAGTGATCGATCAGCTCACATCTACCAGAAGAACCTCTCTATTTAAGACGATAATCAGCACATTCTCTCTTTTCATGGGATTTATTTTTAATCTCCATTTTGCGACACTAAACAGGTGGACTGTTGGTATAACAAGGATCTCAGTGGGTACAGGGCTCTGCTGAGGCTTTTAGAAGTGGGGAAGGAAATATAAAGGCCTCATAGGCTGCATCTCAGCTGCTCCTCACACATGGAAACGATGAACTTGGAGAGGGCCCTCAAGTACATTCATACTGCTGCTGAGCCGGATCCATTTCCCAGCGGAGGGAGGGGGTCAAGGAAGGTTTACAGAGGGTGGATGTTGAGGAAGAGGAGACGGGGCTCTCACCAAGGATGGGCTAGAAGCTGCCTACATCTTGGGTTTATTTCTCCTTATAAGACCACCTTCCTTCCTTTTGACCCCCTACCAACAGCATTCCTTGTCACTCTTGTTCCAGCGTCTCAATAATACGGGTGTGGGGGTGGGCTGGTCCGTAGGTGGTGCCCGGTGGCAGCTCTTGGACACCTTAATCAGCTCCCTCGATGGCGGTTGTAGCCGGTCCAGTTCACTCCTTCATTCTAAAAGCATGTCAAAAGCAGATTTGACAGGTGATCAGTCGTCTCAGGCAGTGAGGAAGCCTCTTCTCCCTCACAAACATCACTTCATAAATAAACAATCATAAAAAGAGCTGCTGCTCACGAGCTCCTCTTAAGTTCATCTCGGAAAATCTCCTTTAGAAATATTTGCTTATGCAAAGCAGCAGTTCTGTCATCAGGGTCATGAGCACTCCCATAGTTGCTCTGTTGTTACCTCGTTTCCATCCTGGATGCATTTTAAATTCCAGTTTTTCAGTTCCCCTGTTTGACTGATGAAAGGTGCCGTCCAGGACTGAATTGTTTCTTTTGCTGTGAGTTCCATTCACACTCGACAACAATAAAAATAAAAGCCGGTTGCAGCAAGATGGAGGTGGTGTTGGAAGCAGGAGTCCACACAGCCGACCTTTACTGGTGTTCAGCCCCCTCTTTTTCTGGTAAACTGGTTAATGTTAACCGTAACATCTGGACGTTTATTGCCATGGTAGTGGTCTAGAAAGATACGGCTCTAAATCTTAGGGACATTGGGTGGAGGGCAAGGTGTAGAAAGCTCAAAACAAAAGCTGAGAACCTGTCTTATTTGTGCAGAATTCCACACCAGCTCATGTAGGAGAGTCCACATGGTGATGTGAGCTAGCCTCGCTAACCTAGCGAAGGATGTAGCTCACAAATACTCTGTGAAAACATCAGTGTGTGTTCCAGCTCTCCTTTTCCACTGCGTTTCGTTGGGCAGGACGTTTAGCAGGAACGTGGCTTCACGGCTGAGAGTTTGGAATCCGACAGAAACGTAAACATTTGGAGGCCAGGAACTGCATATTTTTAGTTGTGCTAAAGTTCTCCTCGGGGTAGTTTGGACTTTATTAAGGCTGGTGGGGGGGTGTTAAATTTAACTGAAGCACGTTGGTCTGTCCTCCTAAATGCTCCTCTGGCCCCTGTTCCTGCTGTACTGGAGGCTCTCGCTGGCATCCTCCACACAAGTGTGTGTGTGTGTGTGTGTGTGTGTGTGTGTGTGTGTGTGTGTGTGTGTGTGTGGGTGTGTGTGTGCGTGTGTGCGTGCCAACAGGGGAGACAAAGTATATGTGTGCCGATTGTGTAAACCCGCCTGCAGCAACTCCTCTGTTGACAGGTCAGAAGGGCAAGGACTCGTGTGGGGGTGATGGCCACCAGGTTACACGGCTCCGGTCCGCTCTTATCGCCGGCGGCGACGCCACCAAACAGGAGATTGTGATGTTGATCGAGTGAGTCTGCCACTTAGCAGTTTGGTTGCCTCTACTGGTCTCAAGGTTGCTCATCTTCCCTCAGTCTGTCCACAACAGGACTAAAGGAGGCGGGCGCTCCCTTTGTCAGCCTTCACGTCCTTCATCCTAATCGTCGCTCTCGTAGGGCAATTTTAAAAGAGGCTTTTTCGGTTCATCTTTACTCCAGCAGCCGCTTCGTTTAACTTCTGAGAGGGGGAAACTGTCAAAAGGGATTTTGGTTTGAATCTTTTGGGACCGAAACAGACTGAAAACCTTTTTCAACAGAACAAAACTGATCTAATCTAATAATCTAATCAGAACAAACTTTCTGTGGCGCGAAGGTGAACATGAGCTGATGGAGAACATCGTTGATTTTAAATCAAACTAGGTCTAAATTAGCTTAAACGTGTGTGACTGACAGCCATATTAATCCTTGTTGCCACGGGCAACGTCAGTAAAGTACACATCTGTGTCAGCTGTTCTCGATTCTATGAAACTATATTGAGGATCAATACGAGGTTATTGAGGGTTGAGCATCAACTTAACCTCATTTTCTCTTAATCTCTGTTAGTTGAGTAAGCTTTAACTTCTTTTTCCCTGAATAAATCTGGAAGAAATCACTTAAATCTGAGCTAAAACCTCATCGTTGCGTGTTGGGGGGGGGGGGGGGGGGGGGGGGGGTTGCATTTAAGCAAATCGTTTTTATTTTTTTACATTTATAAATGAAATGAAATGTTATTGTGATGACACGTGACCAAAGCCATGGACTCATGTTAATGTGAAACACTTTACACTCAAATATGTGGTGGTGTAGGATGAGATCTACAAACAGGTGTTGAAAAACAGTCTTTATTTCCTTTAGTTGACAGTAAGAGCACATGAACACACGTGAGTGTGTCAGTCGATCTATCATCCAACGGTCACAGATGTCTTTGATGGTCATTTGCTCATCAGGGTCCAGATGACAGACGGTAATAAAACCGTCGCTCTGATGGGCTGCAGGAGGATTAATGCGCTGTGGTTAACGTAGCGATGCCGAGTATCTCCGATACTCGTCCAGTCCGCGGGGTATCAGGACTTCGGGCTTCCTGGAATCTCTACTGGGCTGTGGGGTTGTTGATCTTGCCCATGAACAAGATGCTTCTGGTGGAGCGCTCCAGGATCAGGACCAAGAATGGCCTATCCACCTTCATGGTTCCGGGCATGCTCATGGGCATGATCTCGATGGTGGTGCTGGCTGCGGCCGTGGTTCCTTTCTCATCCACATCCAGCACAGCGCGGTGGGACACCTGCGGAGGAACCAGGAAGTGTGGAGTTAAAATTCCACCCTAACCTTTGGGATGCTGGATGTGATGTGCACCAGAGCTGTGGAACCTTGCCTACCTTGGAGACTTTGAGTTTGGGCTCCTGAGATATTCCAGAGAGGTCAGCGGCATCTGAGAAAACATTGGTCACGCCCATTTCTTGAAGCACCTCGTTCAGTGAAGCATCAGCACTGATGGAGAACTTGGGCAGCATCAGTTCCACAGACCTGCGGATAGAAGAATAGTGTGACTCCATCTTTGATTTGACTCTTGATCAAACAGGTTTTTGGGACCGAAAAGAGAACCAGCTCACATCCTGAAGAGTGAGTTGAACCAGTGAAGGATTTGTTCCTTGGAGATGGAGTTCTCCACATGCTTCATCTTGCCTTCATTGGGCAGGATGATCATCATGGAGGTGTTGCCCTTGTAAGGCAGCATGATGATGGAGCTGTGGTTGTCAAAGTCGCTGTAGTAGTCAAAGCGACCTGTCCTCCTCATCATGTCGACCTGAACCTTGGTGGACTCGTCCACGTTGAAGTCCATCTTCTGTGTCAGGTTGCTGTTAAAGGGTCTCTCCCACTCTCCTAGCAGGATGGACAAGGGATAAAGACACAACATTAGTGAGAGATCAAAAACTTCATCATCAGGCGACTGTGTGTCTCCTACCTTTGAAGAAGATGTAGTTGATCAGCACCATGGCGGTATCAGGGTCCAGGTCCTTCACCTGGTCTTTGATCATGTCTCCTGTGTTAAGGGCAATGTATTTGTTGATCTCTGCGGCGGCCTCGGCAGGATTCTTAAAGTCGACGTCGAGGACCTCGGCAGAGTAGTAGTCCTTGATATCAGTCATGTAGGCCTTCAGAGGGTTGAAGGTCTTGTCGACTGCGGCGGCGTTGCCCAGACGCAGCTCCTGGTTTCCCCTGTTGTGCTTAAACATGTGGAAGAGATGCATGTAGGCCTCATCGACCTGAGACTGGTTAAAGGCGCCGTAGCCCAGGGTGGAGAACAGCTGGCTGCGGGTGTCACCACGAGCCCCTTTGGTCAGCACAGAGAGGGCGGAGGAGATGCCCAGCGGTGAGAAGAAGATGTTCTTTCCAGCATCAGATTTAGCATTCAGTTGTTTGTAGAGGGCGAAGCCAAAGTCGGCGTTTCCATTGGAAAGTAGGTGGCAGATGTCTTCTCCATCATGACCTTTGGGGCCGTGCTGGTGGTTGTGGTTGTGGTGTTGGTGGTGGTCGGCTGAGGCTACGGCCAGCAGCAGTGCTGCTAACATGCAACTAGCAATGATATCGCGCATCTTCACAGCCTGTGCAGGAAAACAGAAGCTCATTTAGCTCTAAAGCTCATGTTTAAGCTCAGATGTTGGCGCTTTAGTTAAAGTTGGAGAGAAGATCTGAAGCTATAGGATATGGTTCTCTTCTTACCTTTAGAGTCTCCTTCGCTGCAGGCAGACCGTTTGACAGGAATGTCCCGTTTTTATGTGGGAGCGTGGAGGAGATCAGATGACAGCTGGGTCAAACATTAAACCGATCCGCCCCCCCGCATCCCCTGATAACCAAAGAGACTGATGTAACAGAGACTCGACTGACTGATCAAGTCAAAGGAAAAGATAAGTGGAAAAATCCTGGAAATAAGAACCCTTAAAAGGAGCAAATATCAAGAGAAAAGGTGCAATAATAATTCTAAATATGGGGCAGAAACACACGACTGGCAGAAGGAGCCACGTAAAAGATACCGACAGACAGATCTACGGCTCAATAGCACCAATTACAGTCACAGTCGGTCTTGTTGAACTGTGCAGAATGATTCTTCATTTTAACACTGTCAGTCACATGTTAGCTTTGTGGCTAACATCTGTTTACCTGCCCTCTAGCCTGCTGGTACCACTAATCCCTCAGTAAACACACACAACCTGCACAACATGCTACATATTAGAATATAATGAAGAAAATTTGCTTGCTTAAACTTTCTTCATTGTAGTTTTACTCCTTTGCTTCATTAGGCCATATTTTTTTATCACTGTTTTACTCCTGGACCGTTTAGCCGATATATAAAATGCATCGTTATGTCGTCATTAATGGTTGTAGCAACAAGTGAGAGAAAGACACTTAGTAGTGGAAGAAAAGTGTTTTATGTTTAGAGGAGAACAAAGAAAAGGCCAACAGTCATCTTGCTTCTTTTTCATGATGCAAACAATTCTCATCATAATTGGAGGTAAAATAAACAAACCAAACCAGCCATATAATAAAATGGGTGCAGTTTAACATGACAAACAAAAAGGAGCGCGGCGTCTTCAGACATCTGCAGGGTCAGAGATTCTGCCCATCAGCAGCACCAGCCCCGTCACATGGTCGTACGTTAGCAGTACGAAGGGTCGGTTAAAGGTGATCCGTGGAGGGACGGAGAAGTCCAGCGGGACATCGTAACCCCCCCCTTCCTCCAACTTGGCCTCTTCCACCTCCAGCATCACCTCCTGAGAAGCCTGCGTGTCCATCAAAGACAATAAAGCAAGATCAAAGATGAGGAGAAAGCAACAGTTGGATGTTCTGCTTCTCTCTGAACCTTGACGAGCCTCAGCGTCTCCTTCTCTGATAACCCCGAGAAGTCTGGCGCGTCTGAGAAGAGCGATGATGCCCCGGAGTTCTTCAGGAGGTTCTTCACATTGTAGCTTCTCCTCAGCTGGAACTTGGGGAAAAGGATTTCTGCCCGCCTGTGAACAGAGCCCCCGGCGTGTCAACAGTTTCCCCCTCAGGCTTCATTCAGAAGCTCATTCCCTCAATTCAACTGAGTAATAATTTGCTGGTGCACACAACTGCCCACCTACCCCGGCTTCAGGTTGCTGAGCCAGAAGCTCATGCGTCTGCTGGAGAGGCAGCCCTCCAGGGTCTGCAGCTCGGCTTTGGGCAGCAGGAGCAGCCAAGCGAGGCGTTCCGACTGGGCGAGCTGCACCACCGTGGCCGAGCAGTTGGTGTCATAGAGCATCATCACGTCTGAGGAGTCGTCCCTGAACATCATGGCCACCTCCAGGCTCGCCGTGGCGTTCAGCTGGAAACTGCGTGGCACCGTGTGGCGCCGCTCAAACGGAAGCCGCCCTGGTTGGTGTCAGTGGTAGAAGGAAAGAGGTCAGAGAGGAGAGAGAGAGTGTTGACACACAGCAATGTTCACACGTGCACTGCAACCCAGACATTTCTCCAGGTTTGAGGGAACAGATGAGGGTCTGATCTAACGACTCTCCTTCTGCTCCACTGACTGTGGGGCTTTTTCATCATCTCAACAAGCTGCAGCCCCCATCCCCCGATTCAAGAAGGAACTACCTTTGAAGTATGCGTAATTGTTAAGTTCGAGTTCATCGGATGACTCCAAGTCTTTCTGCAACGTATCAAAGGTGTAGTTGAAGCCCGACCATCCCTCGGACAGAAAACTCTGATAGTCGGACTGATTTCCGCCTGCGTGTAGGCCGCTCCACACCTTCAGCTGACTCCCGGCGTGAGTCCCAGCCTCGGCAGCATCAGCTCTGCCTCCAGCATCTGAGCCTCCATCTCCATCCCCTGCTGTGGTTCCAGCTCCAGCCTCTGAACCGGCCCCCCGGCCCCCACCTCCACCCCTCCCCTCAGGGAGAGTCAGGTTGTGCAACAGATCAGTCAGAGATGATACGGCGTCCTCCACGCTCCGCTCCGTGGAATTGGCCGCCAGGCCCAGCAGCTCCAGGGCCTGGCTCCTGCTCTCGGAGCGGGACACCCGGGAGAGCAGAACCACAGCTGAGGCCAGGCCCAGTGGTGAAAACAGGATGTTGCGCTGCTGGGCCTCAGGCTCAGTGGACACTCTGCTGGCCAAGCCATGGTAAGGTTCAAAGGCCAAAAGAGTGTTTAGGGCCGAAGTGTTGAGATGCTGATGGGCTTCTTGCGGCAGCGGCCCGGCGAATTCTTTCTCAGCCCTGGGTCCAAAGGTTCCGTGTGCCACGCACAGCATTTGCAGAGTCAGCGCGGTCAGACATGAAAAGCTGCACCTCAAAGACATTGTTACCTCCCTCCCCAGCCTGTTTCAGATTGAGCTCATAAAAGATAAACCCAAACTTTAGCTTTGGGGAAGTGGACACTAGATGTGTGCGGGGGTGTCAGCGCTGTTGAAAGCATATTGATCTCCTGGGCTGAACTACTGACCCAAGAGTCCAAGTAAACACCGTTCAGTGTTCTGCAGCGGTGAGTGTGTGTCTTTGGTGGACATATCTTGGCAAACACGGAGTTTGAACACTTATGCAACTTCGCTGTGCGGAGACTTCCGCTGGACACTCCACCGCCTCCGATGGGAACGTTTAACTGTAGCGTAAAAAGAGCCCGAACGCCAGGCGGAGCCTCTCGGAAATGTCAGCGCTCATTAAATACTTTCACCAGTCAATGCCGCTGGTAATTACCCAGCAGGTCATCTGGGAGCCAACAAAAAAAATTGCAGTGGAGAGGTTGACACGCGTGGCTGCCACTGCGGAGGTACAGCAGCGCCCCCGTGTGGCCGAGTTTATCCGCTGCAATTGGCAACTTCCAATGAGGCTAAATGAATCATCCAGCAGACACATCTTTATTGTTTGAAAATTGAAGTAAAGACGAGCATCATATGGCCCTCTAAGGGTGAACTCAGGAGATCATGTGATAAAGGATGAAGCAACAGTAGGTCAGGATCCACAGGAGCAAAAGCACTTCAGTCTCTGGTGGAGTAAGGCCAGCAGCGTTGGAGGTTTCAGGAGGGAATCCTCCCTGTCTGTTAAAAAAGCAGATAAAACACAACACCTTGACGTTAAATTCCTCCTTTATATATCCATAATTTCATGAAGCTGTAAACTACTGTAACCCTGCTGGAGCCGTTAGCTTTAGCTGCTAACTGCAGCAGCTAGCGACGGTTGGCATTTTCCCCTCTGATTCACCTGAATGTCTGACAGATCCCAGAACAGCCTCTGGTACTGGTGTCGCGTTCCTGCCAGTGTTGTCCTCTGCTAACAGTAGCTGCTCCCTCCTCCTCTTCCTCCTCCTCCTCTTCCTCTTCCTCTCCTCCACCTGACTTTGTTTGTTCCCTCACCTTTCCACGTTTTTCAAACAGGCTCCTTTCTGTTTGTCCTTTTTGCTCTTTCTTGCAGCCAGCAGCTTCAGAATGATTTATTTCTGTTGCTCCACCTCCCAGAGCCTGGGTTTTATGATACCGGGACACCGTAGATCTTGGATTTCCTTCCTTGTCTATACAAGCGCCTCCATCGCTCATCTGTCCTCTGACAAAGCTTTCATCTTCACACGCTTCTGTCTTTCTGATGTCTCCCTCCGGCTCATTGTTTACCATCTCTCCGCTGCTCCTTTCATTCCAAGCAGACGTTCTATCCACCCATGATTCAGCTGTGAGCTTTTCTCCTGTTTGTCCTCGTTTCAGGAGCGTTTTCTCTGTTTTTAGCCGAGAGCAAGGCTGAAAAACCCCTCTGTTCAGGCCCAGGATGGGGCTCCAGGCCTCCTCCTCCTCCTCTGAATCCACCACAGACAGGCTGTAGACGCCTTCCTCTGAGCTCAGAGAAAAGTGGCTTTCGTACATTCTGTGTTGTGACCGATCTGAGGTTTTCATCCACGACTGGATCTCCTGGCTGGCTATGTTGGCGTTCAGCGGACTGGGTGGATTCGGATACCTGCCCTTCTTACTGCCGGATGCACCGTCGCCCACAGGTTCTTCAGAATTCCCTCTGGCTGACGCTCTACGACTCCATTTTTTCCACAGTTGCTGCTCGCAGCTCTTTTCTGAACATTTCAGCAAAGCTTGAGCTTCTGGATCAATGGCGAGGTTCCCTCCAAACCCGGTCCCCAAAGATCCAAAGTTTGCTTCGGTATCTTCAGAACATCCTGAACAATCCTGCAAAATGAAAATAGTTTCAGAACATTTTTCCCATATTTTGTGATACTCAAACTGGACCTTCAGCACTCAGTCGGATCTGAATGCTAATGGAACGTGTGAATATTAACGTGTTGTTGAGGGACAGATGGCAGTTATTTTGAAAAGCCAAAGCTAAAAAAAAAGAAAATAAATATTCACCTCATCTGTGGTGGAACAATGTTGGAAGAACGTGGACACATAAGTGATGATGGACGGCTCATCTATAAATGTGCTTAACACATCTGTGGGAAGAATAAAGTTGTTCAGAGTCACATCGACAGCCCTGTCTTTGCTACTGTCGTACCGTCGGGCTCCAGCAGGGGCGCTATGCCCAGACTGCAGCTTGCTAACGTGAAAGCTTGCTGGATGTTTTCTCTTGGCTCTCTCAATAAGCTCTCCCTCAGGTCAACCAAAGCCGGGTTTATAGATTTAATCAGAGCCAGGAACGCCAGGCCGCTGCTCCAGCTCTTCCCAAAGTCGTCAACTTCCACCCCAAACCTGCGACACGTCAGCAGATCAGACTCGTTTCAACCTGACGGGTGGCCTCGTTTTAGGATCTTTTCCAGACTCACTCTGACGTGCATCTTTGGACCCGCTGCAGCAGAGCGTGGACGGTTTTCCCATGATGCTCTGACTCTCTGGCAGCCTGCCTGCCTTTGCTTGGCAGGGTGTCAGCACCAGATTCACCAGTCTGTGTAGGGCGCTCGGTGGAGCACAGAGGGGGGCTGGAGGAAGGCTCCTGAAGGCCTCCAACCACCTGCTTTACCTGGATTAAAGCAAAACAGAGCAGACTGATCTCAGTCCGGCAGATGCGGCAGAGCTGGAGTGATGCATGATGGGAGAATCCTGCCTGGAAATGAAGGATGATGCTCCAGAGCAGACTGAGAACAACAGAAGGGTCGCCATCGACAACACCAGAGGCGCTGATGCTGAGCAGGTCCACCTGAAGGACAACAGAGAGCGAAGGTTCAGTCAAGAAAAGTAGCTCTGCGTATCGGTGTATCACACTGTCACAACGTTTCGACCAGTTTATCACCTGTTTACCGTCCAGGAACGCCAGGACCTTAGAGACGTTCTTCAGTCTGAAGATGCGCTGAGGAGGAGACCTGAACCTGTAGAGCTTAAAGGATTTGTTTGTTCATTTATTTAATGTGAAACTATAGATTATTCTAGTTCTGATCTTCCTCCACTAGTGCCAAACACTAATGTCATCGGCATAAAACCGGTAATCAGACAGATACTCAGACCGGCCACAGGGCAGGAAGCAGATATCGACTCAGCAATGTGATCAATGGGGTCCGTTTGAGCCCCAGAGCGCTCTAATCGAACTTTTCTTCGATAATTTACCAGCTCGTTTAGACGCTTTCGATGCAGATTGTTAGAATGTGCGCTAACGAGCTACTCGAGGTGCAAAATCATCTTGAGAGTCAGTTGTGAGGTCAACAAAATGTTCTCACCTTTGAAGGTGTGTGAAGGTGGAAGTTTTCTGAGCTAAGCTAACGCTAACCGGTTTGGTGTAAGCCGCGGAACCATTTTTCTGTTTAAATCAAAGGCTTGAATGTGTTTGAAGCTGAAGAGCTGGCAGCTCAAAGGCAAATTGCCTCTCACCAGTTGGCTCCCAGAGAGCCGTTCCAGCAAAGCCATCAGGATTCTTCCATCCCGGATGTCTTTGAACAGGTCACGCACAGCGGCTGGAGGATCGTTCTGGGAGCCACAAAGTGTGAAATTAATTCACTGGCTTCAGTTAAAGAAGAGTGCCGCAGTCTGGAGTTATGTGTTACCCTCTGCAGAACCAGATTGATCCACCTGGTGAAGGTTCTCGCCTGCACGGCCGCCCGTTCGTCTGGGGAAGAGAACAAATCACAGCAGAGGTCCGCAGAGCCTCATCAGCAAAGCAGCACATGTCAGGAGGGGAACAGATGAAACGCCGTCGTGATTTATTTCTCTTCAGTGATGATTTATTCATGCTTTTGCCAAGCCTGATGTTGGAGTTGGGGATGAAATGATGTGATTGCCTAATCGGGTGCCACCATTTCAGAAACATCCGTGAAACAGAATAAATTCCAGTAATGGAGGACAGTGTCGCCCTGCTGCGTTGGCTTGTTTAAGTAGGTCCTGATTTAAAGGGAGCAGTAACACTCATTCCACACTACCTGCAGTCCGTGGCTCCTCATCATTCTTCCTCCCTCCGTCCGCTCCCCTCTGGGAATCAACTTTGGCCTCATCCTCCATTCTGTTAACATCACGTTCTCCTTTAAGAACCACTTCTGAGAAGCACACACTTGAAGTTATTTGATCCACTCTGAGTTTTTACTCCAGAATAAAAAGTAAGACAAACCCAGACGGCGTGTCTTGCCCCGACACGCCGAGCCCTCCCCCCTGGCCTCCACTCCCAGTGACGGCTCGGCTCAAGTCTTATTGGCAGACTGGGGTTTAAATCTGTCTGTGGGAGCAGTCGCAGCAAGTCAGTCATTGCGCAAGGCTGCAGGCGGGATACTTCTCCTGGAGAGGCAATAAATCTTTCTGACGCTGGGGGATTCACTTTGATACAACAGTCTGGAGAGCAAGCTGTTCATTCCAAACGCTTTAAACGGCTGGAGAAAGTGGCTAATGGGGGATTTATTCATCAAAAGTTTGGTTTTTGGCAAAACGTTCACGCCGAGGTTGCAAAGGCTTTCCAAAAGTTTAACACTTTATTGATGTAAAGTGCATAATCCCAGAGTCACCCACGCAGAAACAGGACAAGTAGGACTCCACAAGTCAGATTTATAGCAATTTAATCTACTTTTAGACAGAAAACATGGACCAAAATTGATTGAAAACTCCTAAATACTCAAACATGCTCCCTTTGCTTTGAACAAAATGCTTCACTTTAATGAGAAATGTGATTATTCTGCATCAATAATAGTGATCTTAAACACTGAGGTGCATTATTTGAGGTTCTGTTGTTCCCTGTAGTCACAGGGAATGGGATCCTTTCATCACCAGGGACAAAGATGTGATGGTAACAGGTTGGAAAACCATCCAATACAAAACTGAATCAGTCTCATCAGTCAGTGATCGAAGCATCAGCACTTATCACCTCTTTCCCCCCCATATTTAAACCATAATAACATGGCAACTTTTATTAAACTTTACATTTATGGACCAGTAGCGCTGCAGTGGTGTTCCTCATCTGGAATCATCAAGCTGCTCCGATGGAGATCCCACGTTGCTGTGACAGCGGACAGTGTCTGACGGGAACAGCTCTCCCCGCTTCAAACAATATCATGCTGTTTTTTTCTACCTGCCTCAAGAAATGCGATGGCTACAGAACAAGCCCATCGCCACCGTGGAAAGCAGGTGTTTGTTCAAAGAACATCGCACGTGGAATTCCCAGACCTCTGGAAGTCACGCCTTTTCATCCTTTGGGATGCTTTCTGCAACCTTGTTGTGCCCACAAGCAATAATCTTAGCCAGGAGCAGGTTTACAAGGCTGCAAAACATCAGAAACAAAGATGCAAAAAGGAGGTTTAGCGCCATTTCTGTTGAAAAGTCTGTTTTATTCAAATGTTCCATTGAATGGTTAAAATGGTTAAAATAACCCCCCCCCCCCCCCCCCCCCCCCCCCCCACCCATTTCACAGATGGACAGAATAATGAAAAATCTGACGCATGTCCCTGCACAGCCAGAGAGCTCCATCCGAGTGTCCATGTCACCTGACGACAAAGCACCGAGATCGAGTCCTGTCGGCGTGTCCACCCCCCCGCAGATGGACTCATTTCTTGCCCATGATGAAGCTTGGAGCTTCGGCATCATCCTCTCTCTCCTCCTCTTCCTCCTCACGCTCCTTATCTTCGTTACTGTCCGAACTGGAGTCCGTCTGGTCTTCTTTCCCGGATTCCGTCTTCGCCTTTTTCGCCATCAGCTTTTTCAGTTTTAACTTGTCTCGTTTCCTTCGCCGCTTCGCGGTTCTCTCCTCGGCTGCCTTTTTGTTCTGCTCCACCTTATCCAGGTAATTCTGGTCGGCGTTTTGCTTATCTGACATCTTGTCCAGGAAGTCTTGCCTCTGGTACTCTCTCCGTCTGAGGTGACGGTACACATGGAACTCCCCGCTGCCCGCACCGGCGCTGGAGCCCATCACATCCCGTACAAACTCCGGTGGAGCCCGGGGATTCCATTCCTTTGGTCTGTCCGGGATAGGAGCAAGCTTGTCCGGGTTTCTCATCAACCGCTCCAACTTTAGCCGTTGTTCTTCAGCAGGGCTTTTCGCGATAATCAGAGGCTGCGCCTCTTTTCCTCCAGTTTTTTTCTGCTTGTTATTTTTCTGCGCGTCCGCCGCCATCTTTCAAACATTCCCCGTCTTCTTCCGGTTTGAGCACCTTACCCCGGAAGTTATTGAATATTTCCGGTAGACATATCTGACAAAAGACGTATTTTAACATTTTATTACCTCGTATTCAAACACGATTTTTGACTGTTTAAGTGTTTATGTTGTTTTCAATCTTAATATTTATTGACTCGGCTGTGTGCTTCGTTGAGTAATTATGATCGACGTGTGCTTTTGACCAATACCAGGACACGTCTTGACACAGCTGGCCAATCTACATTTAAGTCCCGCCCCTCCTAAAGAGCGTTAGTACTGACGATTGACTTCACCGAACTAGCTGGTTGAGATCAGTTCCTTAGTAACTTCCAATTATTTTCAGGCACAACTTCGCCGAAACCATGAATTGTCTATTTAGGTCAACTGCGCGGTGTCTGCGGTCGGGGTTGGCGGTTAACCAACTGCGTCCAGCCGGCGGACGCTCGTGGGTCGCCTCGGCCCGGCTCCTGTGCTCGGCGGCGAACCTCCAGAAAGACCTTGGTGAGATGGTGAAGAAGGACAAAGTCGTTGTGTTCATTAAGGGGACGCCGGCTCAGCCCATGTGCGGCTTCAGTAACGCTGTGGTTCAGATTCTACGCATGCACGGGGTGGACGACTACGCTGCCTACAACGTGCTGGAAGACCAGGACCTGAGACAAGGTCGGTACCGCGACTCGATGTCACCATGACTCGGCAGCAACAAGTGAACGTTCCAGATCCCCTAGAACTTTTCAACCACTGTTGAACATGGCGATGGTGTCCGGAACGATGAAGGAGTTTCGGAAGGCTTTTATCACCTCTGTGCAGCTGGGGGGTGCGGTTTTATCGGTGTCTTTCACGGGTTCTGTTTTTGGAGCGGATAACAGCTTTTCTTCCATACTAGTTTGTGGCGTCAGAAACTTCTGTGGTTCTTTAGTTGTTTTAAACTGAAACCATGACGCCACAAATGCAGAAACGGAATATTCGTGTGATGTGATCTGGCGTCATATTAAGGAAACAGCCAGAAAACAGCCTCATTGTTTTAAAATCCACCCAAGGTTTTAAATTATTGGGAATAAAGTCCCCCTTTTCTACAACAGGGAATCGGTTGATCAACAACCAGGAGGTGACGTGAATTAGAAAAGTCCCGTTTCACAACCTCACAAAGGGACGGATGAAAAGATTATCCTGAAGAAAAGATGAAGATTATCCTGAAGTCTTTGTTAGAATTTGTCATCTGACTCTTGTCATCACTTTTCTCTTCCACAGGAGTCAAGGAGTTCTCCAACTGGCCCACGATCCCACAGGTCTACTTGGATGGTGAGTTCGTGGGGGGCTGCGACATCCTGCTCCAGATGCACCAGAACGGCGATTTGGTGGAGGAGTTAAAGAAACTGGGCATCCGGTCCGCGCTCCTCGACGCCGAGGGAGAATCCAAGTAGAGAGAGACCAAGAACTTTAGAACGGACTCGAAAGAGGGGGCACGTCGGTGGATTGAACCCCCCTCCCACTTACCCATGTTTGATGGCAACACTGTATTCTCAGTCACGGGCATTTATATTCAACACTTCTACTACATTAATGGAGTTAAAGTTAGGTGAGGTTTAGTTTTTACCCACGTTCATCTTAGTTTTAAAACTGTAGTGACTGTTTCTGGCCACTGGGGGGCAGTAAAACCAAACCTGCATAGAGTATCTAATTACAAAGCTGGTTTGTGAACTAGTCAAGAACATTAGCATACATGTTTAATGCTTTTGTGATGTACATTGCCGGTAGCACACACTGTCTTCAGTGTTTCCTGCTGTTGGAGGAACCAAATCTGCAGTACAACCAGAAAGAAAAAAACAGATTTGTACAGCTTTATTTCTGGATCATAGCAGCTTTAAAAAATCAAATCATTACCTCTTCCAGGATAAACATTTTTAATATGTACTGACAGAAATAAACACTCAGCTGTATAATGTATCATTTATTTATATTCATAAACTTAAATTTTAAAAAGTCTGCTAGTGTCTAAAACCTTTGTCTTTATACCTTCTAAATTTGCCTATTATGATGTCAGGAGATGGGCCGGTGGAGGGCAGTAATGTTTCCTGGTGGGTTTTTAATTGGTGTAATGGCAGTTATACATCTTTCATCACCTTGTGACCTCAACACCCTCCGTTGTTGAAATGGTTTTAATCACACCTGCCCCATCTTGGGTTGTTTTTTATTACATCCCTAAAGTTACACGTGTCCTCTCATAACTTGTAATCTGCGCACTGTGACACACAGTCTCTTCATAAAATCGTCCATATTTAAATGCATGGTTCGTTCTTTGAGTCTGTGGGTTTTGTTTTTTTAAATTTGTCCATGAAGTTAATGATTTCATCAAGTTTCTCACTGAGCCTGTGATGTTAATCAACTGCGGCTTACAGTTGGGATCATATCCTCTGTAACATATTGTACATTCAGAGTGTGTTGATCAATGCTTTTTAGCTGCATGGGAAGAATATTAAATGCATTAAATATTTTACGATGCAAATAACCAGTCCTGATGTTTCTGTGGCCCGTGTGGACCTTCTGTTTGAACTATGCAACCTTTCACTGATGATGACTCAATCTGTTTTATCCTGGGGGCTCATGTGAATCAGATGAAGCTGATTAATGTTATTAGTTACTGGCAAATTTTACAGGGAAGCAGTTTACTTTGTAGGCTGGACTTTAAACCACAACACACACATCCAGAAAAATATCAACATAAGATACATTGGCAATTAATTAACAGGCGTTATCGAGCACCTAATCTGGTATCCACCCAGAGACGAGCACAATGCTTGACTTGGGGTTTGGACCCAATTAATTTGACTGAATCCCTCCACAGATCTGATGCATCATCCGCAAAGTATAAATATTTACTTTCAAATTAGTTGCACTTAGAGGAATAGAGGAGGGGGGAGCAGCAGAAAAACTACATGTGAAATAACATCACTTGTCTACTTGGTGGAGGGGCCACAGAACGCCTTGATTAGAAAAAACACAGAACAATAATAGTAATAAAAATAACTATAATAATAGTTATAATAATACCAACAACCACAATAATAAATAGATAAATATTAAGAAAACAATACAATACAATTTATCCCACCAGGGGGTGTGCAAAGTGCAAATGGTCCTCCGTAGCAGTGCATAAAACATTTCTGTGACACCATATATCGCGGAATTGGCCGAGGTCGTTTATCATTTTATAAAAACCAAATTCCAACCTCAGCCAACACCGGACATTGCAGCGCCATACAGAGGTGGCCTCACTATCTCCAGTTTTTGAAATTTTGTTTTTCCTGGAGATGTAAATTGCCATTTTTGCCTCACCACAAATAAAATTCAGGAGTTGCCACTTGTTGCGAGCAGCTTTGTTGTATCCTGCACCAAAAATAGTTCTAATCAAAAATGTTTCATTAAAACCATTAAAAACACCCTTCATGACATTAAAAAGTACAGTGAGCCTCTCACACTCACTGTACGCGTGGAACACAGTCTCTCGCCCGGAGCAAAACGGGCACTGGTCCGACACAGCAGTGTTCATTCTGGAGAGGAGAGCGTTCAGGGCAACAGCCCCATGTAGGATCCTCCACTGGAGGTCCCCGGTCCTCTTCTTCAGGGGCGGCTTGTAAAGGACCCTCCAGCAGGGGCGGGCTCCATCCCCTCCCAGTCGATCAGCCCACACGCTGGTGCTCCTGTTCGACAGTCCTCTCCTGTTTAGTACCTTCACGCAGTCGTTGTATAGGGTCTTCTTATCGACTGCTACCAGGGAGAAGGTCTTTGCTAGTCTGAGGAGAGGACCGTCTAGATTCACGAGATGGGCGGCCAGCCTGATCTCCGGGAAGGGGTCCTCACTGTCGGGTTCGGTCCCCTGGCCGTAGTCCACAAGGATGCGCCTCTCTCTCGTGCTGAGTTTGTTCCTCCATAGCCAAAGCACCCCCTCGGCTGCCTGGGTAGAGCGGATGCCCAACAGGGAACCCACTGCCTCCGCGCCCGTTAGGTCTGACCCTGCCATGGCCACTATGTGCTGGAGGAGTAAGGTCCGGGTCCGCCACAGTGCAGCCGCCAGCCTCGGCGCGGCTTCGGCCGAGACGTCCAGCCTGGCTCCGTGCACCGTGGGTTCCCTTAGCAGCCAATACAGAGAGTCAGAGCTGGTTCTTTTAAAACTTTAAAAAGGGCCCATGCCATAACAACACTTTGATAAAATGGAGGTAGCCCATTTACTTTTGCAAATTTAAAGTCAGTCAAAAACAAAGCATCATCCAGCCCCAAGTTACTCACCCGTCTGAAGACACATCTGGCCACATCTCTCCACATTAGGTCCACCGGCCCTGTTAAAAACCTCTGTACAAACTGTATTCTAAAAGCGGCGGTCCTGCTGGCCAGGTGGATGAGGCCCTGTCCTCCCTTGTCTCTAGGCAAGTACAACACCCCCTGCTGGACCCAATGCATGCCGTCCCAGAAGAAGGCCAGAACTCTTGTCTGAAGTTGTGCTAGTAACCCTGAGGGTGGCTCAGTCTGCTTTAAACTTTTGTACAAATGAATCAGATCAGCATGTAAAACATGGATTTGGCTTCTCTGATGGTGTAGTCACCTGATTTTGAGGATTCCTCACATTTGCGTTTACATGAAGAGATGCCCATTTCTGCTCTGTACGACAGCTCAGCAGCCAATGTTGCACAGTTGTTAGTTGTTAGTATATTGAGCAGGGAAGCTTTGACTATACCTTTGACTTTCAAGATTCTTTAATCCTTCTTGACTTTGATGTCTTCATGTATGTCTTTCGAAATGGCTTTGGTATTTCTTTAATGTTTTGACTCCGAACAAAGTCTATATGCTTTGATCCTAGCCATCGTTGTGTTTTGCGTGTCTATTCAAGGGAGTTTTCTGTGTCAACTGGAGTGTTTTTCTTCTCTTTTGAAGACGTTTCACCTTCTATCCAGAAGGCTTCTTCAGTTCTGAACTCGCTGGGTACAAAATATAGCCCTTTTGCAAGATTGTGAGGATTAAATGCTGAAACTCTGATGGTGGAGCTTCTTACCACTCAAACTTCACATGTAATTCTTTAGATGAATACAGAAGGGGGGGGGGGGGGCAGAAAAACTACACAAGAAATAACATCACTTGTCTACTTGGTGAGGAGAGGAGAGGAGAGGAGAGGAGAGGAGAGGAGAGGAGAGGAGAGGAGAGGAGAGGAGAGGAGAGGAGAGGAGAGGAGAGGTTCCATAGCAGGGAGCGTACTGGTTGCTAAATGCACGGCCCCCCATTCTACCCCTAGAGACTCTAGGGACCACAAGTAGACCAGCATTCTGAGAGCAGAGCGGTCTATCTGAGACGGAAGGGCGAAGAAACGGCTTATAAAGAGGAGGTGGAGGGAGACGGAACAGAGACGTTACCCAATTACACAGGAGGAAGACTTGTCAGGAAGATGCGGATGACACCCACCAGAGTTCAAAATAAAACATGACGTGATGAAGACAGGGACAAAAACCTGTACAGGAGACACTAAACTCTGGTCCTGACAAATGCTCCTCTGGTACCTGAATTAACAACATAGAGTTGGAAAAGCCTGCTTTTTTTCCCTCAATGTTTAGAATCAATAATGGTACAGGTTCAGGTCTGAGACATGTTATTAAAAGTTACACTAAATAAATGTGTGTCAAGGCCACCTGGGTTTCTTTTGGATCAGAGCCTCAGACTTTTTTTCAGCAGTTCGACACCAAAACATGGGTAACATTTATTGAGTACCGTATTTTCACGACCATAAGTCGCACTGTATTTAAAGGCACAGTCTCAGTTATGGGTGCTATTTCTGTATTTAAAACATACATAAGGCACACCGTATTATTAGGCACATGCTGGAACATACAGTAAAAAATGACAACGGAAGTAAAACAGTGAGTTTCGACACATTTATTGAAGAAAATATTCATTCTTCCGCCACAAAACCATCAAAGTTTTCATCTTCTGTATCTAAATTAAACAGCTGCACTATTTCAATGTCCAACATCCAGAATTCCTCTTCTTAATCATCTGAATCGGACTCACCGACCGGTTCCGGTTCAGCGTTGATTTTGTGAAAGCTCTTCCAATACATGAAGACGGTATCATAGTCCAATGCGTCTACAATCCACCCGCATATGGTGGCATAACTTGCCCGCCCCTGCCTCATTGTCTTTGAGAAGGAGTGTTGGCCTTCCGTCATCCAGTGCTCTGTCCGTTTCCGTGGCAGCCGAGAACCACGGTGAACGACGACTTCTCGTGCCCCGTTGTGCGTATCGCCACCGTGCCGGTCTTGTTTTCTCCACTTTGTGGGTCAAAGGGATGTTAAAAGTCAGAGGGATCTCATCCATGTTGGTGATGTGGCTGGGCACGGTTATCTTGTCGCGGCAGTAGGTGAGGAAGATGGCCACCCTCTCCTGGCTAGGGTTAGGGAAGATGGCCACCCTCTCCTGGTTAGGGTTAGGGAAGATGGCCACCCTCTCCTGGTTAGGGTTAGGGAAGATGGCCACCCTCTCCTGGTAATCCGCGGACAGCCGCTGCGCAACAGTTGTCCTTGCACGTATGGAGAGATGCCGCATCCTCATAAAGCAAAAACACTAAGATTGCTCGATTGCCATTTTCAGCCGCATATTCGATGGCCTGCAGTTTAAAGTAAGCCTCATTCATATGCGTCTCGCTTGATCGGCGCCATTTTAGGGGATCCTTACACGTAGGTGTGCCGCTAATCGATTGGCGTTTAGAGAGCGTTTACCGTAGTGCACCCACCAAAGGCGCACACCAGATTTTGGAACTCAGTCAACATACAAGGCGCTCCATATTATAAGGCGCACCGTCGATTTTTGAGAAAATCTCAGTGATTTAGGTGCGGCTCATAGTCGTGAAAATACGGTAACCTCTAAAAGCATTCACCCAGCCCCAAGCCCACCACATGGTCCCCATGTTGGCCCATCTGGGCTGGGTTTATAATTAAAATAGTTACCTAGAAACAAAGCAGAGACCAGACACCAGTCATTTTCTCAGGTATTGTGAGATGTAGGAAAATAGAGTGTTTATTTAGACAGTAGTGTGTTAGATTGCAATACCTCTCATGTGTCACTGCCAATCCGCGTTAAATGAAGACTTCAAGTAAACAAATGCCAATTTCAAAATGTATTTACAATAGAATGAATTCAAGATACAAATATTACAGAACCCTGGGCAAACAACAAAGTCAATTGTCAGAGCATGAAGTCTGACAACCTAACTATCCCTTGACCCAGTCTTTTATAGAAAGACATATGTAAATTATTGATGCTAATTCAGTCCAATCCAGTCCTTGTTCTTGGGTGACCTCATCTTCTTCTTCCAGCCTCCTTTGGTGTTGGTACGGTCCTTCTTCTCCATTCTCTTCCCCGATGGCCAGGTCAGAGTTCATTCCTGCTGAGGAACTTATCAATCACCAGTAAACTCTGCTGTCACGTTTTACGATGGGGGTCTACCATTTCCTGTCTGCCTGGCTCCAACTGTCTAAGCAGTATTCATGTCAAAGAAGGGTCAACTGACTGCTTATCTTTATTCCACTTCCTAAACATTCTACCATTCCTAACTTCTAAACCGGACCATAACAGAAAACAGAAACATATGGTACAACACATGCTAATAAAATAAAGACAATTCTCTTCAAGTGATAAATGGTTACATATCATTATGAGGTTCACATTTCCTGAAAATTAAAGTAAAATAGAGGGACATCAGACAATGGAACTACGGGTGGCACCACATCTGTCCCAGGGTAAGATGCTGATCCGGGTTGACTAGCAAACAGCTCTTCAAAAACGTCTTACAGTCTGAGGAGGGTAGACAGAGAAAAAAGTGACCATTAGCAAGAAAATTGCAAAATATTAATAAAGAAAAGAATCAGTAGAATCTCTTTACCTTCAGACACTTTCAACTCCATTATGGTGTACATGAGGAAATGTTCACAGTGCTGCATCCCTGTTATAAACTGAGTAGTTGGAGGAGGATGCAGCCGAGTTGCCAGACGGTGGTCGGGCCAGCTTCATAGCTTTCCTGGTGGTTAAACTCTGGAGGCCTAAAGCAATAGGTTCCTGTGGGAAAAGAAAAAGGTTTTGAATTAAAGTGTCCACTGAAAAGCTCCAAATCAGACGTCAGCATGAGTTCAGCCGAACCGACATAGCCGCGATATCCCGGCATCACAAACCAGCCACAACCAAAGTCAATGACGCGCACTCGAGGAATGCGCCAAGCATCATAGAATTGGATTAGAATGTTTTCTGGTTTGAGATCGCCGTGGAATTCGCCTGCCTTATGGATTTGAATTGCAGCTTCCACCAGCTGCCTCATGAATTCCTGATGGATAGAAAGAAGAGTTAAAGAACATCCAAAGATATTATCAGACTGAGCTCTGCAGCGGTGGGAGGCGGTCCACCCTAACACGATAGCCAGCATTATTACCTTAGCCAGGCGTTCGTCTATTTGGCCATTGTTGTAGTCGAACAGGTTCATGCAGTTCTCTGGCCTCTCCATGATCAGTAGGACTTCATAATCAAGGTCAGTCCATGCTAATGGGGATACGACTGCATTTCCCCCTACAGAGTCCCCTGGTGTCATCGCCATCAGTACCATCTCCATTGGGACGCAGCGTTGCTCACCGTTTATTACCTGAAGAGAGGAACACAACATGCTTGCTGCTGGTTTACTGCTGGTCATCAATGAAAAAGGAAGAGCTCCACACTAAGCTCAACAGCTGATGGCAGGCTCAAAGTTAGCCTTACCACTGGCTGGTACTTGACCAAGTCTTTATCGATGTGCTTGATTGCCACCTGCAAGAAAAAATCATGTGTCAAGGAGATCAGTGATGATTATATGTGTATGTGTGCTTGGTGTGATTCAAATAAAAATACTTACTGGAAAAAAGCCGTCCCTTTGATAACCGCAATACACCGTTCCAAAACCTCCTTCTCCCAGCTGTGAAACTTCGATGTAGTGTTTCTCATATTCTTCTGCAAATACAGATTTACTACAGCTGTAGTGCACACAAACACACACACACACACATACACCCTCCACAATAACCTCACCTCTGCTGATTGGCTCCAAGATATGCTTGGGCTTTGCTGTGATTGATGGCCGCAGCTCAGGAAAAGAGAACACATTGTGGGGAACCGTCACTGGTTCAGGCTTCTGTCTCTTCCTGGGTGCTTCTGGGTCTGACTGGGCCTTTCTTTTTCTTCCCCGGTTTGACACCTCCTTCGGTCCCACTCGAGGAGTGGGTTTGCTGCAAACCGTTCCCCTGCACTCAGAGCTGACCTTCCTCTTTTTGCACACCGGCCTACCGTCCTCCCCTCTGCTGGTGGTTGGACTGGTGCTGTTCTCTGATTGTGAGGTAAAACCAGTTTGCTTTAAACTTTTGTTCAAATGAATCAGACCAGCATGAAAAACATGGATTTGGCTTCTCTGATGGTGTAGTCACCTGATTTTGACGATTCCTCACATTTGCGTTTACGTGAAGAGATGCCCATTTCTGCTCTGTACGACAGCTCACAGCCAATGTTGCACAGTTGTTTATTGTTAGTATATTGAGCAGGGAAGCTTTGACTATACCTTTGTCTTTCAAGATTCTTTAATCCATCTTGACTTTGATGTCTTCATGTTGTGACGGGTATGGTATGGACCCAAGTGCAGTACAAAACAGGCAATGAACTGATGATCAGTTAACAGGTTTATTAACTGCAATCTGGCAAACAAAGAACAGTTCGAGGGCGGGGCAGTGGACTTGGTTGAGGCAGGCAAAAAGTCAGTAACCGGGAGGCAGGCAGAATCAGGCAAACAATCCAGAGGGAGACTGGCTGAGCTCGTAGTCAAAACAGAAGACAGGGTTGATTTACCGGGGGTCAGGCAGAACAGGCAGGTCGTACACAGGCAGGGTCGATTCCGGGAAAACAGGCAGGTAAACGCTGGAAGGTCATTCCTGAGAGGAGGACAAGGTCACCTGCAGATCTCCCGTCTGCGACCAGGAATCCTCCTCTGGCTCAGGAGCAGCAGTAGGGCCGACAGCACGCACCCCTCGATGAGGGAAGCCCCCAATCATGTCGTGAGAGGGCTGATCTGGATGCTGCCGATGAAAGTCACGGAGGAGCTGTCGGTCCAAAATGTGACGAGCAGGAACTCAAGACCTTTCTTCTGGGCCATAACCCTCCCAGTCGACGAGATACTGAAGGCCTCTGCCACGAACACGGGAGCGGATGATGTGGCACACAGCATAGGTGAGTCCCCCATCGACGAAGCGAGGAGGAGGCGGTGGAGGAGCAGCAGGCACCAGAGGGCTCTCTCGGACAGGCTTGACCCTGGACACATGGAAGGTTGGGTGAACCCTCATGGACCGGGGAAGCTTGAGCCTGACTGCCACAGGATTGATTATTCTTTCGATGGGGAACGGTCCGATGAACTTGGGAGCCAGCTTGTTGGACTCCACCCGCAGTGGAAGGTCCCGGGTGGAGAGCCAGACCTTCTGGCCCACCTGATATTCTGGAGCTTGGGAACGACGACGGTTGGCAGCAGAGGAGTAGCGGCCAGCAGTCTTCAGGAGGGAGGCTCTAGCTCGGGCCCAGGTCCGACGACAGCGATGGAGGAAGGCTTGAAGTGACGGGCAAGAGGCCTCCTTCTCCAGGGCTGGGGAGAGGGGTGGCTGATACCCATAGGCACACTGGAAAGGAGACAGGCCTGTGGCAGAGCTTGTCAAAGTGTTGTGAGCATATTCCACCCACAACAGCTGCTGGGACCAGGAAGATGGGTTCTGGGACACAGTACACTGAAGGGCTGTTTCCATCTGTTGGTTCACTCTTTCAGTCTGGCCATTGGATTGAGGATGGAACTGTAGTATCTGACCCGTTCTATGCAGGCTTTACGTCTGCAAGGCCGTAATGTGTTTATCTGCCAACCTAAGCACAATATCAGGACATCCTCCACATGTGTGTCCGGTGTCTTCTTCCTTTAGGTAATAGGAGCTGCTAAAAGACAACACTGGAGCCTGTGGGCCCCTGGTACCTCTCACTAGGAGGATGTATATCATGAAGCATCTTCAAGTATTACCTTTTTTGGTAATAACTGAACGCTATACCATTGGGTTGGCCATATTGTACAGCGTGAGGTCATCAGTAAAGAATGTGTTTACTCGACTGTATAAGAAGGAGGTATCGAGGTAGACACCCCGGAGTTCTTCACCATCGGGACCTCGAGACCTCCCTCGGACAAACTGCAGTGTTCGATTGATGCCTGACTGTTCTCTCCAATAAACATCTTTAATAATCAAGTCGGTGTCTGCGAAGTTTCCTTCCTCATCAACACATCTCGGCAACCACCAGGAGAAGATTCACAACAAATTTGGCGTCACGAACAGGATCGGTTGTGGCTGTCGTCTTCTCCATCTGCCTCCTCGGACCAACTCCCGCTCCAAGCCGGCAAGTAAAGTGAACATTTTTCACATATTGGGGTGATAGTTGGTTCAATTAAGCTTTTGGGGAGTAATTTAGACACACCGTAAAGATAATTAGTGTGGATGTACATTTTTGTGTTGATGTTGGGGAATACTTCTTCTAAATTGTTCAATTTGACCTTTTGTTTTGTGTTTTGTGAAAGATTGAAGTAGTGGCTCTGGAGGAGAGACAGGCCATGAGGTTTATTACACGGCTCACTTCAGCTAAAAAGGACAGCTGATTCTGAATTTATTTTATTCGGTCTGTACACTGTGTTATGTACAGGATTGGCAACTGAGCGTGTGGACACTAGGAATGTGTCGGGTTACGGCCAGGAAATGATGTTAAAGTGTTAAAAAGCCGCGGGTTCAGGACCATTTGCCCTAAGTCCTGTGTTTCCTTTCGGAGCACACAGGCCGGTCTCTCTCTCTTGAGTGATTGGAAAACTGGGGTTATCTCCGGGTCGGGGGTGTCCTCTCTGACGTGGCTGACGAGTGCGTTTGAAGACACTCTTTTACGGTCAGGGGCCCACTTTTCAGGGTGGTAAATTTAGTGCGGACAGTCGCGAGAAACAAACTGTGGTTTACGGCAGCGGCGCCGGGGCATGCTTAAATAGGATAAATCTGCATGGACAGATTGTATGTGTGTGTGGCGCCTGTGTGTGCGTGAGTCGATTCTGTGTTCTGTTCGTCTCTCTCTCTCTCTCTCTTTGTTTGAAGTGACTTCTGGGGGATGTTACCATAGTTGTTGCCAAAAAATTGGGTAATTGATTGAAACGAAAAGAAATAAAGGAAAAATCTTTTTGTACCTCAGATAGATTGATTGAGATTTTATCTGAAGCTTGAGGAGGACCTAAGGGTGGTCCTGGTAGTGAAGAATATCATAAAATTCTGTGCTGAGACAAGGAAACTGGGTGTGATCCAGCAGGACCGCAAGGTCCACATACATACACATACACACACACACACACACACTCACATATACATATATGCTGAAGTAGTGGTGAACAAAGAAAAGTTGAGAAATATAGAAGTTTGTTTTTGCGGATTTCTATGTTTATGTAATATCTTTGAAGAACTTTATTTATATTGATTTTGAAAATTATTCATATTCGCTGTTGGTTGATTTGGGTCCTTTGGATCTCAGGGTGTGGCTCACAGTTCGTTTTGCATTTAAATTAAACATTAAAGTGAAATAAACAAAGCATTTACATATTAAGGTTTGAAATTTATATACTGTACTTTCCTAAGACAACTGCTACAGCAAAATGTCAAAAGCGGAGAGTAAAGCAGTTAAACGCATGACCCCAATTGAGGTGGTGCAGAAAAACAATCCCCTTATTAAAGGCCTACCAGAGGCCTCAAAGAAATGGAACAAGCGTTGGCCAGATATTGAACAACCTTGGCCGGTTGAAGGTACCCTCAACCCCGATGTGATTCAAACAATCTGTACACTTGTTACCGCCTATAAAGCAAATGAGAAAAAAGGAAAAAGGGGGAAGTCTCGTGCAGAAAAAAGACAGACTGAACTCGCAATGTTGCAACTTTTTGAACAGGAGGGACAGAAGTTGAGATTGGCTGCAAAAAAGAAAAACAGAATAGCTAAAGAAATTATTGAAAGAACCGCAAAACAAACAGCGGCGCTTGTGGAAAAGATTAACACTCCTTTCTCTCATACGGCTCCTGTAACAACCCCTCCACCGGATGAGACAGAAACTGAATACACTGACATCTATCCACAACTTCCTGTACTCAGCCAGAAAGGCAAGTACAACATTAAAGATGATCACAACCAAACTGAAAAGGGAAAGGCAAAAACAGTCATACACATTTATCCGACAACTCCAAAATCTAAATCAAGAAAAACACGAGATGATGTTTACAACACACTGCTTCTGGAGGATGATGATGAGAGCGGTACAGATGAAGCCATAGGTGGCTATGATCCCGCCATTAAGCGTGTGTTGGCTAAAGCTGAAAAGAGGGGTAACAAATCTAAAAAGAAAGCCAAGTCTGGTCAAGATCTGACCGATGACAGCTCAGGGTCAGACACTGATGAAGACTCAGACGGCAATTGTTCTTCCTCTGAGGAAAGACAACGTTCTTTCAGAAATCTCGAAAGGGGTATCGAACAGTGTCGTTTAGACATTAGCTTGACGGGAACTCCAGGAGCTCAAAAGATGCTAGAAAGACAATTGGAAGATATGGAAAAAACGGCGTAAGTCGTTAAAGAAGAGGAGGCTTTCAAGGCTGATCACTTCTGACTACGCCTTGCGTTCAAAGAAAGACGGCTCTGCTAACAAAATGTTCCCTGTTGTTGTTCGTGGTCAAAGTCTTGAGTATAAACCTTGGCAGAACTCCGATATGTCAGATATATTAGAGAAGCTACCTATCCTTCAGGAAGGGGCACACCCCTGGATTTCAAAACTGGAGGAACTTTTGATTGGAACACAACCTGCTGTTGGAGACATTAAAAGGCTCCTAGCTAATCTCATTGGTGTGTCTGCCATGGAAGACCTTTTGCAGAAGGCTGGCATGCCTCGGTTCATGGCAACCGCAGTAAATGATGCTGAACTGTTTTCTGCTCACAGAGGTCAGTTTTGGGGGGCGCTGAAAGACGCGTTTCCAACTAACATACATCCTGATAATATCCTCATTGAACCATTGGGTGAACAAGAAAATCCGAGAGCCTACGTTTCAAGAGCTCTACAAACGTGGCGTAATGTCACAGGCAATGATCCCGATGCTAATCAAATGGAGCAGTCTATCATTCGAGCTAAAATTCAGAAGGGATTGCCACTGCCGGTGCGTAGTAAAATAGCAGAGGTGGTTGGTCTTGGGAATATGATTAAGAGTGTTTACATTGATCACATTGCTCACCAGGTTGAACTATATCGTAGAAAAGAGCAAGAGCTGAAAAACCAAGATCATGAAACTCTCAGAAAACTTACTCAACTGCAGCTGGTGGACAACAAACGCTAAGAGAAAAAGCAAGCAGTAGTGATGGAAAGCCAATCAAACCGAACATCATGCCATTCGTATCAATTTCCATCGGTGGCATCTGTTCCACCAGTACCTCAGCAATGTTACTTACACTCTGCAGGGTTTTGCTAATGAAACCATAAAAGGCTTTGAACATCTCTCCAACACTCAGAGAAGTCACAGACTTACGTTGCTGAAACATGACATGGCGCTAGATTACATCTTGGCCAGAGAAGGAGGTTTGTGTGTGTCGTTGAACTTGACAGGAGATGCTTGCTATACTCTGATTCCAGACAATGGTGATAACATAACAAGTGTGATTGACGCTTTGAAGAAGATAAGAGATGCGTTTGGTCCTTCTGAAAGCGCAGGAACATCAGCGACGGCTTGGCTTCAGGACAAATTTGGTCCAATGGGAGCTATGTTGGTACAGGTTCTCAGTGCCGTCGTAGTGTCACTAAGTGTGATGTTTTGTTTTTGTACCTTGTCATTAACTTGTGCCAAGGCGATGATATTGCGTTGGATTGGTGTAGTGATGCCTACCGACCAGGTCCAGATGCCACTCTTAAGTGTCAAAGCTTTGGCTGATTCAGATGAGGAGGACGTTTCTGATGAGATGGTTGATAAATATCCAGTATAATCAATAATTCAGTATCTAGTGTGACCTTCGAGTCATATCCTTATGTTACTTTTGTATTTAACGGTGTTTATGTTTTCCTTTCCTCCGTTGTAGTTCCGGTGACAAAGGGGGGGAAATGGTTACATAATTTACTTAATCGTGACAATCATGTTTTGATATGTTTGTATTGTATTCTCTTTAATGAAACCAATGTTTTTTTTGCAAAGATACTGGCACCTCTGTTTTCTGCTTCCAGGACAGTAGTTGGGGAGCTACGTTGGGGCGACAACTAGGTTGGAATGGAGTCAGAAATTCAAAATGAACTGTGAAAGATGCTGGAGGACCCTGAATGAAGATGGGGAACAACTGAAGATCCTTCATCAGGGGACTGTGAACTACAGATTCGAAAATTACTGTTGATGTGTTTAATGCATATATTTGAAGTTGGTGTTAATAAATTTACTAGGGAAATTCATCAGTAGGCAGATGCTATGAGAACTCAGGTTTTTTCCTTGTTTTGGTATAGGGAAAGGGGTCCTTAGGCAGGGAAAGGTCCAAGATAAGGTCCGATGGGACGACCAGCCTGATCGTGGACATTTTTTGATTTTTTTCCTGAGTATCTCGTATGTGGTTGCCAAACTCTTCCCTAATATAACCTTTTTGCAAATTGGATTGGAGTACTATAGGTGGTCGCCGTCGACAGAGGGACCGTGAGAGAATTTTCCCGTCTAAAGTGTTTTGATGGTTGCAAACTGAAAGATGTCTGTCGGATGGGTTTTTCACTCTCGCACTCCACTAAATTTCACATATTGTTCATGTCTAATTAAACAATCTTTTTCAAATTATACCATTTTATTAGTCACCGTCACTTTTATTAAAACTTGGTTATTCTTTATTTTTCGAGACTGTATTTAGTCTCGAAGGGGGGAAATATGTAGTATCTGACCCGTTCTATGCAGGCTTTACGTCTGCAAGGCCGTAATGTGTTTATCTGCCAACCTAAGCACAATATCAGGACATCCTCCACATGTGTGTCCGGTGTCTTCTTCCTTTAGGTAATAGGAGCTGCTAAAAGACAACACTGGAGCCTGTGGGCCCCTGGTACCTCTCACTAGGAGGATGTATATCATGAAGCATCTTCAAGTATTACCTTTTTTGGTAATAACTGAACGCTATACCATTGGGTTGGCCATATTGTACAGCGTGAGGTCATCAGTAAAGAATGTGTTTACTCGACTGTATAAGAAGGAGGTATCGAGGTAGACACCCCGGAGTTCTTCACCATCGGGACCTCGAGACCTCCCTCGGACAAACTGCAGTGTTCGATTGATGCCTGACTGTTCTCTCCAATAAACATCTTTAATAATCAAGTCGGTGTCTGCGAAGTTTCCTTCCTCATCAACACATCTCGGCAACCACCAGGAGAAGATTCACAACAGAACCCTGATGACAGACTCGGCGTGGCTCCCAGCAATCTGCAGAACTCCTGCCAGAACACGGAAGAGAACTGGGGTCCCCTGTCTGAGACCACATCCATGGGAGACGGAAGACATGGTCGAGGAGTAGTTGGGCAGTCTCCTTAGCTGATGGAAGCTTGGGTAAGGGGACGAAGTGAGCCATCTTGGAGAAGCGATCCACGATTGTAATCATGGCCGTCTTCCCCTCAGATGGTGGCAGACCAATGACAAAGTCTATAGAAATGTGTGACCAGGGACGATGCGGCACAGGAAGTGGCTGTAGAAGACCGGACGGGGCCTGACGAGAAGATTTGTTCCGGTTGCAGGTAGGGCAGGCATTGACATATTCCCGGGTGTCCTCCTCTAACCACCAGAAGCGTTGCTGGAGGACGTCACAGGTTCTCTGGATCCCTGGATGACAGGAAACCCTAGAGGCATGAGCCCACTGGAGCACTTCTGACCTTAGGGTTGCAGGCACATGCAGGCGATCTGGAGGGCAAGCACTGGGACCAGCCTCCCCCTCTGTAGAGGTTCTCACCCTCTCCTCGATCTCCCACGTCAGGGATGCGACAACACAAGGAGACGGTAGAATGGTGTCTGCAGAGGTGGCTTCATCCCCCTCCCTCTGAAACTGGCGTGACAATGCGTCTGGTTTGACATTGCGGGAGCCGGGTCTGTAGGAGAGGGAGAAATCAAACCTGGTGAAGAAGAGGGCCCATCGTGCCTGTCGGGAGTTGAGCCTCTTAGCCGTCTGAATGTATTCCAGGTTCTTGTGATCTGTCCAAACTAAGAAGGGCTGCTTAGTCCCTTCAAGCCAGTGTCGCCACTCCTCCAGGGCCAGCTTGACAGCCAGAAGCTCCCGATTGCCAATGTCATAATTTCTCTCGGCCGGTGAAAGACGCCGAGAGAAGAAAGCACATGGATGGAGTTTCTGATCACCTGCTGCTCGCTGAGACAGGACTGCACCCACTCCAACATCGGAAGCATCCACCTCCACAACGAACTGTCGTTCAATGTCCGGGACCTGGAGGATGGGTGCTGAGCTGAACCGGTTCTTCAGGGTCTGGAAGGCAGAGTCTGCAGCGTGGGACCAGCGGAAGGGACTCTTGGGGGAGGTCAACATGGTGAGGGGAGCAGCAATGGAGCTGTAGTTCCGGATGAAGCGTCGATAAAAGTTTGCAAAACCCAGGAAACGCTGCAGTTGCTTACGGGTCTCCGGAACTGGCCAGGACTTTACCGCCTCCACCTTAGCCGGATCCATCTCCAGGCGTCCCTCGGCCACAACGTAGCCAAGAAAGGCCACCGACTGGGTGTGGAACTCGCACTTCTCAACCTTGACGAACAGCGAATTCTCCAGGAGACGCTGCAACACCGTCCTGACATGGTGAATGTGATCCTCAAGGCAGGTGGAGAAGATAAGAATGTCGTCCAAGTAGACAAACACATATTTGTTGATCATGTCCCGGAGGACATCATTCACCAAGGCTTGGACGACAGCGGGGCCATTGGTGAGACCAAATGGCATCACCAAATATTCATAATGGCCAGTGGGGGTGTTGAAGGCCGTCTTCCTGATTGATGAGGTGGTAGGCATTACGAAGGTCAAGCTTGGTGAAGATCTTGGCCCCTTGAAGTAGCTCATAGGCAGAGGAAATGAGTGGTAGGGGGTACCGGTTCTTGATTGTGATGTCGTTGAGACCCCGGTAATCGATGCAAGGGCGCAGGGTCTTGTCCCTCTTGTCCACAAAGAAGAATCCTGCCCCTGCAGGGGATGAAGAAGGGCGTATGATTCCTGCAGCCAGGGAGTCATTAATATAGCTTTCCATGGCCTCCCGCTCTGGACCAGACAGAGAGTAGAGGCGCCCCTTAGGAGGTGACGTGCCAGGCTTCAGATCAATACCGCAGTCGTAAGGGCGGTGGGGGGGCAGCGAGGTAGCCTTGGTTTTACTGAACACCTCCCTGAGGGAAGTAGCTATGAAGCTTGTGGATCCAGTATCTCTCCCTCTTCCATCTCTGTATCGGAGTCCATGTTGGATCATGTTCCAGTGGGTGGCCGGTAAAATGTTCTATGCTGTGGTCCTGAAAATGGGTGATTAAATGTGAAGATCGGCCCTGGTTCTTCCTAATTGTATACTTGTGTTGGGCGAGTCTGGTGTTTACCTCGTTGCCTGTCTCCCCTACATAAATCTTCCCACATTTGGTGCACTTGATAATGTAAATGCAATTAGTTTGTGTTAGTGGGATATGTTTTGGCAACTGAAAGCCGTGGTTTGTAATTGGGTCCCTAATTGATGTATATCTTCGCGAACCTAGGAACCCTCTCCTGGTTCTTTCTGGTAATTTCGCCCGTACCAGAAGTTGTTTGAGGTTTGGGTTCCCTCTGTAGGCTGGGATCACCCTAAATAATCTGTCTAGCATTGTGTCTTTCAGGATCCTCTTGAAATTCTCCCGCAGTGTGTGGGTTGCCCGTGTTCCAAAAGTGGAGTAAGTAACCACCAGTGGGATTTCCTGTTTTGTTTCAGGGTTCTCCCTTGTTGTAGTTAGTTCCATGGACTTATTGATTTTACGGAGGAAGCCTCTTGAGTAGCCCCTCCCCCTGAGGGCTGTGAAGAGTACTTTCCTCGCATTGTCACAATCCTCTTTATGTGTACAGATGCGGGAGAACCGTAATAATTGGGATTTAACAATCCCTTTAAACACATGTTTCGGGTGGAAACTTTGCTTGTGGGGGAGTGAATGTGAATCTGTTGGTTTGAAAAACATTTTTGTGTCCAGTGTTCCGGTCTGCCGGAAGTTCGGACCTTTGAAAATTGTTATGTCAAGAAAATCTATCTCTTTGTCTTTTAGGGTTGCCTCCACCTTGATTGAGGTGTGGTGCTGATTCATCATCTGTACAAAGTCTGTTTTGGAGTGTGTCCAGATGCCCCAGATGTCATCCAGATATCTCAGGTATATTAGGGGACGTTGTTTGCATTTTTTGAAGATCTCCTCCCATTCTGCCATGTATATGTTTGCATATGCTGGCGCAAACCATTTCCCCATAGCTGTTCCCTTAACCTGTAAATAAAACTGTTTCTGAAAAACAAAATCATTTCTTGTAAGGCTTATTTCCAAAAGTCTCATCAGGCAGTCATCCGGTCGGTTGGGGTCCGGGTGGCGGTCTAGTATCCTCCGGATAGCACCCAGCCCTAGCGGGATTTCAATATTTGTATACAGGTTGCATACATCTATGGTGAAAAGAAAGAAAGGTTCGTTCAGTTTCAGTGTTCTAATTTTGGCCAGGAAGTGTTGGGTGTTCTTTATATAACTTGTATGTTGTGTCGAGAGGGGGGTTAGAAAGTGTTCCAGGTATTCCGCTATTCCATAGCTCTCACTCCCACAATCCGAAACTATAGGACGACCAGGTGGGATGCGATCCGGGATCGTCCATTGTGTACGGGGTTTATGTATTTTAGGGAGGAAGGTAGAAATACCTGGGGCGGGGTGGTTTTGGTCCGAGTAGGTATTTATGTTGGTCTTTTGTTATTATTTTTGATTTATACAAACCCTCCAGCTCCGTTGCGATAATTTCCGCCGTTTGCCTGTACATCGGTTTTGCTAATTGAATGTAATATTGTTTATCATGGAGTTGGCGCAGTGCTTCTGTGACATAGTCCCGTAGGTCCATTAAAACTACGGCACTGCCTTTGTCCGCAGGTTTAATAACTATTTCCTGGTTTTTTCTCAGTTCCTTCAGTGCCTGTTCTTCCCCTGGTGGTAAATTGGGGCTCTCGGGTATGTATCTTAGGTTACCGAGTGTCTTTCCATCCTCACTCATCAATTCCAGTAACTGTCATGGTAGTTGGGAGATATGAGGTTCCCATGTGGATGGTCCCACAAAGGGCTTGATCTCCCGTGGGGGTTGTGGTCCGAAATACGAGGTCAATTTGAGGCGTCTATGATATTTGTACAGGTCTACTGCTATTGCCTGTCTTGTTGTCCTAGAGACGGTTGTCGTTGGGACAAAAGAGAGTCCCCTATTTAAGAGAGCTAATTGTTGTTGGTTTGGCCGAAAATGGGTAGAGAGGTTTACCACCCCTTTGTCTTTAAATGTTTCATCGTCCTGGTTTTCCCCTACTCTAAAAAAGACCTCCAATGCTGCCACATGTTGTTAGCTGTTTCCGGTGTCCAGTGAATGTCGTCCACCGTGGTGTCAAATTTTGATTTCTCCAAGCGTGGGATAAATGAGTTGAAATTTTTGATTAATTCATTAATTTGTTTCAGATTACGTTGCCTCTGTGTGGATAGGTTGCCGCTGAAATTGATCAATGGGACGTGGATTGTTGCGTTCGGGAACGAGGCATGTCCCACATTATAGAGGGACCCCAATGTCTCCCGTATGAGTGATGGGTTTGTTGAATTTAAGTCATTCAACCCAAAGGAGGATAAAACGACTTTGGTCACTTGTGGGGATGGTGGTGTTCCGTTCCTGAGTAGACGCACCGCGTGTGAGAATTTGGCTCCTGGGAAGCTGTCCACCTGGATACGGGGATCCCAAATTTTCGGGAACCTGGAAAGGTTTGAGTCCCCTATGAGTAGGATCTGTCGTTGTGGCTTAAGGGACCAACTCAGGTTCGTCTCTCCTCGATGTGAATGACGTGTGTAGAGGGAGCCATGGTGGTCCCTTTGTAAAACCGGTTTTAGCGGGTCGAGGGTTTGGGTCGTCTGTGTTTTGTTCCCCCTCCTCTTCCTCCCTGTCTCGTTTGTCCCCTAATTCCACCAGTTCCCCTGTATGTGGCTCCCTTCGGGCCAACGGTCTCAGTCGTGGTGTTCCAGGAGTGGTGCCGCTGCTCATTCCTTTTGGGGTTAGCGGAATGTAGTCCGCCTCATCGGGACATCTGTGGTGCTTCTGTATTACTGTCTCCGTGTTTTCCCTCGTGTGGCTTCTAAGAAGGGTTGTTAAATGCCGTCGTCGTGGGTTCCTCCCCAACTTCCAGTGGTTGACATGCGTGTGGCGAGGTTCCTGGTGTATCCTCTTCCGATGACAGTACCTTTGTAGTAGAAAGCGTTCCCCTCCAGGATGTATTTCCTATTTCCGGATGGGGTTTCTCCCGCTGTCCCATGGTTTCCATCTGTAGACTTGTGTATCTCTCCGTTTTGAGAGGGAAGGAAGGTTCCATAATGCTTGTTAGAGTGACCCGTGTGGCTTCCAATGCTTCCTCCCTTATGTGGGGTGTATGTTGGCGTGCCCTCCGTGCGGCCACCAGAAATGCCCTGTCCCAATCTATCACCAGCAGTGGCTTTATCATGTTTACAGCCTCCTCCTGTACCCGGAGGTAGTGCTCTTTCAGGGTTTGTGGCCGTCGTCCAGTTTTTTGCATTGTAGTGTGCCCCTAGGTGCGTCTCCTCCGATGGACAGAAGGGTTGGATAATCCGAATTAAGTAGGTTTCCACTTCCCTCAGAAAGTTAGGCACTGGGTCTTCTGGTTTCTGCGGTAGCATCAGCCTTTTCTGGTGTGCTAGTATTAAGCGCGTTAAAGCCTCCACCGGTGGGACGAAGTCCTCAGTGGCATTCATCTTGTCCTTAAGGGTAGCGTTTGACATCGTGGGTGAGGGTTGCGTTGGTGAAAAAAGAAGAGGAAGAAGAGGAGGAAGAAAAAAAAGTTAATCGTTGTATTCCTGTCTATCTTTTGAAATGAAGTTAAGGGTCAGAATCAGGAGTAAAGAGGCAGGAAAACTTATCTAAGAGGTCATCAGGGGTTAGATCCCGAAACTGAGAAATGAGGAAATGAGAAAGTGGAAATTAATAGGAAAATGGCCCCATGGCGGTTTTCCGGGTTGAATGGACGGAGCTGGTCCGAGGCTCGGGCCAAGGGTTAGGCGAATGATGTATGTACTCAAGGATCCTCACTACACCGACCGTCGTCAGCATAGTTGAGGATCCCCGGCAAGGCACTAGCCGACGCATGTTACTCCCACCTGCCCATAGGAGCCACTTTAGAAGAAAATAGGAGAATGGGAAGAAAGCTCTGAAGGACACAGAAGACATAGGTCTGCAATCTGTGTGTGTGTGTGTGTGTGTGTGTGTGTGTGTGTGTGTGTGTGTGTGTGTGTGTACGTCGGGGGTTTAAGGTTAGGGGTTGGGGTTAGCTTAGGGTTAAGGGTTAGAGTTAAGTTAGGGGTTAAAGTTGGGGTTAGAAAGTTAGGGTTAAATGGTTAAGGTTAGGATTAGGTTAGGGGTTAGGGTTGGGTTGGGGTTAGGGGTTGGGGTTAAGGTTAGGTAAACGCTGGAAGGTCATGCATAGCAGAGACAATCTGGCACTGAGTGAGTGTGAGGCTGGAGAATATATACTGGTAGGTGAGCTGATTGATGAGTGAGAGCAGGTGTGTGATCAGTGACTGAGAGCAAGTGTGTGATCAGTGACTGAGAGCAGGTGTGGTGATCAGAGGGTGTAATGTGAGCAGGGCAGTGGAAAGGTACTGAGTCCATGGGCTGGAGCAGAGTGTGACACATGTATATCTTTCGAAATGGCTTTGGTATTTCTTTAATGCTTTGACTCTGAACAAAGTCTATATGCTTTGATCCCAGCCATCGTTGTGTTTTGCGTGTCTATTTAAGGTAGTTTTCTGTGTCAACTGGACTGTTTTTCTTCTCTTTTGAAGACGTTTCACCTTCTATCCAGAAGGCTTCTTCAGTTCTGAACTCGCTGGGTACAAAATATAGCCCTTTTGCAAGATTGTGAGGATTAAATGCTCAAACTCTGATGGTGGAGCTTCTTACCGCTCAAACTTCACATGTAATTCTTTAGATGAATACAGAAGGGGGGGGGGGGGGGGGGGGGGCAGAAAAACTACACAAGAAATAACATCACTTGTCTACTTGGTGAGGAGAGGAGAGGAGAGGAGAGGAGAGGAGAGGAGAGGAGAGGAGAGGAGAGGAGAGGTTCCATAGCAGGGAGCATACTGGTTGCTAAATGCACGGCCCCCCATTCTACCCCTAGAGACTCTAGGGACCACAAGTAGACCAGCATTCTGAGAGCGGAGCGGTCTATCCGAGACGGAAGGGCGAAGAAACGGCTTATAAAGAGGAGGTGGAGGGAGACGGAACAGAGACGTTACCCAATTACACAGGAGGAAGACTTGTCAGGAAGATGCGGATGACACCCACCAGAGTTCAAAATAAAACATGAGGTGATGAAGACAGGGACAAAAACCTGTACAGGAGACACTAAACTCTGGTCCTGACAAATGCTCCTCTGGTACCTGAATTAACAACATAGAGTTGGAAAAGCCTGATTTTTTCCCTCAATGTTTAGAATCAATAATGGTACAGGTTCAGGTCTGAGACATGTTATTAAAAGTTACACTAAATAAATGTGTGTCAAGGCCACCTGGGTTTCTTTTGGATCAGAGCCTCAGACTTTTTTTCAGCAGTTCGACACCAAAACATGGGTAACATTTATTGAGTACCGTATTTTCACGACCATAAGTCGCACTGTATTTAAAGGCACAGTCTCAGTTATGGGTGCTTTTTCTGTATTTAAAACATACATAAGGCACACCGTATTATTAGGCACATGCTGGAACATACAGTAAAAAATGACAACGGAAGTAAAACAGTAAGCTTTGACTATACCTTTGACTTTCAAGATTCTTTAATCCTTCTTGACTTTGATGTCTTCATGTATGTCTTTCGAAATGGCTTTGGTATTTCTTTAATGTTTTGACTCCGAACAAAGTCTATATGCTTTGATCCTAGCCATCGTTGTGTTTTGCGTGTCTATTCAAGGGAGTTTTCTGTGTCAACTGGACTGTTTTTCTTCTCTTTTGAAGACGTTTCACCTTCTATCCAGAAGGCTTCTTCAGTTCTGAACTCGCTGGGTACAAAATATAGCCCTTTTGCAAGATTGTGAGGATTAAATGCTGAAACTCTGATGGTGGAGCTTCTTACCGCTCAAACTTCACATGTAATTCTTTAGATGAATACGGAAGGGGGGGGCAGAAAAACTACACAAGAAATAACATCACTTGTCTACTTGGTGAGGAGAGGAGTGGAGAGAGGAGAGGAGAGGAGAGGAGAGGAGAGGAGAGGAGAGGAGAGGAGAGGAGAGGAGAGGAGAGGAGAGAGGAGAGGAGAGGTTCCATAGCAGGGAGCGTACTGGTTGCTAAATGCACGACCCCCCATTCTACCCCTAGAGACTCTAGGGACCACAAGTAGACCAGCATTCTGAGAGCGGAGCGGTCTATCCGAGACGGAAGGGCGAAGAAACGGCTTATAAAGAGGAGGTGGAGGGAGACGGAACAGAGACGTTACCCAATTTCACAGGAGGAAGACTTGTCAGGAAGATGCGGATGACACCCACCAGAGTTCAAAATAAAACATGAGGTGATGAAGACAGGGACAAAAACCTGTACAGGAGACACTAAACTCTGGTCCTGACAAATGCTCCTCTGGTACCTGAATTGACAACATAGAGTTGGAAAAGCCTTATTTCTTTTTCTCAATGTTTAGAATGAATAATGGCGTGTTATTAAAAGTTACACTAAATAAATGTCTGTCAAGGCCACCTGGGTTTCTTTTGGATCAGAGCCTCAGACTTGTTTTTTTCAGCAGTTCGACACCAAAACATGGGTAACATTTATTGAGTAACCTCTAAAAGCATTCACCCAGCCCCAAGCCCACCACATGGTCCCCATGTTGGCCCATCTGGGCTGGGTGTATAATTAAAATAGTTACCTAGAAACAAAGCAGAGACCAGACACCAGTCATTTTCTCAGGTATTGTGAGATGTAGGAAAATAGTGTGTTTATTTAGACAGTAGTGATAAATGGTTACATATCATTATAAGGTTCACATTTCCTGAAAATTAAAGTAAAATAGAGGGACATCAGCTGTCAATGGAACCACGGGTGGCACCACATCTGTCCCAGGGTAAGATGCTGATCCGGGTTGACTAGCAAACAGCTCTTCAAAAACGTCTTACAGTCTGAGGAGGGTAGACAGAGAAAAAAGTTATCGTTAGCAAGAAAGCTGCATTCATTAATTACAAGTTCAGACAATTGCAAAATATTAATAAAGAAAAGAATCAGTAGAATCTCTTTACCTTCAGACACTTTCAACTCCATTATGGTGTACATGAGGAAATGTTCACAGTGCTGCATCCCTGTTATAAACAAGTCAGTATTTTCACTGAGTAGTTGGAGGAGGATGCAGCCGAGTTGCCAGACGGTGGTCGGGCCAGCTTCATAGATTTCCTGGTGGTTAAACTCTGGAGGCCTAAAGCAATAGGTTCCTGTGGGAAAAGAAAGAGGTTTTGAATTAAAGTGTCCACTGAAAAGCTCCAAATCAGACGTCAGCATGAGTTCAGCCGTACCGGAGTAGCCGCGATATCCCGGCGTCACAAACCAGCCACAACCAAAGTCAATGACGCGCACTCGAGGAATGCGCCAAGCATCATAGAGTTGGATTAGAATGTTTTCTGGTTTGAGATCGCGGTGGAATTCGCCTGCCTTATGGATTTGAATTGCAGCTTCTACCAGCTGCCTCATGAATTCCTGATGGACAGAAAGAAGAGTTAAAGAACATCCAAAGATATTATCAGCCTGAGCTCTGCAGCGGTGGGAGGCGGTCCACCCTAACACGATAGCCAGCATTATTACCTTAGCCAGGCGTTCGTCTATTTGGCCATTGTTGTAGTCGAACAGGTTCATGCAGTTCTCTGGCCTCTCCATGATCAGTAGGACTTCATAATCAAGGTCAGTCCATGCTAATGGGGATACGACTGCATTTCCCCCTACAGAGTCCCCTGGTGTCATCGCCATCAGTACCATCTCCATTGGGACGCAGCGTCGCTCACCGTTTATCACCTGAAGAGAGGAACACAACATGCTCGTCTGTGGTTTACTGCTGGTCAGCAATGAAAAAGGAACAGCTCCACACTAAGTTCAACAGCTGACGGTAGGCTCAAAGTTAGCCTTACCACTGGCTGGTACTTGACCAAGTCTTTATCGATGTGCTTGATTGCCACCTGCAAGAAAAAATCATGTGTCAAGGAGATCAGTGATGATTATATGTGTATGTGTGTTTGGTGTGATTCAAATAAAAATACTTACTGGAAATAAATCGTCCCTTCTATAACCGCAATACACCGTTCCAAAACCTCCTTCTCCCAGCTGTGAAACTTCGATGTAGTGTTTCTCATATTCTTCTGCAAATACAGATTTACTACAGCTGTAGTGCACACAAACACAAACACACACGCACCCTCCACAATAACCTCACCTCTGCTGATGGGCTCCAAGACATGCTTGGGCTTTGCTGTGCTTGATGGCCGCAGGTCAGGAAAAGAGAACACTTTGTGGGGAACCGTCACTGCTTCAGGCTTCTGTCTCTTCCTGGGTGCTTCTGGGTCTGACTGGGCCTTTCTTTTTCTGCCCCGGTTTGACACCTCCTTCGGTCCCACTCGAGGAGTGGGTTTGCTGCAAACCGTTCCCCTGCACTCAGAGCCAACCTTCCTCTTTTTGCACACCGGCCTACCGTCCTCCCCTCTGCTGGTGGTTGGACTGGTGCTGTTCTCTGATTGTGAGGTAAAACCAGTCTGCTTTAAACTTTTGTACAAATGAATCAGACCAGCATGAAAAACATGGATTTGGCTTCTCTGATGGTGTAGTCACCTGATTTTGAGGATTCCTCACATTTGCGTTTACGTGAAGAGATGCCCATTTCTGCTCTGTACGACAGCTCAACAGCCAATGTTGCACAGTTGTTTATTGTTAGTATATTGAGCAGGGAAGCTTTGACTATACCTTTGTCTTTCAAGATTCTTTAATCCATCTTGACTTTGATGTCTTCATGTATGTCTTTCGAAATGGCTTTGGTATTTCTTTAATGTTTTGACTCCGAACAAAGTCTATATGCTTTGATCCTAGCCATCGTTGTGTTTTGCGTGTCTATTCAAGGTAGTTTTCTTTGTCAACTGGACTGTTTTTCTTCTCTTTTGAAGACGTTTCGCCTTCTATCAAGAAGGCTTCTTCAGTTCTGAACTCGCTGGTTACAAAATATAGCCCTTTTGCAAGATTGTGAGGATTAAATGCTGAAACTCTGATGGTGGAGCTTCTTACCACTCAAACTTCACATGTAATTCTTTAGATGAATACAGAAGGGGGGGGCAGAAAAACTACACAAGAAATAACATCACTTGTCTACTTGGTGAGGAGAGGAGAGGAGAGGAGAAGAGAGGAGAGGAGAGGAGAGGAGAGGAGAGGAGAGGAGAGGAGAGGAGAGGAGAGGAGAGGAGAGGAGAGGTGAGGTTCCATAGCAGGGAGCGTACTGGTTGCTAAATGCACGGCCCCCCATTCTACCCCTAGAGACTCTAGGGACCACAAGTAGACCAGCATTCTGAGAGCGGAGCGGTCTATCCGAGACGGAAGGGCGAAGAAACGGCTTATAAAGAGGAGGTGGAGGGAGACGGAACAGAAACGTTACCCAATTACACAGGAGGAAGACTTGTCAGGAAGATGCGGATGACACCCACCAGAGTTCAAAATAAAACATGAGGTGATGAAGACAGGGACAAAAACCTGTACAGGAGACACTAAACTCTGGTCCTGACAAATGCTCCTCTGGTACCTGAATTAACAACATAGAGTTAGAAAAGCCTGATTTTTTTTCTCAATGTTTAGAATGAATAATGGTGTGTTATTAAAAGTTACACTAAATAAATGTCTGTCAAGGCCACCTGGGTTTCTTTTGGATCAGAGCCTCAGACTTGTTTTTTTCAGCAGTTCGACACCAAAACATGGGTAACATTTATTGAGTAGCTTCTAAAAGCATTCACCCAGCCCCAAGCCCACCACATGGTCCCTATGTTGGCCCATCTGGGCTGGGTGTATAATTAAAATAGTTACCTAGAAACAAAGCAGAGACCAGACACCAGTCATTTTCTCAGGTATTGTGAGATGTAGGAAAATAGTGTGTTTATTTAGACAGTAGTGATAAATGGTGACATATCATTATGAGGTTCACATTTCCTGAAAATTAAAGTAAAATAGAGGGACATCAGCTGACAATGGAACTACGGGTGGCACCACATCTGTCCCAGGGTAAGATGCTGATCCGGGTTGACTAGCAAACAGCTCTTCAAAAACGTCTTACAGTCTGAGGAGGGTAGACAGAGAAAAAAGTGACCATTAGCAAGAAAATTGCAAAATATTAATAAAGAAAAGAATCAGTAGCATCTCTTTACCTTCAGACACTTTCAACTCCATTATGGTGTACATGAGGAAATGTTCACAGTGCTGCATCCCTGTTATAAACAAGTCAGTATTTTCACTGAGTAGTTGGAGGAGGATGCAGCCGAGTTGCCAGACGGTGGTCGGGCCAGCTTCATAGATTTCCTGGTGGTTAAACTCTGGAGGTCTAAAGCAATAGGTTCCTGTGGGAAAAGAAAGAGGTTTTGAATTAAAGTGTCCACTGAAAAGCTCCAAATCAGATGTCAGCATGAGTTCAGCCGTACCGACATAGCCGCGATATCCCGGCATCACAAACCAGCCACAACCAAAGTCAATGACGCGCACTCGAGGAATGCGCCAAGCATCATAGAGTTGGATTAGAATGTTTTCTGGTTTGAGATCGCCGTGGAATTCGCCTGCCTTATGGATTTGAATTGCAGCTTCTACCAGCTGCCTCATGAATTCCTGATGGACAGAAAGAAGAGTTAAAGAACATCCAAAGATATTATCAGACTGAGCTCTGCAGCGGTGGGAGGCGGTCCACCCTAACACCATAGCCAGCATTATTACCTTAGCCAGGCGTTCGTCTATTTGGCCATTGTTGTAGTCGAACAGGTTCATGCAGTTCTCTGGCCTCTCCATGATCAGTAGGACTTCATAATCAAGGTCAGTCCATGCTAATGGGGATACGACTGCATTTCCCCCTACAGAGTCCCCTGGTGTCATCACCATCAGTACCATCTCCATTGGGACGCAGCGTTGCTCACCGTTTATCACCTGAAGAGAGGAACACAACATGCTCGTCTGTGGTTTACTGCTGGTCATCAATGAAAAAGGAACAGCTCCACACTAAGCTCAACAGCTGATGGTAGGCTCAAAGTTAGCCTTACCACTGGCTGGTACTTGACCAAGTCTTTATCGATGTGCTTGATTGCCACCTGCAAGAAAAAAATCATGTGTCAAGGAGATCAGTGATGATTATATGTGTATGTGTGTTTGGTGTGATTCAAATAAAAATACTTACTGGAAATAAATCATCCCTTCTATAACCGCAATACACCGTTCCAAAACCTCCTTCTCCCAGCTGTGAAACTTCGATGTAGTGTTTCTCATATTCTTCTGCAAATACAGATTTACTACAGCTGTAGTGCACACAAACACAAACACACACGCACCCTCCACAATAACCTCACCTCTGCTGATGGGCTCCAAGATATGCTTGGGCTTTGCTGTGCTTGATGGCCGCAGGTCAGGAAAAGAGAACACTTTGTGGGGAACCGTCACTGCTTCAGGCTTCTGTCTCTTCCTGGGTGCTTCTGGGTCTGACTGGGCCTTTCTTTTTCTGCCCCGGTTTGACACCTCCTTCGGTCCCACTCGAGGAGTGGGTTTGCTGCAAACCGTTCCCCTGCACTCAGAGCTGACCTTCCTCTTTTTGCACACCGGCCTACTGTCCTCCCCTCTGCTGGTGGTTGGACTGGTGCTGTTCTCTGATTGTGAGGTAAAACCAGTCTGCTTTAAACTTTTGTACAAATGAATCAGACCAGCATGAAAAACATGGATTTGGCTTCTCTGATGGTGTAGTCACCTGATTTTGAGGATTCCTCACGTTTGCGTTTACGTGAAGAGATGCCCATTTCTGCTCTGTACGACAGCTCAACAGCCAATGTTGCACAGTTGTTTAATGTTAGTATATTGAGCAGGGAAGCTTTGACTATACCTTTGTCTTTCAAGATTCTTTAATCCATCTTGACTTTGATGTCTTCATGTATGTCTTTCGAAATGGCTTTGGTATTTCTTTAATGTTTTGACTGAACAAAGTCTATATGCTTTGATCCCAGCCATCGTTGTGTTTTGCGTGTCTATTTAAGGTAGTTTTCTGTGTCAACTGGACTGTTGATGAGGAAGTAATTTTCGTAGACTCCGACTTGGTTATAAGAGATGTTTATTGGAGAGAACAGTCAGGTATCTATCGGACGCTGCAGCTTGCCCGAGGGAGGTTTCGTTGTCCAAATGGTGAAGATTTCTAAAGTGCTTACTTCGGTAGCCCTTTCTTATAAAGTCAAGTAAACACATTCTTCTCATAACACAATAGCGCCAACCAAATGGTATAGATTCCAGTTATTACCAAAAATGGAAGTAGGAGGAAGGCCTCATGGTACACATCCTCATTTGAAGAACAATCAGGAGCCTATGTGCTACAGCATCCCCTCTTAGCAGCTCCTCATACAGGAAAAACAGGACATCCATCACGAGGTTATGATCAATCTTTATTTATATAGCGTCTGTTACAATCAAAATTGTTTCTAGGCGCTTTCCAGAATCCCAGGGTCTGACCCCAGACAAGCAAAAGTGGTAAGGAAAAACTCCCCCTTAACAGAAAGAAACCTTGAGCAGGTCCAGGCTTATGTAACGGGACCCTCCTGCTGATGGCTGGGTAAAGAGAGAGGAGGAGAGGAGAGAATAGGCATAGATCATAGAAAATACATACAGAAATACATTATATTAGGTAAAGTAAGCTGCCGGTAGAGTCAAGTTGAGTGGGTCAACGGGGTCGGAGGTCAGTATGCAGCTCTGAAGGCGGCGATACCTTAGAACATTTAAGGAAGTTTTTTTCTCTGTTTTGTTGTTCCGGGGATCAATTTGAGTGTAACACAGAAAGAAGGAAGTTGGTGAGAACGTGTGAAGAGGATAAATATCAATAAAGTAATAGCATGTGATTCTTTTCCTTTCGACTTTTAAGTCAATTCGGTCGTGATTATTAACGGTGTGATCAAAAAAGATCAAAAGTTTGTGTCAAAAATTCCGCGCATGGAGATAACTTTACGACCCAAAGACCCAAAATCTTGTGCGCCCATTGATGATGCAGCACAAACGACAGGATCCAGATTAATTAAATTAATCTCTGAGACCTTTCACCATTTTCCTTAAGTAAAATTTACTTTGACTTCCAAAGCGACACAATCGTTTCTATCCACCTCTGGTGACTGTGAACTTTGTCCACATGGGGGCGGTAAAATCGACATTACCCATCCATATACAGTAGGTGCCATTTTAATGTGTTGATTTTCAAAGAATTTCTAGTATTTGTCTCAGGAATTCTCACAAATATCTGAATATTCAACTTCCCAATTCATACTTGAATCTTCATTTTGGTGTAAAGTTCATATTTGTTCAGGTTCCCCTTCCAAATTTAAAAATGAAAAGTCAATGATTTGACTGCTGCAAATTTCTTAAACAAAGCATCTTAAACAGTCTCCGTAACTCGGGATGAAAAATTGTCAGACTCATTTTAAAGATATTTATTACAAAAATGACATTTTTACAAAATAGAGCTGTGTTAAACAGAAACTACTGCAAATGTTGCAAAATGAAATAAATCCTTCGTGTCAAACATCCAGCTCAGAGTTTCTGCAGGAAGCGCACCACCAGATCCCTCAACGTCGTCCGCAGAGGCTCGTTGTCGCACACGATGTGTGTCCCGTCCTCCTCCAGCTGGATCAGCGTGTCTTCAGCCTGCAGGTGTAGGATGTGACCGTCTGCCGTCTCCTCCACCTTCACTTCTGTGATGCCGTGCTGCAGGCCGCCACAGATGAAGATCATTTAGCTTTAAAAAGTGAAGTTAATCCAAACTAAACGTTCTGTCACTGAGAGTCCACCTCCAGAAACAGACTCATCCCGACAGTGCTGGACGTGATTACACACCTTCTGCAGGGTCGTCAGGAAAGTTTCCAGGGGAACGACTCCGCTCAGCAGGCGCTTGGGGGCCGGCACCACCGGAGGCTCATCCATTAGGCGCTTCCTCTTCTTGGTTGGAGGAACCGGAGGGGGTTTTGGCACCGACTGGAAACGCAGGAAAACATGCGAGCGATTGAGCTAATCACCTGTGACGCATTAGTGAGGCCTAAATCTCCAATGTGCTCACCTGCAGCGTGTGCTTGTTGTCTTTTGAGTGCAGAATGGCAGACACGGTGGCGATGGCGACACTTGGCTTCACCTCAGAGGGCACCAGAGAGTTGGCCAGCTGCACGCATGAAAACCACATCGTTACCCCGTCTCAGCACGCCTTCCGCATCTGCTGCCAAATCCTTTCAGGATAACTGCGTTCTTCCTCACCTCGGGCATGATGTAGACACGTTCGTAACGCCGCCTGAAGGGCAGATTTAGCACAGAGCAGCGTCTGTAGGGCATGGGCGGGGGCTGCAGCTCCAGCATCAGGTCAGAGCGATGGGACTGGGTCAGCGGGGGCTGGGTGTACTGCTCAGGACAGACCACGTGGAGGGGCTGCAGAGAGGAATCAGATGATGTTGTGGGTGGTGCAGATGTGGTTTTGTCTGGTTGTAGCAGTTTTGTGACTGAATCTAGAACCTCCCAGTAACAGGAGCTCCTACCTGGACTTCCTTGAGCAGCTTTGACACTTGATGGAAGTTGAGCCGCGTGTCGATGGGACAGTAGACGCACTTCATGGCGAGCGGCTGGTATGGAGCCAAAGCATCCAGATAGGAAAAGTCTGGCTCTGGTGTTTAAAAGAGGGACAACACCGGCTCTTTGAGACGGCGAGCGTTACAGAGCGACGTCTTCGCCAAAGCTGTGTGTACCTGTGAAGATGATGGTGTTGAGACTGGATTTGCCCCACAGCTCCATGAAGTGGACCACGTCCCCGAAGCGAAGGGATGGGTGGCCGGTGAACACGACGCACGGCTGCCGGAACTCGCTGCTGAAGTCTCCGTGAATGCTGGGATAGTGCTTCAGTTTGTTGGTCTGAATCAGCTGCAACAGAAGGACTCTGTTAGCGCTGCAAGCTAACTTTAATGAGAAAACTGAAGGTGTCCACAGCCAGCACACAAGCAACCTGGCAAACACATTACAAGTTCTGAAAGCTCTTCCCTTGACTCACCTCTGCATGAGGGAATGGTGGCTCTGGAAGATAAACCTTTGATTGTTTGTTGTTGCAAAGCCTGTAAACAAATGAATGATTAAAAACGTATCAAAAGAGAAAAATGGACCAAACATCTATTTAAGTCATTACAGTATAACCCCGTGACAGTGCCATCTAGTGGCCTTTTATTTCAAATGACCAGCTGTGATTAAAAGAACATAAAAATGCAGTAGATGGGTTCAGAAATGCACAAACGCACGTGCTCAAATGAAACTACATGTCCCAGCGATGCAGACGCCGCAGCTACTGACCATTCAGCAAAGATCTGGGAGAATTCCAGCGAGCTGTTTGCAACGGGTGAGATGAAGTAGAAGGGCGTGGTCCCCAGGCTGGCGCTCTCGATGAACTGGTACAGACACTCCAGCAGGTCGTAGATCACCCCCGAGGAGTAGCAGGGCACCAGCACGTTGCCTCCTGCTCGAATCGTCATGGCTGCAGGAGCAACAGAAATTTACAACATTAAAAGATGACACCACATCGGTTAACATTCAACGCCGCCTCAACCGACCAAGGTTGCTGCAGAATTCTCCCAGCATGCCGTCTGGGTTGGCAGTCGGCATTTGCGTGAGGCCTGTCAGGATCAGGACGTCGCTGTTCTTCAGGGAACTTTGGTCCATTGGCTGAAAAACACCACAGGGTCATCTCTCAGGTCGTCTGGATAATGTCCAGCCATGTTTAGCCCACCCACCTGCGGGTGTGTGGTGAGCAGAGATGAACCTGAAACGTATGAAACTTTCTCGTGATGAGACTGGATGATCCAGTTTGAGCTGCCCAGTGAGTAACCAGAGCTCAAAGGAGAGACCTGCACGGCTCCAAACAACTCCTGAAGCAAGACAAAAGTCATCAGACGAGGGAGGAGGTTTCCCTTGGTGGACTGTGTGACGAGTACAGCATTGGTCTCAAGACTGAAGGAAAGGAACTTGCCACTTTCTGGGAGTAGCCCACGAGCTGCACCCTGCTGAGGGCTGAGTTGACCTCCTGCATGCTGTAGCATCGCTTCCAAGTCCAAACATCTACTGCATCCTTCAGAGATCCAGGGAGCATCCTGTTATATTCACACAACGGTTCAATTCATGAGCCTATGTCAAATGACAACATTAACAGCATTACAAGGAGAGTGGTGGGATATTTTGTCATTTATAAAACATTATTCTCTCTCTCTCGCTGTACAATCTGAGCATTTCAAGTTAATCTACCTTTGTATTTCTTTATTTTTCCAGCAGGTGGCAGACTGAGCTTTGGGAACTCTCTCCATAAAGTTCACTAACTCCTCCATCAACAATCTGAGGAAAAATAACAGCATTTCTGACACATTTGAGATTTATTAATTAAATTTTAACATTTGCAATATAAGATCAGCCAGTGTTTGACTGTTTTATTTTACCACATTGTTCTTGAAATTTAAACTTGGATTAAATAATGTAGAATGAGCAAAGCAGTTTGACACTCATGTGAACTTTAATGGAACCAATATGATGATATTTCCGTGTCTTGTATGTCTATACCTGCCAATCTGTAAGGTGGGTTCTGTAGCATATACTGTCCCGGTGAAGCCTGTGTGCTCGGTGATGTAGGGCAGCGCCATCATGCAGTGGTAGTTGGAGATCAGGATGACATCAACGGTAGATAAATCAAGCAGTTCTCTCTGTGGAGAGAATAACCAAGAATGATTTAGGAAATCTCAAAATAGACTCACGTTTGATGAGAAGCCCATGAATATCAACGTTAATGGTCAGGTCCCCAACCCTGCTCATTTTACCTCAGGGAGGCAGAATTCTGGCTGTGAATCCACAAAAACTCTCCCTGCACATTCTTTCAGCTCCTAAGAGAAAGAAATTAACATTTTTTTATGTCCTGTTCCCACAGAAAGCATAAAACTTCAGGTAACAGATACACACCTTTTCTAAATTCAATGTTCCATCCTTGGAGTTCCAGCCAGGTAGCTTTGAGAGTCTTGGGCTGGTGAAGATCCCCCCAGCAGAAAGAGTAAAAGATAAATAAAAGACTACAAAGTAGCATCTGTAGCATTAAAAAACTTAAATCACCTGAGAAACATGGAAACCAATGACGAAGTGAGCGACTCACCTGTGTACGAGAGGAAGTGGCAGAAAGTTGAGGACAGAGGTGGTGTCCAGGCCACAGTCCAGCATAATAGTGGTCGATTTGAACTTGAGAACATTGCAAGGCAAAGTAGGATGACCCGACAGACAATACTAGAGAGACAGAAAAAAAGACAATAAGTAATTAGCTTATAGCAGGAGCTAAATGAACACCTCACAGCAACCATCTGCTCTTAATACAGCCAATATTTTTATATTATGATCAAGCATGGAGAGGGGAAAAACAAACCATTACCCATCGTCTAAGTAATGGGATTTCTGGTGTATTGCAGCCTCTTTTAAGTAATAATTTCCTCATCTGATCCGGTAGCTACCTAGCTGTTTATGGCTAATGGAGTGAACAAATAAAGATGCTTTGTGCTGTGGCTTGCGCGGTGGCTGGTACTGACGGCGTGTTTAGAGCAACTACCAACCTTCCTGCGTTAATTACGGAGGATTTACTCACCAGTTTCATTTTGAAAGCTGCAGAATATTCAATTTGCACTTAGATAGTCACAAACAAGCACAACATCCTCATCACTACTTCTTCTTCTTCGAGGCTCCGATTCCTACTCGTCTCCCTCTGCTGCCCCCTACAGTCAGAGCTGTTTTTCATTCAGAAAATAGCTTCGCACGTATGTTTCAATGTTGATTATAAAAATCACACTTGTATATGTGTGTATTTATGATACAAAAATCATGCCGACAAAATCTGAATAAATACATAAATTAAAACGTTGTCAATAGATGCGCGTGCTCGCGGACTACAACCGGATTGGCTGGAGCGACCGAGCCGTAAACACGACAGTTCACGCTCATTTACGACAAAACGTTAAATAAACCATAAGGACTGTATTACACCGTTGACACATAATTAACGTGTTGTTGGCAACTATGTGGTGCATGGCCTTATCGGGTGTAATGTGGAATGAACCGTGGCCAAAGAGTCGCGCTGAAGTTGGCTGGTGCCCTGCCCATGCTAGCAGCGATTAGCCAGCTTCATCGTCGATGAGCCGCTGTCAGACCACTCCCAACATGCCATCGGAAAGCGAAGTTTGTGGCATAATTGTGTTGCGAAACCGTCGGTCGCCACAGCATGAGAGTTGTCTTCTCACAAAGGCAATTGCTGAGGCTCGATTTGTGTTGTGAGGACTGAGAGTTACCCTGGAGCCGCCGATGACAGCTCGCTTTTACCTGGGTCGATGTTCTCTCATGGGGGAGTTATACAACTTTTAGTCAAGAGGATTTACGATTGGGTGAAGGCAGGTAGACAAAGATTTATATTCCAGACTGCTTTTGATGTTGAATACGCGAATGACCAGTAGAGTTGGAGCGACAACGCATGAAAGACGCTGTAGTAACAGGCGACTTAAACTCGTATATTGGTTTTAACCTCACTTAACTTTGTCAAGCACGAATTAGAAGCAAAAATGATACCTTTATCACTGACAATCTTCAGCTGATAAAGGTGAAACCTCATGTAGCTTAAGGACTTTGATCATTAACGACACGTTTATAAAAAGACAAAAAATGAGCTCGTGTTTTGTGGTTTAGTCACGTCATTATCACGAGTCATTCATGGTCGGAGATTAGTTCATCTAGATCTGCTTATGAGGTCCATCTAGATCTGCTTATGAGGTTCTTCTGCATCTCCACAGACCAGAGGAGGTACACAGCCAGCCTTCTGGCCATGGGCAACGGCAGCAGTAACCAACTGGGCATCCCACCAGGCAAAGGCCCTGAAGCTGTGGGCTGCACCGATGTCATGATGGACCACACTGCCCAGGTAAACACCTGACCGCCCCAAGAAAAGCCCCTTTCAGTCACAGACGAGAAGGTTGTGGACTTGTGTGTGTCGACTTCACAGGGCAGCTTTTTCCGCCTTTACTATCCGTGTCAAGAGCCAGAAGGAGCAGAAAAACCCGACTGGATCCCATGCAGAGAGTATTTTAATGGTCTGGCAGACTTTATGAAGATCAACAGAACCCTCAGCGAGAGGATTTTAAATTATCTCTACGGTAATCTGTATTTTATATGTGTTTTATCTCAGACTTGCATCTCCACACATGGTCCAGGATCAAGTTGGTTAGTTTTTGCATATTGATGGTATCAAGACATTTTAAAGAACCACACCTGCATTTTTAGAACATGATTTATCTAGAACGGAAGCTTTGAGGTTTCACTGTGGCAAAAGTCAGATACAGAATACCAACATGGAAAGAATTGGTGGTAGAATTCTGCCTGCCTGCATCATTGTGTTGGTTGATTTCAGGCTCTTTTAAGATTCCAGCCTGTTTGGATGCTCCGTTCAAGCACAATGGCAAATATCCTGTAGTCATCTTCTCTCATGGACTCGGAGCTTTTAGGTACTGGCACACTCTTAAACCTCATTTCCGTCGCTCATTTCCACTCTACATGGTGGACAATAACGTTTTTCTGTTTCCCAGGACTTTATATTCAGCTGTATGCATAGAGTTGGCTTCTCAGGGCTTTATTGTGGCATCTGTCGAGCACAGGTGAGTCACACAACGCGGCTGTTTCCTAAACCACCCCCTATACCCTACATAGTGCACTCAATAGTGTGGACGCCATTTTGAAATAGTGTCCGAATTGTTAGTGAGCATCGCTGTACCCTATCTAGTGCACTCAATGTATCCCACAATGCACTGCGAAAAGTAGTGTACAAGCGAGCACCCTAACTCGGAAAATGTATCCCATCAGCCTTTACGGTATCACGTGATACTGATGGGATACATTTTTAACGTAATTTCTACTGTGTGGTTTGATATATGAAATTTTTGGAAATAAGATTTTTTTTTCAGTAGGGGTCCAATATGATCATCTTAAAATATTACAACATAAATGTGTAAATAAAAAAAATCAATCAATCTCCACTGATCCCCCCGCCCCTCACTTAAAATTGTTCTTCGGAATCGTCTGTTCCTCACCAGGCGACAGAATCTCAGTAAAAGAATATTTACAAAGATGAAAAGTAGCTCTTGATCCATTTTTTGATGAAAAATTGCTTTATTAAATGTTTTCACTACAGCGGAATATAACTTGAGAATGTGCCCTCACGTCTTGGCTTGAAAATGTCAAGGGACACTAATTATTTTAGGTAATAAGTAGTTATTATTGTATTATTATTGACATTAATATTTCATTGTATTATATAAAGTTAATTATAGGGTAAAATATTGCATTTTCATAAAATGACTGCTCAATGTATTTCTGATGGGTTAAAATAATTAAATGGACCTGGCCACTTTTCCCGGCGACCGGTTCGTAATTATTATGCGACACCATGACGTCACTTTACGTGCGCCGTAAATGACGCCGTTGTCCGAATGCTAACTATAAATTGAGTGCGCTACGTAGTTCACTCAATCCATGTCCCCCATGTCGTGAGTAGTGAACGAGTGTGTGGTTTCAGAAACAGCCCAGGTCTCTGAAACCCAGCAGCGAGGTCAAAGGTGACGTCTCTTCTGTGTGTGTTAGCGTCACCTTGTGGAGTGACATAGTACTACACAAGCTGCTCCTGTATAAAAGTTACCAAGACAGAATTTCTGGCTTCAGTGAAGCCAGAAACCTTTGACGCAGGTCTTACTGTCATGTCTTCTGGGTTGACACAGGGATAAGTCAGCCTCAGCGACCTATTATTTTCATCAGAAGAGCCAGCTGGAGCAAGCTGCCTCTAAGCAGTCTTCCCCGGGGCCAGAAAGCCTGGTTAAAGAGTGGCTGTACTACACGCCTCTGCAGCAAGAAGATAATGAGTTCTCAGTCAGAAACAAACAGGTGGATTGCACAACATCTGAACGTTGTACCCACAGCTCTTCCTGATACAGCCTCTGCCAATCTTTTATCTGGTGTTGGCCTTCTCGGGCCGACCGTGATGTCAACGGTGAACATTTTTGCTTTCATCCACAGGTGAATCAGAGAGCAGATGAATGCATTCTGGCTCTGGAGAAACTCACTCAGCTCAACTCAGGAAGTCCTTTACAAAACGTTCTGCAGACAAAGTTTGACATGTCCGCCTTAGAGGTAACCAATTATGATTATTCCCCCAAAGAACAACTGTAGATTATCACACTCGTCTCTCTGCTTCCAGAACTCCATGGATCTGTGTCGGATAGCCATCGTGGGTCATTCCTTCGGAGGCGCAACAGTGGTCAAAGCCCTCAGCAAGGAGGAGCGGTTCAAGTATGTGTATTAAAAGTTTCTGCTCTCAGATCTGGTGTTGGGACGTGACCGGGACTTCTCCTTGTTCAGGTGTGGCATCGCGCTGGACGCCTGGATGTTCCCTTTGGAGGACGAGACCTTTCCCAGGGTCAAGCAGCCGCTCTTTTTCATCAACTCGGAGAAGTTCCAGTGGGCGGGGAACATCAGTCGCATGAGGAAGCTGGACTCTCCCGTCGCACAGCGCAAGATGATCACCATCAGGTACCGCAGGCACAGCCGTCATCAGTCGGTGAAACAGATCTAACGTTGCCTTCCTTCACCAGGGGAACGGTGCACCAGAGCTTCCCCGACTTCACCTTCCTGACAGGTCACTGGATCGGGAAGCTGATGAAGCTGAAAGGAGAGATTGACCCCGAGGTGGCCATCGACCTCTCCAACCAAGCAACGCTCGCCTTCCTGCAGCGCCATCTGAGTAAGAGCCATCACACGTCGCCAGCTGCCTCTGCAACACTCGCTGAAACGGCGTCTGACCTTGGCTTTTGTAGGGTTGGACAGAAACTTTGATCAGTGGGACCCTCTGATCGACGGACAGGACGAAAACCTCATCAAAGGAACGAATATCACTTTGCTCCAGTCGGCCATGTGAGCTGCCTCACCCAGTGCTACACACCCTCGCCAGGCCTTAAAGATGACCGCCAGGAGCGAGCAGGAGCGGCGCTCTCTACCTCACCAGCACCGGAGATGCTACAAGTCAAACCTGATGATTTTTCACACCATCAGTTTTTAAAAGTTTGTCATAGCTTCAGCTTCAATATGATTGCAGTGAGGTTTTTAAATAATATTTTATTGGGGGGGGGGGGGGGAGTTGAGGATTTGTGTAATCACAATATTAAAAAAAACACTAACGTCATTTTTCAATCTTGCTACCACGTGCCTCGATCGCTCAGTACTGTTAATCATGCCGCACAGGCAGCCTTCTTCCATTTCCAATAAACTGGTTCCCGTACTAATGCATCTCATCGCCTTGTTGAATACTCACATCAAGAGGCTTTTAAACGTGCTTCTAGACATACTTTCAGAGGATCTTGGCCTGTTTTTATTCAGCTTTGTGGTTTATTTTACAACAAAACCAAAGCAAATCCTGATATACATCTATTAGTTGGCTTCTGCTCAAAAATGGTTCCAAGTGATCAAGTTTTAGTCCCAATAGTGTTTTTAAGGTCAAAATAACCGTTTGTGTGTCACACCACAGTCACACATCTGAGTAATGAGTGTTACTGGGTCAAAGAGGAGGGAGGAAACGTAACCTTTGTAATGTTTATTGTGCCAACAGAAACATCTTGAGCATGAATGTGCACAAAATTACAAAACGGTTCATCAGAAATTGCTTTTCAAAGTCAAACAAAAGATTTATAACCTCAACGAAGAATTAGGAGGCGTTCATCCGGATCATCTGGGAGGCAGCAGGACTCACAAACACTGAGCACAAACACACCAACTGTCAACTCTGTTGATTCTTACTGGCCAACAAGTCTTTCTCTATCTGAACAATAGTTGGCCTGGGGCCCAAAGGAAACCCGCCCAGGTTGCTCTATTACGTCAACATTGCCATCAAAGCAGGTGACAAAACAGGAACTAGAAGAAAAAAAAACTCAAAAAGCAGTTTGGACCAATTCAAGTTAAACTTCTAACTCAGATGGGGAAAAAAAAGAATGCTGGTGGTCACTCCTCCCTCAAAGGCATCATAAATGGCCAGAGACCGACGAGAGATCTTTGTCAGCTGTGCATCTAAAACAAAATAAGCATTTTTATTAGCTGTAACTGAAAAAGAGCAACAAAGTTAAAAAAAAAATCGAGACTCGTTTTCGCCACATCAGCGAGGAAGTGATCACGTGTCTCCCCCTTCCGGCACAAACCGGTAATTACAACTACAGTAAACGTTTTACTTAACGGTTTAAAACTTGTACACATAAAAACGGTTTCCTGTGGGCATCTGGAACTGGGAGAGCGGTTTAAATGCAGTCTGCTTGCTGGGCTCCAGTGCTCTCCTGTAATTGTAGACAGATAATTCCCAACACTCACCACAGTGGTTTTCCTCCTTAAGAGAGTCTCAGTGTCGTCCTTGAAAATGAACAGACCATTAAAATGATGTAAAATACAGGAATAGAATACTTAAACTCTGAGTTGTTCTGACTGAACCTTCCTACAGACGTCACTTGATAATTACTTAGGCCTGTTTTAGAGGAGTTTGCTGCAGAATCTCAGACTCTGATTCGACTGTTGCTTCTGGCTGTGGGTCTAAAAAACAAGAGGAAAAACTAAAATAAGCAGACTTAATTTAACAGTCGATCAGAAGCAAACTTATGGATCCTAAATGGAGGTGTCCCACCGGGGATTACCTGCGCTGACGTCCCCCAGGTGGATCTCTTCCACGAGTGACGTGGCTTCTTCCACCAGCTCCTTCTGAAAGCAGACACTTGTCAGTACTGCGACTCTGATGTGGGTCATTGTGGACGCTCACAGACTGAACTCCAGTACCACTTCTGGGCCAGAACTCCTTTGGGCCTGTTGTTCCGTCTCAGATGGCAACGCTGCAGAAAGACAGACAGTCGAGGCATCAGTAACATTTCCTCAAATAAGGTCAAACCAAACCATTTTTAATTAAAACAATGGGGTAAAACGACGATTCACCGACTGATTGATCCTGAGGAAACACTGACTCCACTGGGACCTAAAAATAAAGCAAATAAGTATAAGGCTGCAGGTTCCGGTTTCAGCTGAGGTTCCTTTAACCAGTTTAAACGTACCGTTTCCTCTGTTGCCCCACAGACAGATTCAGCTGCAGCCTCACAGCTGCTCCCACCACCCTCGTCTGGATCGGTACATTAGAGCAACCCAATCAAGTTAATCCATCATTCACTATAAAGGGACGTAAGAGGGCGTGTAAAGCCTCAGACCTGAGCAGGCGTCTGCCAAACGGGCCTCTTCGACCGGACGAAGGGGCCCTGTGATCTCGTCACCCTGAGCAACAGAAGAGAGACGATGCTGAGGCCTCAGATGTGGCAGATTCGGCAGCTCCAGGACAGACGTGTTACCTGATCTGGATGGAGGTCCGGGCTGGTGTTCACCGCACTTGCTGTTGCCTCAACATGCAGGGCTGCAGACAGAAAGACAGACGTTTAATAACACAACATAAATAGCCTGTAAAGACCCGCCCAATGAGAAGTCAAACCTAAATTAGTGTCCCGACAAGGGTGGGTCTCCCCTTCAGTCATCCAGTCATTCTAAAAGAGAACAGGTCCATCAATGACACCGAAGATTTGTTCAATCCAGGAAACATGTTCAATACTTAAAATACTATAAAAATACCTGGACCAGGACATCTATGGAAGCACCTGACACCTCTTCACCTTTAGCCTGCTGCCATGAGGGATCACCTACAAAGATTTTAGGGCATTTGTGAATTTAAAGTTGCTTTTCCTTCGTCTTCAATGATATTTAGGCCTTTTAACAACTTTCTTTAAAGTAAAGTCTTTTTTTCCAGCCTGAGCATATGCAGATTTTCTCACCAGGTGGAGGAAACACAGAGGAAGGGGACACCGACTCCTTATCAAGAGGGCAAAACTAAAGAAAAATCATTTTAATTTGTGATGCAGGTTTTTAAAACAACAGACCAAAGCTGAAGCCAGTACCTCCTGCAAGTATGTTTCAGAAGTCTGAACTGCTAGAAGACCAAGAGCTTCACGGGGAACCTTCGCAAGAACAAAAGTCCAACAATCAGCCCGGTCCACTCACATCTCACATTAAGATCAGTTCAGTACCAAAGTGTGTGTGTGCGTGTGTGTGTGTTTTGATGGAATTCACCATTTTCGCTGTGGTTGTGCTCTGAACAGGTTTAATCTTGGCAACAGGAAGTGGGTTGTTGGTGTTCTCTGCCTTCACTCCTGAAGACACAAAGGAAAAACAGAAACTCCATATTTGCACTAGTCGATTTTAAATAAGTAAAGATGCAGCTTACCAGAGAAGCTCTCATTGTCAACACTGGTCTCAAAGCAGATGCAGTTGTTATCGTCTCCATGGAGACATATGAGGTCGACCTCTAAATGATCCACGTCCTCTGTAGGATTCTGCTCCATTGGAGTGTTTAAATCATCTTGTTCTGTTGGGCCTGGTGCTGGAGCAGCCTCCTCTTCATGGCTTTCTGGACTCGTCTGGTCAAAGCTCATTAACTCAATACTTTGGTCATCGTTGTGGCACCGTGGAGGAGCCTTTTGATCCTCAACATCTCCTGACAGACGCTCTTCAGCTCCTGCAACAGACGTGGTTCTGCTCACCACCTCAACATGCAAAGTTTCTCTCAAAGGCTTTTCTGTCATCTCATTTTTTGAATCCCCGTCTCCTTCCGGCGGCTCCAAAGGAAGATGTCCTCCTGGGCTGGATGGCTTCCTTTCAGTTGGAGGGAGATGAAGCTCTGCGTGGTTCTCTGCTTCACGGCCGCCTGTCTGAGGCGAGTCTGGATGTTCCATCTGATCCTCTGCTCGGGGCGACTCCATTAATGTTGAGCCAGGCTGCTGAGGAGTTTCATATTCAGGACTCGGACCAACTGCAGCACGCTCAGATGTTGAGCTCTTCCACGTTGTTTCCAGAGCTTCATTTATCACTCGTCTACTAGTTTCCATTTCCACAAAACATTGGATTTTTTCTTCTTCTGTGGTCACTCCATTATCATTTCCAGACGAGACACAGACCTCCGAGGTTTGTCCAAAGTCTTGTTGGCTATAACGCGGGGAACCAGGCAAAGGTTTCTGCAGGTTCTCCGAGCCCCTGCTGATGTCAGCCGCCGGGGCAGAGTCTTCCAGAATTTCTGAAGGGGCAGAAGGTGATTTACATAGGTCGTCTAGGCAACCGCCATTAAGACTGACCTCCCACATGGATCCACGCTGCCTTATAAACTTGCATTTGAACACCTTTTCTGCGTTGCTACTCATTTTTGCCACAAACACGCAGGTAGCGTCTGGATCCAGGGGTTCCTCTGCAGCACCGTGCAGGAGACAGTGGATGGTGAAGATGGGAAGCTGCAGGAAATGTTTCTCCAGCGTTCTCATCTTTGACAACGGCGTTCTCGCTACGTTTCCAAAATCCACAAACTCGACGACGGCCGTTGTGCTGCTGCTGGTTTCCCTGACGACGGCTCGATACCAGGAGGAATCTTCAGCAAACTCTGCCCGGACGAGGTCGCCCGGCTGCACCTGGCTGATGACCGCTTGAGGAGCGGACTCCGGATCGTTGAGCTTCGCCACCATCGAGGTCAGCTCATCCTCGTCTCTGACGAGCTGCACGTAGAAGCTTGAAGGGCTGTGGCAATAGGAGACGTAAACCTCAGCTTCCAGTCCTGGTTGGATGCACTTTGAGGGCAGGTCTTTCAGTGTGGGGAGTTTTTCTACAACTTTTTTCTTTGGGTCTGATATCTTGGATTTTAACAGTCTGGTTTCAGTGACTAGTCTATCTTTTGGTCTAGCATCAGAACCTGCTAGTCTCGAACAATTTCGTGTATTGCTTGGAGATCTTTGGTGGGGAGGTCTGTACAGCTCTAATGGAGCGGGTTTGACCTTCTGGCTGTTTTCACAAAAGTGGCGCGTTGGCTTCTGGTCCAAGTCCACAGTCACTTTAGTGTCCTGCACGTTGCGAGTTGCCTTTGCAATCGGGGGGCGACTTTTTGTCCGCGGCGTGGTTGGAGCTGCTCCGCGACTCTGCTGAACAGCACGCTCATCTGTGAGCGCCTCAACCCGAAACAGCTTTTTAAGCTCAGCATTGATCTGAGTTTTTTCATGATACAGCTCAACCAGGAGCGTCCCGTCAGATTCCCTGGCCACTATCAGGGCCCTAAATGAACGTTCTGTCACGTTGGACTGAAACCACCTGTTCACCTTACGGGGAACATCCACGGGGACGTCAGAGAGACGGCACAGGACCGCCTGGGCAGGCACTGACATGATATCGTTTACCTTCTTAGGAACCGGAAGCAAGTCAGACCTTTTCACTTCAATGGTGTCTCCATAATCCACAAAGTGGACCAGGACAGCCGGCGTCGTGGCCTTGATCTGCCCTCTGTACCACTGTCTGTCGGTGTACTTAGCAAAGCACAGCATCCCCAAACCTGTCGGGCACTTTGTGTTCTCCAGCTGTTGGCAGAGTTTGTTGAGTTTGATCTTGAGGTTAATAATTACATCAGCGTTCCTGTTGGGCTGGCAAAAGAATTCCCCAACGCTGTTCACACATGTCACCGTCATCTGTTCCTCTGTTCCCACTCTGATGTTGTGAGTGGAGTAGAAGTACGTGTCAAGACAGACGGAGGTTGGGGGGTATTTTTTAGCAGCTGCACTCTTGAACATGTTGGCCATAGTGCTGGAGGTGCTTTCAAAAGGAGTTGCTAGATCCACAATGTGGAACACAACGCCTTCTTCGTTGTGCATGACAGCAAATATGGTGCACTTTAAAATCACAAAGCTGGATGCAGTGGTTTCCACGAAGCCCTCAAAACTTGCTATTGCTTCTTTATTCCACTCCATTGCGACAGAAATGGGGTCAATGGGGTTCAGCAGACTGCATCGAAGAGCTTGGCTGGGAAGCGTGAGGAATTCTGGACTGATGCTCCTCAGGTCAAAGAGGGGGATCTCCTCTGTCTGGCCATAGTCAACGAGCAACACCTTCACGTGGGGCGTCTTGTAGCGGTGAACTACAAGTGCCCTGTACCACAGTCCATTTTCAGGGCGACGAGCGACACAAGCCGCGTCTACAACAGGCTGAAAATTGCTGTTTCTATAGTAATCCTGGATGTTGTGCATAAGTAAATTCAAGGTTCCTGTATTGTGCAACAATTGGCACCAGAAGTTACTTGGGCTTTCGATGTAGGACACGGTGACATCAAGGACACTTCCGACAGGAAACACGGACATCTTGAAAGCAATAGTTCCTTCCTTACTGGTGGGGGGAGGAGGAGTGTGCTGGTTTGGGAGTAACGTTTGGTGGCTACTGTCTACATGTGGGCTGCTGCGGTCGAGCTGTGAGGGAGGAAGACCAGCACAGAGAGCATTCGTCCCGTCTTGGGGCCGTCTAGTCAGCTCAGCTTTTTCAGCGAAACCAGCCATGCACATCAGAGCACCGACATCCTTTTCACCTTTTGCTTTATCGAGTGTCAGCCAGACCGCCAAGTCCCCATTGTGTTTGTCCGCCACGTGAACGTTCACAGCTGCATTCAGCACCGCGTGTCTGAAGTATTCACTGGCCCTGTGACTCCATTCTCCAGCTTTGGGTTTGACGCCAGCCAGGGTGCATTTGAGGGCAAGGCAGGGAAGCATTTTGAACTCCCTGGGGAGAGCGAGGATGTGGCTCCTATAAACCACTTCTGTGCTTCCATAATCTACAAAGAACACTTGAATGTGCTTCTCATCAACAACCTCGACCACCTTGGCTCTGTAGAAATCCCCATCTTCGGCCTTGGCAGCACAATAGAGCCCGACTGCAGGATTTGACACTAAAGTTCTCTTCAACGGATCTTTGTAAAGACTTTTGATACGTTCCATCAGCTCTTCTAACTCATTTGCATAGTTGAATGTTTGAATCCAAAACTCTGATGGATTGGACGCGTGCTGCACGATGGCTGGTTGAGAGGAGTTCAGAGGAAGGTCTTCACAGGGCAACATCTCCACTATTGTGTGGATTTCTCTCTCCCCTTCTTTTCTGACTTGCTCATGTTGACTGTGGTCGTACGGTGTTCTTGGGCTGGCAAAATCTTCCAGCAAACAGCTCTTCCTGGAACCAAACAAGTTGTTCAAGTTCACGTTGTCTTCCCCGTGAAGCGTGACGAAGTAGACCCCCTCACAGATGTTCTGATACTCAAATCTGGCAATTACCGTCTTGTTGAGAAGAAGACTCTTCAGAAAGTCGATCTGGCTGCTTGTCCAGCCACCACACCTGTCCGCAATTCCATAAAGGGAGCAGATGTACGTCACAACTGGCATCCTGAAGAACTCTGCAGCCAGGGGACTCACGTTCTCAACTTGGACACATTCCTTATTACCGCAGTCAACATTTAATACTTCCACCACTTTCCCACTTGGGAAAACCTGTTGTAGAACAGAGCGGCACCATCTGCCATCACTCCTTCTCGTGGCACATGGAAAACCAATCAGTTCTGGACTCACGCTGCACCTGCTCATTCTACCCTCGCAGTAAAGGCTGAGGTGGTCAGACAGTTTCTGCAGTTCTTTAGAGAATACCTTCAGCTGGCAAAAGAACCGGTGGGGGTTGATCACATGGGTGACAACAACAGTCTCAATGCTGCCAGCTGAGATTTCAGGGTACAAGAAGACATCTTGCCGATGCAGACTTTCACTTGCTCCCGTGGAGACGTGTTCGGCTTCGGAAAATGCTTGAGCATTACTTTGAGGCTGCAGTGACGTTACAACAAAGTCCCGAAACAGCTCTGGAGACAGCTTTCTGGCCATTCCCAGATCACACATCTGCTTCGATATAGAAGGGATGTCCAGGAGAAATGTTCTGTGTGCTACGAATACATCTTGCACATGTGCATAAACAGATTTTCCAGGAAGATATTTCAGGAATTCTAGAGCTATAGGAGACCACCTATTGTCGTTTGAGAGGGGCAAGGTGTTAGCTAGCACACAATATTCCACTTCAGGTGGTAGCTGAAAGTACTTACTCTTTCCCCATGCAAGGTTAGAAGTGATGGTGCTGTACGTCATTCCTCTGTCAATGAGGAACACACTGTATTTGTTATCACTTCTCGATACAATGCGACATCTGTACCAAGTGCCATCTATCTGAACCAAGCACTGGTCACCATGTTTTCCTTCAAACTCTTGAAATTTCTTTCCAGCAGTCTGAATGTCTTTGGCCAAGGATTCGTATTCTGCCCTACTCTCCTGGCAAAACTTTCCCCAAAACTCCACAAGCGCACAAAGCGGATGCAAGTGGACCTTGGCGATGATGAGTGTTATATCCGCTCCTCTTACTGGAAATCCTTGGAGTGATGACATTTTGGCAACTTCACGCCTCCCAGGTACACATAATCACCTAACACCAAGCTAGCGGTGTGGATACTGGACGTTACCTGTCAGCAAAACTGATACAGAGCACATCACAAAGACATGGTAAGCATTGTTACGCTTAACACGTTCTATAAAAATAGAATTTTAATATAGACAGCAGATAATGTAGATTTTTACTGACTGGCAGAAATGACATATTCTATAAGTCTACAACTAATGCAGTGCAATTCATTTTACAATTTGTGCTGAATTTTTTGAACCTTAAACCTTATTTAAATATTATGTACATTAGATAGAGTAAAATTTTGGTCCTGGACAACACTAAAAATTATATTTGTTTAATGTCAATATCGTCATTACTTTAGCCACTCGTGGGGTCCAGAACTGATCCCATTGGTTTAAAAATTATTTTATTTATTGGCAATATTATTTTGTGGAAGAAATTACACATAAAATGTAGTTTCGATTCATGGATTCTAGATTAGCAACATTAGCCACAGCCGCGGACGTTAGCAACCCGCATGTGACAGAATTAAATGACCAAGTTTAATTCTGGTCCGAATGTTTTTACAAAGGTTTTTTTTCTTCGTGCACGAGACGTGACGTTAAAAAAAATCGTGAATCGCTATTACTCACTCTCTTTTAATCGTGAATATTCCGCCGAGTGTCCTTAAACTTGGCAGCGCTAAAGCGACGTTACTGTTCTCACTCTTTCCACGAGCCGTGGAAACTTCTACAGTATCTTTGTTCCGATTCGACGGGAGATCCGGCGAATTCTTTCTGGAAATTGTAGTGTTACGTTAACTTCAATCGCCACAGCAAACTATAGTTAGTAGTTTTAAGTTTAGCAACATAACTAAGGCGAGGGTTGAAGTCGCTCATGACCTTTTCTTTTTTTTTTTTTTCGTAATCCGGAATTTACACTGTTCCGCCCGGTCAACATAAATAAACCCACACGACCTAAACCAATTTAAAAAATAAAACAATGAACCTGTGTTAATATCCACTTGAAAGTGTGCACTCTATAAAGTATGATTGGAATAAATGTTTCCCTTCTTCATTAGCACCACATGCTTTAAATGAAAGACGTCTTCTGGCGGGTGAAATCTCTTTTAAAAGCGTGTTGCCTTACAACAAAAATGAATTTTCCAATAAACGCTATTCTATGTTTACCGTGAAACAAGTTTGTGCCATGTTTTTAATAATAAAGTAAAATAGGACAATTGCGAGCGCGCCGCTAATACACCCGTCGGCCACTAGGGGCGCCATGGCCACCATTGAAACCGGAAGTGCGTCATTTTCCCCCTGAAGCTGCCATTTTGACGGAACGGGCGAAGAGAGTCGTTGCGAAGCTACGTTTTTGTTTTAGCTGTACACAAAGTTCTCTCACCATGGCTATGCAAGCAGCAAAACGCGCAAATGTAAGTATTGTTAACTCGGCTGGTGTGATAAAGTGATGAATAGTTTGAAAACCTTTTTCACTGGTTGGGCCTACAGTCTCTTTATGGATAAGGACAGCTAGTTAGCATGCTATCAAAAACAAAACACATGCGTTGCCATTTTTAATAAATTTATGTCTGATTTTGTCCTATTATCAAACTCGTTGACTGAAGATACGATTACCACCGGAGGTGAACAGAATCCTCTACGTCAGAAATCTTCCGTACAAGATCACGGCCGAGGAAATGTATGATATCTTCGGCAAATATGGGCCAATTCGTCAAATCAGAACGTAAGTATTTGGCATTATTGTGTCCCCGTGGCATCAAGTACAGCCATAATCCCAAATCTATTTTCACGTTCTTCCACCCTTTGTTGGATAAGAATATTAAGTGCAGCTTAATCTGAGTTTCTGAAGCATCATCATCATCATCGCTTCATATAGATGCTTAATCCCTTAATAATCGTTGTGAATTAATTAACTGCAACAATTGGACTCTACTCTTGCATATATAATGTTTGTACTCTTGTGCACGTGTGTAATCGGTACGGTCCTGTAGTACACTAGTTCTTTGCAAAGTTAGAATGATTCGGTTTTGTCTTTTTCTGTGCGCTTTAATTTTTTGGTTGCTTTTCAGAGGGAACACACCAGAAACAAGAGGGACAGCCTACGTGGTCTATGAAGACATATTTGACGCCAAGAATGCCTGCGACCATTTGTCAGGCTTTAACGTCTGCAACCGTTACCTGGTGGTCCTTTACTACAATGCAAACAGAGTATGTATGATATTATAGCCGCTGTGGTAGAGTGGCAAGATCTATTGTGATGGTAAACCACAGCGTGTTATTGTTTTGTCATATTTGCATAATCATTTACTTTTGTCTTTTGTCAATTTGGCAGGCTTTCCAAAAGATGGACACAAAGAAAAAGGAGGAACAGTTGAAACTTCTAAAAGAGAAATATGGAATCAACACAGACCCTCCGAAATAGCATTCTTGAAACCCTTTTTTAGCTTTATGTCAAGAGTTTTACTTTTCTGTCTTTACAAAAACACCTTTCTCCAATAATACATAGACACTGTTTAAAATGACTGTTTGGACAGTTGTGATCTGAACCGTGAGTGAGGTCACTGTCCAGAATTCCCTTTTTTGTTTGATTTTTTTTTTTTTTTCTTTACCAGAAGTGTCGTATTTATCCTGAAAAACATACAAAAATCTGAAGCTCATTATTTTTTTTGTTGCATTTTTCCATAGCTGTTTTTTAATTCAAGCCAATGGTATCTGTTGTGAAATCCTGGTGAGCAGTTTCTGTACAATAAATGATTTTTCTCTTCAAGCTCCCATCTCCCCTTTTCATCCTGTCTGAGCTGGTTGTCTCTGGGGGCTCATTATAGAACTCAATATTTGAGTAAAAAAAAGATCGGTGCTGCCGAACCGGACAAAATAACAAGCAATGAATTTGGTCTTGAGGCTCTAGGACGCCACCCCGACAGCGACATCTAGTGGTGATATAGAGAAGAGACCGGTAGAAACTGGTCAAGCTTCAGTTGAGCCACATTAGGACCTCAAGCAAAATACATTTTCTATTTTGAGGAGTTTGTACTTTAACTTAGAGATTGAGCAGAATTTTTTTGGGGGGGTCCATTCAAATAGAGAATATCTTGAGTAATTCATTAAGGGCTTATTTAAACTATTATGGGCAGTTTAAAGTGGTTATTATGCAGGGTTGGAGCTTAAAATGATATTAAAATGAAAAATGATTGATTCTATTGAAAGGTTCATCTACAGCACTGACTAGCTCTCCTGGCATCTCCGGCGTTCTAGAAACTGAAGGGACACACAGGTGTAAATATATTATCTTACATGTGTAAAAAGTTACAATAATTAGCTTAATTCTTCTGGGTAAAAAGTGGTGTTGGGTTGAATTATTAGACCAGACAAGTCCATTGAGTTCCTTTTATTAGATTAAATCACAACACAGGGAGTAGTGCAGCCATGTTGTCAGGGACACAATACATGCTACAAAAGAATCCTCGTACATGTTTGCCTTTACTTGCATTCTGTGTCTTGATAGCGTTTTTATGGGAATAAAGGGAGGACTTCAGAAGTGCCAGGCCACACCACTGACAGACGACCGCGGCCTGGTACGTTTAGATTGTTATCGCAGTGCTGTGATGTCACGTGCCCTTTGACCTTCTGAAACACACGGAGCAGTACTGCAGGTTGGGAGGGTGTGGTGCAGCAGAGCGCGCAGGCCATTTCAAGGAGGGGCCAAATTGAGCTTCTCGACGTTTGGTACTCACCCTCGTACGTGTACTGTGTGCGAGAAGAGGGAGTAAAAAAAGTACAAAAACACTGACAGGTTAGTACAGAAAAATACTGGATGGGTCGGGGAGGCCAACTGTCCAACCTACTGAAAACATGGATTTACAGTCCAGACTGTCCACTAATCACCAACTGAAATGAACTACTGTCCACTGCTCAGCTGGCAGCAACCACCGACTTCTGCTGAAAAAGACATTTAAAAATTAAGTTTAAATGCTGGATGGGGCCTCGCTTCTTCCTCTGAAGATGAAACGAAGATGAAACCTCTAAATTAAACCTACTGATATGCCACCTGCAGGACAATCGGGGGGAGACAACAAGCGAATACCACCGCTTTGCTGTTCTTTCACCGACGAATTAATGCGTAATCTCCCTTGTCTGCATCCAAAAAACACCCCTCACCTTAGAGAGATCTGCTCCTCTACTTTCTACATCTGCTCATTTGTTACAAGCTGCAGAGAGGGACTCAGTTCTTATCAACACGTACTACGGCTAATCTACCGGGACACATGCTCCCACGGCTAAAGCAGTCAAAGAAAACATCTGCAGGGATCACAAATAAGTAGCAGAGGGTCCTACTGCACTATGACCTTTTTTCTTCTCCCTCTGAGAGTAAAAATCTCTTCTCCCCAATGTGGCGGCTCTGCTGTGATAAGGCTTTCTGTCTGCAAACACAGGATGCAAAAGCAGGAAATTTTTAAGGCCGAACCTAAAGGCATGCAAATAAACTACGTTTACATCTTCTTAACTGACAGTACAAGCATGTTCCAGAGGATGGGGGAGTCAGAGGAGCGCGGATCCATCTCTTCTAGATCTAATATTTCAGACGATGGACGGAGGGTCGTGTTTGAGGCAGATACTTTATCGTGGGAATTTGGTTCGGTCGACGTAACTCGGTATTATGGAACACATACAGCTAGCGCCAGTAAACTCGGAACGATAAATAGAGCGGCAAATTCCACGTAGCACATCACCGATGCGCAAGCTTTATCAGAATAAAGTGTATGGAAAATACTTTGCACACTTCACATTTTGGCAGTTGATCTTAATTTAAATATATATTCATATTTATACTGTATATCTATATATCCTTTACGGAGGTGTGTGTAAAGTGTGTGTAGTGTGAGAGTGCGCCCGCACTCCGTTATGTTTCCTGTTGTGTGTAGGTCTTTTTTGATAGCAAATAACATTCTCATGCACACGAGTGTTTCAAACACAAGAAGCGGATTCGTTGAAAGGTAGTCCGAGCATATAATTATTGGAATTATTATTTTTTTTGTTTGTTTTCAGTGAAAATAGCTGCAAACTGAATGGAACATGAAATTTCTTTCTGTGCAGTCCGTGGCGGATGGTGGAGCACTCTGCTCGCCCTCCGGCCTATTTCTGGAGGTCACACTGCAGCAGTAATACGATGGATGGGTCGCTCTTGGCCGCCTCTTTGAACTCCTCCAGCGAGATCTGGTCGTCGTTGTTCTTATCCATCTTGGAGAAGATCTTGTCCACCCTCTGCTCGGGCGTCAGGCCGTCCTCGTTCATTTTCATCATGATCACAGTGCCCACCATCTTGTAGATGGCCTGCAGAGAGGACGAGGTGGAGAGAGGCCAGCAGATGAGCTAACTGCACGACCTGATCTGTCCAACGTCAGGTAATCATTCGCCAACATTTGAGTCCAACTTCCTCCTTTAAACACACTGATTGGTTGGATAAAATCAAAGCAACATGACCATTAAGTGAGGAAAATTCTTTGTGACAGAAAGCCTCTGATCATACAACTGGGTCAGCTAACACCGTCGCTAAAAGGATTAAGCAGATTATATTAGCTGGCCAATAAGAGATAAAATCGGACATCCCCAGTTCTGAACTCCTCTGGCTTTTATTTAGAAAAGAAAATCCACGGGAGGCTTGTGTAGGTACACACACATGTCGATGATGAAAACACCACAAAAGGGCTGCTTTTCCTGACTTGATACTTGATTTATTGAGCTGGATGATAGAGCCAATTCCCAATTCCTTTTTTATTTAATGCACTGCTACAGCACACACACACCCCCCCCCCCCCACACCCACCCCCCGAGCTGTCAGCGCTGCCGCAGCCCCACCTCCTGCTGCTCAGACAGACACAGCAGCCGCCGGTTTGTGATATACCCAGTGAAACGGATGTCCAACAGCAGCATTCTGGATGACGCTTTGGCGTAAATCCAGTTGTCTCCTGCTTTTTCCTGACCTATAACACAATCTGAAAAGGCAGCATTGGCACCAACGTAAGAGCACACACATGCTTGCAGACGCATCGTGTAAAGGGTTTTAACGGAGTCCTCTGTAGGGCGCTCTGATTCCCACCTGTGCAGCGGGAGCCTGTCATGTCACAGAAAACCTCCCGATTCCTCCTGCTGAGGCTCACAGAGTCACTCTGGCCTCTTCTAATGTTTGGGAAAAGGTGCTTTGACTGATGTCTTCCCCGTGAGACCACTCCTGCCATAATTATTTTATTCATTCTTTTCTATCTTAAAGGCCAGAATCCTCCTTATCTTCTGTTTTAAGAAATATTTCCTCACAGACTTCTACATCAGACCAACACTAAATACTTTTGCTGGATCACTGAAAGTTTTTGGTGGAGACGAATGGACAATCGTCAGGCTGCTGCACCGGAGGATTGTGTTTCTTTTTCCTTTAAGTTGGCTATTTAGATGACAACGCCATCCATCCTTTCATTTCTTAAAAGGGAAGAAGAGACGTTCAGAGGGAATATCTCTCACACACGCACGACTCAGAGGCTAATTTTCATCTTTAACTTCACTTCTGTGTCTACCTCGATGATCTCCAGCATCTCCACCCGCGTGATTTTGCCGTCTCCGTCCAGGTCGTACATGTTGAAGGCCCAGTTGAGCTTCTGCTCAAAGCTCCCTCGTGATGTGATGGACAAGGCGCAGATGAACTCTCTGAAGTCAATGGTGCCGTCGCCGTTCTTGTCGAAGGTCCTGAAGGCGTGCTGGGCAAACTTGGAGGCATCGCCATAAGGGAAGAACTGGAACGAGAGAAAAAACAGGTGACAAAATGTCTTATCATGCAGTAGATAATCAATAACAAGAGTCTGATTGCAGATTGGAAATGAGCTGGCCACACTTTTAATGCTGGGTTCTGAGTCATATCTGCATTATCGTATGCAGACAGACACACACACACACACCCCAGGGTGAAGGTTAACGCCATAACTACAGAACCTTTTTCTCCATCATGTCCTGTTGACCAGAAACCCAGTGGAGAGCAGCAACAGCTGGAGCGATTCGTTAGAGCTGACACTCGGCTTCACCTCCCCAGTAAAGTTTAAACCAAGCAGAACTCTCCAGGAGCCCTGAGAGGCACTGCACAAGTCCTCATCCAAGAACCCTCAGGAGGAACGTTCGGAACAGCCCAGTAGTGTTTCTGAGTGTGTGCGTGTTTCCGTATGAAGACATTTCAACTGAAGAATTTCCTCTTTGCTGATCTAGCAAATGGGTTCCATTCATTTTGATAAAACTCATCACAAGGTCGGTGATCACCTGCAGAGGTCTCCTCTGCTGGCAGTGACCCCTTCAGCTGTCATTGTGTGACAAGTTTAACGACTCTAGCTGGAAAATCAAAAGGAAAACCTATGAAGCAGTTGGGAGGAAGCAGAAAAATCAGCTGCAATTTCTCAGGTGCTTGCATTTTACATTCAAAAGGTTGAACATTCTACACGGTGTCATAACCCCCCCCCCCCCCGGATGAGCAGCTGCAAAGCCGCGCCATTAAAAACACCCCGCGAGCCTCCACTCAGGGTTACCGCCCCCAAACTGTCTGCAGTCAGGGCAGTGGGTGGAGGGAAGGAGTCAAGGCCATGAATCCTGATGGTGGAGAGTGCAGCAGTGGGGGAGAGGATGGTGAGGGGGGAGTTCAGGTTGCAAAGCCAACCGTCTGGAATCAGGTCCCACCCATGTGAATCCTGCTGCAGTGGCAAACTGATCAGACTGCAGTGAGATGTTAACAGAAGAGAGAAGTGTGTGTGTGTGTGTGTGTGTGAGAGAGACAACAGAGACCCAGCCTCTCTTAGCTGCCCTTCTGCTCAGAAGAAGTCAAACTAATTTAAGGCTGAAATCCCCCCTCGGGACAGGAGAAGAAAAAAAAGCTGCCTGGTACTTTTTGCTCTTTTCTTTGCAAATGCATGATGGCGTCTGGCCGCAGCGCTGCCTCCCTTCACTGAGTGAAGGAGAGGAAAGTGGAGCGGTGGGAGAGGAAAAGGTGTGAGGGAAGTAAATGTGGAGCTGATGATGATGATGATGATGATGATGATGACGGGTGGGGGGGGTTGCAGAAGGAGGAAAGCCACTGCAGCTCCCTGACAATCTGGCAAGTTACGAAACACTTAGTTATGTAAAATGAAAGCAGTGGAAGACTGAAATGTGGGACATGGTGACCAGATGGTGGAATTCTTCTTTTAGTTCATCTCATTTGTTGGGAAAGACATAGAAATCAAGATGTTTACAGCCAGAACATACAAACACGTATGGACGCACGGAGAAACGTAGCTCTCTTCATCAGCACGGCGGCGCCGCAGTCGCAGGACACAGATTCCTCGTGTCCACGGACGTCAGGTCGTTGACATCATTAACACGATTTGGCTTCCATTTGCCGTTATGGTAGCTTGATGTGGCCGTCTGGAGCCGACCATCAAAGAACAGGCTGAACGCCAGGCACAGCTGGCATAATGAAGGCGAATGCCCGTGTCAGTGAGTGCACAGCAAACAGATACCCCTTTACCCCCCCCCCACCACCTCCACACCCTTAACATGCTGCTGTTAGAGGGAACATTAAAGCCCTAATAATCAGCCCCGACGGCTGGCGCTGGTGCTGATCCAGACACATCCAGAGAGCGAGGAAAAGAGGGCCCAACCAGAGACTTGATTTAGGCTCATCAGGAGAAACACCGACTAGTTCAGCAGCCATCCTCAGGAGGAGGAACCAGTGGCAAATGCCTGGTAAACAAACACAAGACTTGGAACGTGTCCAAATTCAATCCAGATTTATGTCGTTTGGCCCGCCGGTGCTGCCAGCTCCTCTGGTAACAGTTAAGCCGCTCTGACATCTTCGTAGCTTAAAAGCTTGCGACATAAAGCTCGCAAGGGTCGAGATTTAAAAGGCGCCTCCGATTTGTCTGCCGAATTCACTCGGCTTCAATCTGTCCGGCTGCAGAATGGGCGCATCCATCCGAGCAGTTCCGAAAAATCATCTGAGTCGCCCAGTGAGCAGATCTGGGATCAGACAGCTATAGTTTCGGGGCAGCTGACCAAATAGTGAGACATCAGATTTAATTTCCCTCTCCGCAGCTCTGTTGATTGCTTTTTGACTTCCTTCGTTACAACACAGGCGGCAGATTGTGCTGGCATATTGTAAAAGAGCAGTTCAGTACAAACTTTATAAGTCACATTATGTTTTACTTTACCTCTCCTACGGTACAGCATGTACAGCGTTATGGGCGTTCATCTGGGCACCACTAGAGGTCACTGTGGAGCAGGGCAGCTGACCGATTTATGTAAGTAAATACTGCATTAGCATATAAATTGTGATCATGACCCTACATCCACGCAGGCCTTCTCTGATGAGCTGCATTTGTGGTTGTTTTAATCAGTTGCTGAGTATCAGAGAAGTCTTTTGCTTGTTCTGCAATATAATTGGACTAAATGTATTTAGTCCGCTGGGGAGCAGATCTGTTTGTGCATCACAGCACACAAACACGCCTGCTTTGACTTTTTGATGAGAACTTAGAACTGCATCAAAATTCCTTAAAATGAGATCCACAGCCTCAGGTGTTGTTCTGAATAACAAGTTCTTACACACACACCACACACAATTTTTGGGGAGCCTCTGGGCTCAATTGTGCAAAGTGGATGGTTCAATAAATTCCCCCCTCTGGGTAAATGTCAGCGATACGTGGTCGGAGAAAAATGAATCCAGCACTTCATCACTTTAACTCAGGCACAGGAGAGAACGGAATAAATCGAAGGTGACTAATCAAAACTGTCGAACCCAAATCTCATCAACATTTCAACTCCGCTTTCATGACGCTCGCAAGGTCATCTTTCCATGTGCGAGCGCCCCACCAGCAACACTGTCAACAATCCAGCTTTGCCACTGGCTGCTCATCTCTCCCAGCAGACAAACACAGCTTTTAGAGGTCAGTCTGAGAGCACGGATCGCCCTCCGAAGCATTTTCATGCCCGTATTTTCCCGTTAGCGTTACATGTATAAAATGAGGCTTTTTTTTGCTTTGACGTTTTCCTCATGCTTTCTGTCATTCCACTCAGACGCCAGAGGGCTGTGTAAACAATGCCGTATGCTTCATGCATCCCTTTGCTAACACAGTCGGATGCAGTCAAGTCCATAACGGACTCGGGGAACCCCCGGCCCGACAGCAGGGGCTGTCGCTGCATATGGCGTTTCTTCGTCAAGAACGAGGGAGAATAAATGCATAATCCATCGCCGGGGCGTTCACGGTGGTTGTGTGTGTGTGTGTGTATGTGTGTGTCTGCGTGAGAGAGATGGGTTCTGCGTGCACTCTTACATAAACCCTCAGTGACATGCCAGGCAACAGCAGAAATGTAGCCAGCACGCTGCTGCGGCTGCTGCTGCTTCCAAGTCTCCAGGCTCTGAACGGATACAAAACACACATTCGTATAGTCGCCCCTTCTGGTTTCCATCCTCCTCTTGTATTCTCGATGCCACCTAAGGTAAACAAGTCATGGCTTTTTATCCTGCCAGAGATATTTAACAATAGCTGCCAAAGTCAGTCTGTCATTTTGTCATAAATCCTCAGTAGCTTGTTTGGACATAGCGTCAATGTGAGCTTGTTTAGCTGCATGCTGCCAAAGAATGAGAAAAAAGGACATCCTCTTTCTACGCTAATATCAAAGGGTGGAGAGTTTCAATGTAAAGTCTCCTCTCCAGCCAATGAAACTGCGCCGGCAGCTGCAGCTTCCCTGTGCTCTCACCAAAGTGTCTGTCGGGCTGCACGACGGCGAGATTTACACTTGATTTATTCAGTCTGATATTTGTGAAGCAGACAGAGTCCAAAGGAAGAGCAGGACCAGCTACCGTACAAGGTCAGAGACAAGCTAATGCACCACGATGGTGAGGATTCTGCCAGCTCCAAGTTCTCATATGTGGCAGAAACTCTTTATTCACCAGACGAGGACATCGCTGTTCAGATGGCGTTAACCCACACGTGACCTTTGTTTCAGGTCAAGGTCTGCTAAGACTGCCTTGGTCTTCAGGGATGAGCTTTTCATTCGGCCAGACAATAAGATTTCAAGAGGAGAGGCCACTTGATTGAAACATAAACCCTGGAGATACGTCCAGTGGGCACTGTTTGGTTCTCTCATCACATGCAATAAACAGACCTGGAGGATATTTCCGTGCGCTTTGAGCAAACGGCTAAACAGCTGCGCCCGACCGGTTCCACACAATTAACCAGGTTGTGATTTAACAGGATTTTTTAAGCAGACATCATCTGGCTCTGGGTTATCTCTGGTTACAAAACACCCATCTGGCACAGCTTCACCTACATTAGACATCAAACGTCAAGATAACAGCAGGTGGCGCCACTGAGCACAGACCCGCGGCTGCCCGAGGAGGTGGGAAAGACAGACGCCGGCATTCCTGCTGTCACTGCCATGACATTTCTGATTTTGATGTGTAAAATAATACTTTCAGCACCATCTGGACTCAATGATTCACTGCCTGACCAAGGCTTTTTTCATTATGCAGTGTAGTCCTTCTCAGTTTGAATTTTTATCTAGTTCCTTTAATCTTTTGATTAACCACAGGCAGATGAATCATCAATGGCACAAATACCTACAGATGAATTAGGAGGACATTTAAACATCCAACGACCAAAACAACAAGATGTTCCATCAATAACACTGATTAAATGACCAGGAACATGCCTGGACAGCATTTCCATATGCCAGATAAGAAACTCAACCACAGACAATTTTCTCTTTATTCTCAAGTGAAATGAGGAAAATCAGCATTTGTACAACCCTCTTCTTAACATAATACCTTTATTTAGCATGAACTATTTTAGCAACTATGTTGTTGTTCCCGGCCAGTACAACAGACAAGCCAACAAGTAAGAACAGCCACAGACGGCAAAACACAAGAAAGAAATCAGGAGAGGAACTGAGACCTGAGCTGTGAAGCAGGAAAGAAAGAAATGAGAGCCAGGCTCCAAATCTGATAACAGCAAACTGTGAAGCAAAGCACACAGGAAGAGAGGGCTAACACCATCGATGAAGACGACTAATGCTGCTGCTGCTGCTGCTACTGCTGCTGCTACTACTGCTACTGCTGCTGCTGACGCTACTAATGCTGCTGCTGCTACTACTACGACTGCTGGTGCTACTACTGCTGCTGCTGCTGCTGCTGCTGACGCTACTGCTGCTGCTGGTGCTACTACTGCTGCTGCTGCTGCTGCTGCTGCTGCTACTGCTGCTGCTGCTGCTGACGCTACTGCTGCTGCTGCTACTGCTGCTGCTGCTGCTGACGCTACTACTGCTGCTGCTGCTACTACTGCTGCTGCTGCTACTACTGCTGCTGCTACTACTGCTGCTGCTGCTGCTGCTGCTGCTGCTACTGCTGCTGCTGCTGCTGACGCTACTGCTGCTGCTGCTACTGCTGCTGCTGCTGCTGACGCTACTACTGCTGCTGCTGCTGCTGCTGACGCTACTGCTGCTGCTGCTACTGCTGCTGCTGCTGCTGACGCTACTACTGCTGCTGCTGCTGCTGCTGCTGACGCTACTGCTGCTGCTGCTACTGCTGCTGCTGCTGCTGACGCTACTAATGCTGCTGCTGCTACTACTACGACTGCTGGTGCTACTACTGCTGCTGCTATTACAACTACTGCTACTGCTGCTGATGCTACTACTACAACTGCTGGTGCTACTACTACAACTGCTGGTGCTACTACTACAACTGCTGGTGCTACTACTACAACTGCTGGTGCTACTACTACAACTGCTGCTGCTATTACAACTACTGCTTCCCTTACTACACTTTTAAAAAAAACATATTTTACCATTTAATATGTAATCTCAGTGCAGAATGAAGTGTTTCCTTATTACCTGGACCCTTTTAGTGTTGTTATAACCCGAAGGGCAGAGGTCATGAGAGGGAGACAAGGTCATTCCTCTGGGATGTCTGGTGGTTCATTTACCTGGATACTGGATTTAAACCTCTCTGATGACACCAGCAGTACTGTGGTGTTTTTTGCAGATGATTCAGTTTATTTAAAAAAACACTTTTGTGCCAAATGGTTTATCATTAAGCCATGATTTAATGGAGATGGTGGGTTTCACAGATAAAATCAAGAGGAGAAGAAGCTGCGAAAGAGGAGCTGCAGAATAATGATGACGAGGAATTGCTGTTTAAATGAGGCGAAGCACAGTGAAATTCCAACTCTTCTGATTCCTGTTTTTCTCTCGGACGACCTGCCGTTTAGTTTGAGCTGCCTGCTTCAGCTCCTGACCCACAGCTTTCCAAAGACCGACACCGCACCAGTTCCCCCATTGTGGAAACAAAAGCTTGCGTGTGATGCACCACATCTTTGTCTGGTTTGGCTCTGCTGCTCTTCCACAGTTTACAGGCAGAACCCTATTTCTGTGTTTGCAGCAGAATAATGATGCTCTGATTTCCTGTTTACTTTCACAGAAGAGAGTTTGGAAAATCCTGAAGAATATTCCATCTGACAGGCAATAATACCAGGTTAGGTGTGGGGGGGAAGGGTAATTGAGGAAATTACAGCATTCGAATTCATCACTGCAGGGCATAATCTCTGAGTAACTCTGTCCAGAGTTTGTCAATAATATCTGAGCAAAACACCAATTTACAGAGCTCTGAAAAAAAAGAAGTGCTGGTTGCAACTTCTTGAAAGAAGCCCTGAACAAAGTCTGAGCTGCTGCGTGTGGGTCTGTGTTGTGACAGCGATGGAGAATAGCATAAGCGCTCCTGAGATGACAAATGCTATTTTTAGCAAATGGCAGCCACAAGCCTACTTGGACTGTGAGGAAGGGAGGTGAGAGAGGAGGTGGGCATAGGAGGAAAAGAGCGAGGGAAGAAGGGAGTCGCCGGCTTTATGAAAACAACACATTCAAAATGATTTTATTCCCTGTGACCAACAGGAGATCAGATTGTTGCAGATTACTATATGAGGTTCGGATGTCCTTGTTAGACTACATTGGAAGGATTTCCACTGCAGTTTCTATTAAATCCCACAGTCCTTTTAATGCCTGTTGCAGGTTTCTTGTTGCCTGGAACGATCGCTATGACTGCCATATTCTCTGTTTACAACCGATCCAACAACCCAAAAACCCAGCAAGTACCGATGGCCGTGCTGGTGTTGGGGGACGCGGTCTAATGTGGGATCTCTATCTGGTCCGTCAGGCTCTGCTTTGGTCACATGTGACATGTGCATGCTCACAGAAACAGGCTGTGGGTCGAATGATGTCAGTGTCTGTCCCCTACATCACTGAGGCTGGGGAGCTGCCGCCCTGCTTTTCTGTCTGCCATTGGAGCAAAAGGAGCGCTGGCTATTAACGCTGCTGAACGGCCACTGGTTCACACACACAAACACACACACACACACACACAGGAAAAGCCTTCAGGCAATGGAAGCGAGAGGCATCAGAGCGGAATCCAGTTGTACAGTACATCTACATTCAGGTCAGCATCTGTGTGTCTGTGCGTGATTGCTATTATTGTGACTTTGGCTTGGCCAAATTTTGACCCTGTGTATCTCTTTTTCTTTAAAGAAAAAAACATTCTTTTGCGAAGAGGACAAATATTTTTGGTGGCATTTTCAGGCCAGACGTCTAATAATTATGCACATTTTCAAAGGTGAAGATGTGTTGACGCATTTAATATGGTTGGTTTGCAATTTCAACATCAGAAGCTCTGTCACACCGCTGCTCGTTTTGACCCCTACATGCGGACCAGGACAAATCTGTCTCACATGCATGTACGAACGATTGTTAAACGTAGATGAATGTCTGCTGTCCTGTCGTGCTTCCACAGCAAGGCAAAAAAGTGGCAAAATCTCAGGGAGCGTCGTCGTCGCCCTGTTACGGATGGCTGCCATTGCAGCTGGTGTGTCAGGGATGAGAAATAAACTTCACACAGTGTGGCAGGCGTGTGCTTGAGCGTGGATTGTCCAGCAGCTCCATTTTTATGTCGCTGTCTGGCTTTGGCTAATAATGAAAATCCACAGCGAAACAAAAACCTGCAGGGGGCCGGTCTAACAGCCCTGAAATGGATTTATGGATAATTATAACCAGTCAAAAAGATGGCATCAGGCTAAACTTGGCATATTTTGTCATTTCTTCTTGTAGTCATGGCAGAATAATTGAATTCCGCCTGTTTATATGAGTCAAAACCTCATTGATAGCGATGCAGTTGTTTTGATTACACTATTGACTGCTGCCAAACGACTTAAGCCGGGCTCAGATTGCAGGACTTTTACAGGACTTTTTAAATCGAAGAAACTTAGAAGATGTTTGATCTCAAACAAGCTACAGAAACAACAGAAATCAAAAGCCCTGTTTTTGGAAGTTGGTAGCTATTCCTGAAAATAGCAAATGTGCTGGTCAAGTTAACCATTAACATGAAGAGAAACAGTGTGGTAAACTCCCTTACTTGTATTATGAGCTGTTTACAGCCTATTTAATATATTTCCATCAAATTAGATCCCCTCTCTGCTGGTTACGTTTGAATAGTCTCATTATCTTCTGGAAATCAGTTCATATATCCATTTATCACTGAATGCAACAGCATTCCTTAACAACATGCAGGAATGTGAAAAATAGATTGTTGACATTCGTATTCATGACCTGCTGCACTCCAAATCAAAACGGGAGGATCAACAGCTTCTCTGACCAGCTGCGAATATCACTCGTGTCATTCCAGCCTGGGACACGACGGTCTCGCAGCCAGTGTTGATCACAGCAGAGGAGCAGACCTAAACGCAGATATAGGTTGATACGGATGAGATGCGCAGTCGTCGGCTGCAGGTGCAGATCCGTGCAGACGCGTGGAGCTCTGGGCGCTGCACTAATAAGAGCAGCAGCGCAGAGGATCAGAGGTCCGGGAGCAGGAGTAGCTTCAAAGCCCGCCCCTTTTCATGCACAGAAAGGACACACGGTGACGATATCACGCTCGCCGCCACTCCTTTACTTTTTCTCGTCTTCAACGGAAGCAGAAACACGCCGCTGCGTCTCTCCCTGCCTCCCACTGAATGTACGACCCCCCCACCGCTGCACAGACACGAAGAGTCACTTTTCACAGGAACAAGCTCTCCCATTAATGTGAGGTCACAGCAGACTGTTTTACCACTTATCAGCCTTCTGGATTTAAATGAAGGCCGATCGCTGACAAACTGTTGCCTAGAAACACAACAGGATGCATCAATAATGGGATTTATCCAGAAGCCTGCAAGACCTTCTCATCCCAGTTGCCCCCTTTGTGCAGCTTCAGAGTTACAGCTGCAAATCAGCCAAAGAATCTTCAGCCATTTGCTTCTGTGTTCATGTCCTTCCTGTCAAAGACGAGTTTTATATCCCAGCGGAGTTGCTTTGGTTTTTTTTAGTATCTCGTAGTAATTTTGCTTATCTGATGGATTTAACCCAACAAATTGTCCTGGCAGCCATAGACTCTGTTATGTCGGTCCGAATTATTTTTTTCTGCCCATTATTTCTCCTTCCTGTCTCAGCTGATGCATGAGCTCCGATGGCATTTAGAGGAGGCATCCGCAGTCGCAGTAGTGAGGCGTGTCTTATGTAAGGGCAGCAGCCCTCTGGTGAAAAGGCCTTTCTGAACACCAGCTTTGTGTCAAAACTAAGTTCATTCATACACTACAAATGGGTATAAATATACTGAGATTTCACTGCTGCAGCAATTACCACTGATTAAATAATCTTCGGGTAATACTATCAAACAGTGCAACTACCTGTGGGCGTTTTCAACAATGCAAAATTCACAATATAAATCACTTCACATCACTTCAGTTTCCAGAACATTATTTTTTTTTATAAGATTTCTTTCAGAACAAGCTCTCTTTGCTCCCAAACACAAATTCAAACCATGGAATGAATTCACGCTCTTCAGCGGATCTAATGAGATACGCTAAACTACATGTTAGCAGCAGCAGATCATCATCTGGGAGCCTCTCGTGTGCCCGTCTCTGCTGGTTTCCTGCCAAGACACAGGGAGGCGAATGGAAACATGGAAAGATGCCGACAACGGATCTCGCAGGTTTTAAAAAGGGGGGGGGGGGGGGGTGGCATTTCCTTCGCTGGATTTTGTGGTTCAGTACATTTATGGAACCAAATCCAAGACTTTTAATTGAGAAAGCTCTGGTTTGTTTAATTGAAATAAACAGGCAGCTAATTGATAATAAGGCCTGAGCAAGTGCAGAGCGTGCTGCTATATAGTGCTAAACACCACATCCATCCATTCGAAATGCTGCAAAGTCCATGATTACTGCCCATTTAGCTAATGTGAATGTGAGCTATTGAACATTCTGCTGTTGACTCTACAGACTGTGAGTGAGCACAATTCCCCAATAAACCACCTCCTGTTATTAGATTAAAGAGCTCAGAAGAGAGAGACAAAGCTGCATGTGCGAACGTGTAGACTAATAAACATGGTGTACAGCCGGTGTGGGACTCTAACCTTGACATAGAGCTGCTGGAACTCATCCAGGTTGAGGCGGCCGGTGGGGCAGTCCTTCAGGAAGCCCTTGTACCACTGCTTGAGCTCATGCTCGTTAAACTCTGTGTTCTTCACCAGGTCCTCCATCACTTCAGGGGTCAGTTTGCTGTTCTGCTTCCCCATTTTGCCTGTAAACACAAATAAACACAACAAGAAATGAATCATGATAATACTGATAGCAGTGGCCTCTTTATAAGACAGGCTGTGAAAGTGAAAGTCTGGAGGCTGTTTGGAGAACTGTGATCATGCAACTGCTTCTTCTAAGAATAACTTTCAAACAAATGAGATGCTGGAAAACAAGGATCTCTTTTCTTTCAACAGCATCTGTTGGTTTGTATCTGTTATTTAGGGTGCTGACTGGTGCACACAGGGACGATTATTCTGCAGCTCATCTCCCAACAAAGAAGCCATTATGAGCAGAGCTGTCAAAGCTAGAGGCGGCCCAAGCTGTTAAAACTGAGGTAGTATCTATATCTGACGTTTTCATGACCCCTTCCTACCAAGTTGTGAACCCCCACAGGCTGGAGTCAGGTCCAGGGCAACAGTTGGGCTGACACAACCACAGCGGCTCCATTTCCTCATGATTTTGAAAGAGCCAAAGGGGGAATTCAAAGATGTAATAATGGTAACTACAATAATTAATCATGTTTCATAGCACACCGCCACAATTAAGGATAGATTATTGTCCCTCTGTTGAGGGCAGTGATGTTTTCAGTCTTTTTCTTTGTAATTAAATATTTTATCACAATTATATGAAGATATTTTATGTGTAGAACTTTTCTACTCTTTCCATTCATTTCATTGTTTTACCCGTGAAGCCATCATACGACTTTGAAAGTCACAACTTGGCAGAAATAATCATCTGAGCCACAACGCACCCAAACTGTGCGAAACACTTTATTTTGGAAAGAGTCTTTACAGAAGACTCCCGCTTTGCCGTCTTACAAGCACGCGGCAGACAGCAGATAATGGCTTCGTGTGGGTGATCGGTTTACTGATGTCAACTTTTCTGAACGCTGCAGCCACCTCCACAACTGCTGCATACTGAAAATGTGCGTGCGTGCACTGCACCGTCTCTCAGGTTCTAAAAAAGAGAGGGACAGGGATTGTTGTCAGTATCCTTTTTCCTTTTTTTAGATAATTACTGAACTCGTGACTGTGGAGGCATTTAATCGATCCTGGAATGGAGCGAAAGTTATTAAATATTGGGATTCATAATTGACCACACGAGCCTTCAAATGTGTTTTCGGTGTGAAAATACCAACAAGGCTGCTGTGAAGCCTTGAATGGGGACTGGAATCCAGACTGGTGCGCTGCTGGGATCTAAAATGTGGAAGAAAAGGCTTCTCTATTAGTTAAACTACCTACAGTCTTTTATAAGAGGACCTGGAATGAATATTGCATGTCATATAGTCAGTGTGCAGTTTTCATATCCAAGATCAGATTACATAATCGCTCTGTATGATATCAGCCGCACTCCTTTGATTATTTATCTGTTATCTGATGTTGCTTCTTTATAAAGGACTTTGGGAGGCACAAAAGTGTCCCGAAATGACAGACGGTAACGGCCATGACGTCACAGACCTGATCAGACTGCAGGGAAAGAGAAGCACTTTCACACACGCTCAAATCTCGTGTGTCATTTTTCCAAAACATTGTGACAGTGCGGTCATGGAATCTTTTTTCTCCCAGATTGGGAAACTTCCATATTTGGTCCTAGTATCTGATTTTCTGCCATGATCACAGTCAGATCAAAATTCAGACTGCTTGATAATTCACCATATCAACCAATAAAAAATAAAAAGAACACATCAAGCAAACGGGTCATACTGTGTTAGATAAGTTATTGTAACCCCACCAACACAACCCCACTCTGAGCTTCTTGTGGAGCTCAAATATAGGGCTTATAGCCTATTTCGCCCTGTTTTTTTGGTATTAAAAATACAATCAAATAAGGATCCCACCACTCCTGGCTTTGGCTCTGCAAACACCCACACTGCTGAACAACAAAAAGCCATCATCATAAACTTGGCTCTCTTTTTCCTCCATCTTGCCGTCATTTGTTGTCATATTTGCATCTGATATAAGGAGAGAAAACATTTAAGACTGGAAGGATTTTAGTGGAACCTGCTCAGTCTGTAAGCGGGTTTGCAGTTTAATATCCTGGTGTAATCAGATATGCATAAAACATAATAGATGAGACACTATATTATAGCACATTTTATTGTGGACACGTTTGGTGTATAAAGCATAAAAAACCACAGATATAACAAGCTTAAAGTTACCTCTGCTTGTACACAGAAGAAAACACCCTCAGGTTACGTCTGAAAGGCCAGTCAGTTTCTCTGACTCTGATGAGGAAGTGCACTATATTTCCGTGACAGTTTACAGGCTTTCGGGCAGAATATTGTAACACAAACTGCTTTTAGACTCCGACATGATTCTGATACCCATGACAGCTTTGGTATTTGGTCACTGTACAGTATATATTAAGCTTGCACGATGCCCAATTTAAATATTAATATGAAAGGGTGAGGATGTTTTCATGCTATTTTTTGTATAACACAACCCCTGCATGTATATTTTTTTGCATTCTGTGTTTCAGACTGCATGGCTAATATGATAGAATGCAGGATAAGATGAGCTTTTAAGTGCTACATCCCTAAGATTGTGAAGCACGCTAATGGTACAGTACCCTACTGTATAAGCTGTCTGCATATACAGTAGGGTGCTGCTGAATTTCATATATTTTTCATGAGAGATTGAGCATCCTGCCTTGGCACAAATTGAGCTTCTAATTGCTTCCACTGCATGATAACGCCAGCGTTGTCATCATTGTCTTCCATCAGCCATGCTGCCGATGCCTGTGTACGGCTGTGTGGGGCTGGTAGCAGGATTACATCACAACATCAGCAAGCATTGACTAAATCTCACAACCGTCCAGTTGCTAAAGCCCCTGTCGCGCTATTCAGAATTCAAGGCAGGTCAGTTCTTGGGTGATGGAAACCCATCTGCAGAGCATGGAGATACAGGCACAATGAACCAGGGAGCAGGAATATCAGATAACTAAGGAGGGCTTGCCCACAGCCAGGGTCCAGGTTCATGGTCTCACACGCTCGAGACCCACCCTGAAAGCACTTGTGCCAGTGGCTGCACTACATGTGTCACATCGTGGGAGAACTATCAAGGAGTGACGGATGAAGCGCTGTTTAAACGGGAGTGTAAAGATCCATGCAAATACCGCACGTCACTTTGATCAAGTGTCGCATTTTGCAGCATGATTTGTCAGAGTCAGCGTTATGTACGTAAGAATGTCGCAATCATGCGGTCATTTGCACATTTGAGTTAACGAAATACCCTTTTTTCCCCCCATCTTGGTTGCTCTGCGCTGCTCTGCCGGCTCTCTGCTGTCTCATGTTTCATTTCAATATTCTCTCACACCCTGATATAGCAATAAAAAATAAAAAAGACAAAAGACAATCTTTCCTCTGTCTGCAGCCAACGAATGTGACAATGATGAAATTCCTTTCACTATTTCCAGCTCCGACGCTCCGGTGTCTGTATATATGCACAAAGGAAAATTGAAAGAATAACTGTTGTGATGGATGCATGCACACATAATTTATATTAAAATTCAATGAATAATTCTACGTGTGCAATGTGTGCGCTGCAGGCACTTTATTTTATTAGGAGATGCGAGAGGGATCATTTCAAGGCAAACACTACAGGTCAGTGCAGCGCGCTGTATGCAGAGCAAATATCATGCTGACTCCAATCCTGAGTCACAAACCATTTTTTTTATCCTTGTAGATCACCAGGGTCACATCCCAGCCAATACAGAGGGGCAATTACATCTGACAGGTGCACAGCAACCCAAACAACAAGCCAAGGTATTAAATAGCTAATTGTACACCTTTTCACAGCCATTATACCTGCTCCTGAACCAGGCACAAAGCTATTACATAACAATGTCCCTTCACTATCATTTGCCAACAGGGGAATGACCTTGAAACCCATGCAGAGCCCAATACACCATCGCAAACCCAGTGCAGCTTATGAGTTAGACACGTTCCACAGTAAGCTGCCCCTGATCTTGTCTTTTAGGTGTGCAAAAGGTGCATTGCTTGGTGTGCTTGGAGAGGCAGTGGTATCTGAGGCTGCAAAAAAGTAGCCTTATCACCAGTGAGGTTAGGGCTGAGTACAGGCTCACCACATCCCCACCTTCCTCCAGCACACACCCAAGCTGACAACATCAGCACCAGTCTTGAAGGCACAGCACCACCTCATACACCGCAAAGTATGAGTGAAAATGTCGGGATGAGGGTGAGTGCAACGCATAAACCAGCACAAGACAAACGCTCCTCAGCCTTTCCGCACTTTTTACTGTTGGTTGTGGAGGTAGTTGGAGTAAAAAAAAAAAAAAAAAAGCTTAGACATCGCGTCTCCGTCATGGAAACTACAAGGGTTCGGAGGGAAACGTGCGTGTCCAGGAATTGGGGTCGAAAAACGCTGTCAAATTATATGTCACTATTGGGATTAGAGGAAATATATGTACGGCAATAACCCTATAAATGAGTCGTATAAAACAAAAACCAGCGACGCCTCATGTAGTTTAACATGCACACTAAATATAATTTTCCAGGAGCAAAAATGAAGCACTGATCACGAAGAACATCCATCCTACCTTGCAAGAGTGCGGAGTCAACGGCAGAAGTCTGATGTCGGGTCCAGTGAAAACACGGGAAAAGGGGGGCGAGTTAAGCGTCTAAATCGGCTCCCCTGTCGAGCTACTGGTGCGTTAAAGGTGTTTTACTAAAACTCGTAGCTGTTTGCAATGATTTCTATTTATATTTTGAGTTGATTATCTGCTGGAACCGAAATCAGGCGGAGCGCGACTGTAGTGTGATGCTGCTGCACACACACTGCTGGGAGCGCGGCTGAATAGGAGGAGGCGCGGAGGGAGAGAGAGAGGGGGGGGCAGTTCATTTCAGCCTCTCTCGACCCCTCTCCGGAGTGTGGGATTTACGGTAACTGCGAATGTTTTTCAGGGAAAAAATAAAATACACAAAACACTGGGTTGATATTGGATGCAAGTGTTCTCTTATTAAGTAAACAATACATGAAGCATGTTACGTTAAAAAATCGAGAATGATTGCTAATGCTAGCTAAGGGCGAGTCCGAAATTTAGCCGCGAGCTTCGCGCCACACACGGGAATAAGGCTAACGGTAGCTAAAGTTTTAACCAGGGTTTCGTGGTAAACTAACTAGAATCTAAGCGAATCAAGAAAAAATAATTATTAATAACGATAGTAGAGGAAGAGGTAAGTTTTTCAGCTAGGTAATCGGGATTGCTGAAATGACATTTATAAATAGTGAACTAATTGGTGAATTCACCATTTGTGTGCCTTTTCCGAATGTTAACCGAATAGAAACGTTATTTTCCGTGGACTCGATTATTAAGGGTACTATAATGCCACTGAGTCCACCGAATTTATTGATCACTAAGAAACAAGCTAAAGAAATTTAATAAATTATCACATATTAAAGCGCCGACAGTAATTTTGTACGTTTTAATTATGCGACTGTATGACGTATTTTTTTAACGCGCCGACGTAGTAGCCGCTTGTCATTGAATTGGTTATTAGTTAATAATAACCCATTCGACATACCTCGCTATTATCTGAATACTGATAGGTGAATAAATTATTGTTTTCAGACAGGTTAACAAACAGCATTACTCAAAACTATGAAGTTAAAGCGGAGTAGTGTCAGGTGATCTTGCAGTTTGAGGCAGAATGGCATAGATGGAACAATTTCACTATGTATGTGGTTCAATTAAATGTGATGTGTCATATTTGTTTAGTCTAAATATCTACAGTGTAAACCTGGGAAATGGTAGATATGCTTATCATTTGCCCGTCGGACCCTCATTATTGAACCTGTATTAGAGAGGAAGACTATTTTGTTATAGGAATCATACGAAGTCATGGATTTTCTTTTTTTCTCAGTCAGTTGTAAGAAATGGTATTCCCATATAAGACAGAAATTATTGTAATACGTGTGGGGAAATATTTATGTGTGTGCTTATTCAACGCTGCCGCTCACTGGGGTATTAAACAGGGTGATACGGTCTCTTGTTTTTCTGGTCTTACAAGAAACTATAATGTTAAAGTTAGTATTGTCAAAAGTGATGCATTTGCTGGTGGAAGTAAAGGTTGGAAGGCTACAACTGTTACGGTGGAGCGGCGTTGTATTCAGGGTGGTAAATCAGCTTTACACTACAATTGTTCGGATGTAAAGACAACTGACACTTATTGAAATTTATGTTGTGCTCTGTTTCTTTTAGATTGGCCCCGGGAGTACTCTCAATTATTCAAACCGGAGGTTTGGGTTGAGTTACTGTGGTATTTTTCTGCAGAATACATGGAACGTTAGTGGGACACAGTAGGTAATGTAGACTGGAACATTAGTTTATTGTGGGAGGACTTTTTACCTGGTTTGATTTGTCAGACTAAAGTATTTTGAAAATGGATATGAATGTTTTTCAACATTATGGATTATTCATTTGACTTTTGGCATGTCGTCTGATGCACACATATTGTTTTTGTTTTAGGTTTATTGTATAAGAGAAAATGGAGAAAGTCAGGGAAAATGCCCAAGATATGAGTCTCATTAAAGAGGATTCTGTTTCACAAATCTCTCCTAAACGCCCAAGGACAGATTGGATCAAAAACTGCAGTGAAAAACTCAGGTTTGACCTTTCAGCTCTTCAAAACACCACCAGTTCTGAGCAGAAGAATGCAGACCTGTTATGCACGTCAGAATGTTGTTACAGTGGATATGAAAAACCTCAAAAGCCAGAAGACACTGAAATAACTGCTACTATTGCTGACTTGATGTCCTTGCTTCCTGAACATGAACATACTGGATCACCAAGAGCCACCCTTGATACTGTGGAGGGATGTGCTTTACTTCTGGTGCAGGATGAACAGCCTGAGGTTACTAACTGTGACAAGCTGGGTTCATGCTCGCTAGATGATGCAGGTGGGGAATTAGCCAAGTTTCACACTGTACCAGATGCTGCTCCTGACACATCCAGTCACCCTGATTGCAAATTGCTTTTGGAATCACTTGAAGATGAGCCCCCTGGTGGCTGCAATCTTCCAGATGGAAATGGTGATGAAGGGGAAATGGCACAATGTAGTGTAGGTCAAATCAAAGCATTCAGCCCTACTTCAGACGAGGAGATCAGATGTCAACATGGTTTCGCTCGTGGTGAAATGCAAGATGACCCAGTTTTTTGTGATACGTGCAGTCAGTCTGTTAAAGCTGAAATGGGTATTCAGAAAATGGAAGATGATGGTACTTCTACATTTTGGAGTGACTATACGAATACAACATCACTTAACATAAATGTTATAGTGAATCACTCTGGAAAGTTGGACCAAGGTGTGGAAAATGAGGAGAACAAATTAGAATTGCAGATTTGTGGAACTGAAGATGTGGCTGTCTCTGAAACAAAAGGCCAAGTTAATGAGAGTAGCCTGAACAAAAATGGCATCCTTTGTGAGGCTGAATGTGCGGAGGGATCAATTGTTAACAATGATGTGGTGTCATCCAGAAATATTGTAACCAAGAAAGTGAATCTTGAAGCTGATGTCTTCTCTGGGGCCAAAGGAGAGCATGCTGCCGGCGAGATGATAGCCACAGCTCGACGTGAGACGGCTGATCACACACCGGAGACCCCAGCGCCTGCAAGAATCAGTCAAGAGCCTGCTGAAGGAGATAATAATGTAAGCTCTTCCAGTGTAACTGACCCTGCAATCTGGAATGAAACTGACAGGGAGGCTGTACGTGGCCACAGCTCACAGTGCACTGTAGGTGCTGAATTATCTCCATCACTTACAGTCAGGGAGACGAAAATGTCCCTTTTACTGTCTGACGTCACGCGACCACAGGATGCCTCATTTCTTGGCCAGACCCAGCAGTTTAAGCATCCATGCAGAACGCAGCTTTGTAAAGATGAAAAGGAAGACATTTGTCAGGCTTGTTCCCCCTCCACAAATGTAACACTCCTCAAGACTGGCAATGAAGGACACTGTCTTTGGAAAACCTGTCTTAGCTGCAGTCCAAATCGTCCTCCTGTGCTGGATGGAAGAGAAGAAAGTCTGGAGACTGTGAGACATTCGATTAAAGAGCACAATCTGTCTGGCTGTTTTAATGCCAGCCTTGAAACCCTCAAGGCACAAGTGTTCAAAGGCTTGGAGTGTGAAACCTTTAAAAAAGATGGGTCAACCAAGATTAAAAGAGAAGAATCTTCAGATGAAAATGAAAAGTCAGAAAAAACAGAATTTAATAAAGGAGGTGAAGACTCATTGAAAATATCAAAATTAAGTGGATTTGGCCATAGATTACTCAATGTTGGGTCCACAAATTTGTCCTCAAAGACGGAGATAACAATGGAAAAAGAAAGACGTGATGAGGCAAGTGTCGTATGCGAGACATTGGTGACAGAGGACGGCCATTACCAAGAAAATCAAAAGGAGGCATCTGTGACTCGGGCATCTCCTGACTGTTTCAGTCAATGTCTAGAGGGAAACACATGTGATAGTTCCAAAGCTTTGGCGTCTGCCCTGCCTACTCAGGATGCAGTTGTTCCATGGCCACAGGAGGTAAAGCCATCATATCATGCTCCCACCATCACCCCATCACTAAACTGTAGTGACACACGCTCCCCGCTGCCATCTGCCTTCACTTTGGGTGACCGCGTACCGGCCGGGTTTGACACTTTCCAAAAGATCCAGCTTTCATTAGAGGACGAGGCCAAAAGTGATTATAGCGGGAGTAACAGCCCTCTTCACACAAGTCTGTCCGGGCCTAGACGACTCTATCACTCCATCCTTGAGGCCGAGAGCACCAATCAGCATGAAGTGGCACCAGAAGAGGAGGAGGAGGGAAAGGATGTGGAAAGATTCAAGTGTCACACTGAGAACACAACAAATTTAAGCAGCGATTACAGTTGCAATGACGTGCCAAACCTTACCACAACACCAATCAGATCGCCCCGGCAGCATGTTAATGGTAAATCAGTTGTTAGCCCCTCTAACAACATCTGCGATCGTAATCCAGCCTCACATCTGAGAGACGACTTGGAATTTGACGCAAAGAAACAATTTGATATGGTCTTGAAAGAACTGCATCTGTATTTTGAAATCAGCGTGGGTGATTTTATTAGCGTTGGTCCCGTATCAGTGCCCGAGCGGTGCACTGATGTCACTAGAGCCTCGGAGGAAGAAACTTCAGAAGAATTCTTCAGTCCAGATTTGATGCACCATGAAAATGCAGCTTTAGGTGAGTTTAAAAAGTGGCTCTGCTCAAACCGTATACTGCGTAGCTACACTAGACACTTCTGATTGGTGGCAATGATTTTACCAGTATCAACAGTGGTAGGATGCTTTCTTTGGGTGACCCACACTAAGAACTCACCAAAAGGGAAACTGAAAAACCCTTTTCTCAATCAATTTTGTAACATTCTGTAGAGTAGTGACAGTCGACAATTGCTGGGTTGCTCATATACAAGAGTGTGAAACATTATTGATACTGGAAGGAAAGGCAGATATTGCATCAACAGTGGTCAAATAGCAGACATCAAAACATCTTCACAGGACTTAAGAACAGGAAATCAGTCTATTGATGCTATAATTGTCTTCAAACTTTCCTGCCAACAATCCACCGAGGACCCATTTGCACTGTGCTCACTGTGCTCAATCTACACACTGTGTTGCCTTTCCCTTCAGATGAAGCCAATGGCGAGCGTAGCCTGAACCTGTGTGAGGGTGATCCAGTTCTGCATTCTACCCCTGCCGGTGGTGACGGTGAGCAGGAGGTGCCCCGTGGCACCCACAGGGAAACCTCCACGGCCATCAAGAAGAAACACAGAGGTGTGTTTTGTAGTTGAAGGTGCAGAAAATATTCATGGTAGGTGTGGAACAACTACACAAAGTTATCTTAATGAGGACCAAGTGCTGTTTTGTTCCAAATGGAGCTTGGTTAACTTTGTTTTTCCTTTGTGTTGGGTAAGAGAGTTTTGAAAGGTCAGCATGGTTAATTCAGTGAGAAAATACAATTGCTTTTATTGATTTGTCTTTTCAACTTGACAGAGCTTTCTCTCATGAATGTTCAAATATTTATCCCCTTTCTCCAATAAGCTGCTGAGACATGATAGCACCACCATTAATGCAAATACAGTGTTTCAGCATAAACAACCAGCTGTCTTCTTTCTTTCAGAGTCCCCGGAGATGGAACTGAAACGGGAAATGTGGTCACCGTCATTTATGAATCAGCCATTCTATGAACAAGTCGTCTACCGTGAGTTCAATGTGCAAACGCTGAACTGAAGCCTGAGCTTCTTAATTGACCATTTGGTGGCCTTTTGATTGATGATTAGATGATTTGAGTCTATTCGCGATAGACTGAATAATTTTAATTAAAGAGGGTACGGGCTGTTGTTTTGACTGAACATTATGCTCATTATTCCACAAATACAATAAAGTTTTCTTTTATCCCAGTGCCCAAAACTGTCCTCTTACATTGTTGTGTGCAGGGCAACCAGAGCAGCCCAAGAGACTGAAACCACTGGAAACGTGCACGCGTCCCATCAGGGTTGGACTTTCAAAGAGAGCCAAGACCAAACGCCTGCATCACTGCCTCCACCCGTACAAATGAACATTTTCAGGAATCCAGGTGATGTGACTCAGTGTCAGACTTTCAGTTGTGTTATCTCTGCTGTGAGGAACGATGTTCGTGTTGTGCTCCTCTGGATTCCTGTTTGAAGCCACCAAATGTCCTGTCACATAATTTCCGTGTATTTGCATGACATGGACCGTGGACGTTCTTTAACCTCAGTCTGTTGCTGCAGGAATGTGCATTTACATCAACTATATTCATCCTGACAAATGGATCCTAACAAAAATGCTTTCTGTTCTTGTTTCCACACCTGAGCAGAAATAGTTTTAACACTGTTTTGCTTATTTATTCTCTTGCTGATATTTATATATGCATTACTATTTCTATGAGTATGTTTTATTGTATTGACTTTAAGGAGCTGCTGTAATTTGAAATCTTTCTCCTATTGAATGTAGGCGTCATGAGACAGCACACTTCTTGTTCCTGCTTTGTGTGGGCATATTCAAACCTAATTATCAGCTTGGGTTCTTTTATAGTGTTCATTGTTGATAATGTATGGAACATGTTCTTGAGCACTTCTGAATTCAAAGTCTTACCTCCCCCCCGTCCGTATTATCAAAGCATCTCCATCAACACTGTTCTGACTGATAGTTGTTAGTAATTTGGAACAACAGTTTTCTTTCAAGTCCTAAATCAAAATATTGGGGTTTTCTCTCAGACTTTTGGGGGGTATTTCTGTGAGTAGGTTGCCTCACTTGGCAGAATGACAGGTTCAACTCAAACACCGTTGTGTAGCTTTCCAAAAATAATTGGATTCAGATGATGCACGTTCAATCTGCCTCTTTAATCAGACGCGGGCTGTGAAGGTTGGGGGAGGTGGGATAGAATATTTGTGCCTTTGTTGGATCTATTTGTGTGACTCTTATTGATCCAATTTTTGAACAGAGTTACTGCAAATTATTTTTTCGCCTCACATAAAAACAGTTCAATAAGCATTTCTTATATATTTTTGATGTAATTACCACCTTAAAGAGTTGCTTTTATGGTCTCTAATGAGCCCACATTTCCTCCTGCAGCTGCTGTAACGTGTCATCTGTCAGTAATCTCTGGGCTTAATCGGCGCTTGTCTTGAGGTGCAGTGGAGTGAGTTGCTTGTGCACAATTCTTACATAATAGGATTACACATGCATTGTTCCGGGGGCGGGGAATGAATTCCAGATTTGGTAAATGAATCATGGGAAACAGCTTGATGAGGACATTGTTAGGATTGTAGGGAATGTCAGAAACCGTCAAAACAAAAATGATGTTTTCACAAACTCAGCTTCTAACCTAAAGGAATAAATGCAGCAGAGTTGTGAATATTCATCTATCATCTATTATATTAGAGATGTGCAACATAAAAGAAATACTAAAGCTTTGGGAACAGCAGGGAATCTCTGGAGGCACTCGCTGAAGTAACTTTTGCACTTACAAACTTTCTTCTCTACCCCCTGGGGAAAGCCCCCTTGTATAATTCATTTATCAGAAATGATGATCTCCCACTGTAGCCATGGAAAGTGTACGTAAAAACGATACCAGAAATGAAACCTGACAGCCATTTGCAGTTACCTTGTTTCACTTTCCTCCCCTCAACTGAAATTAAACGGATTAGCCATGCACACATTTGTTTAGTTTCATTAGGCTGAATGGAGGACAGGCATTATCCCAGCATGAGGGTCCGAGTAACATTGTTATGTTCATACAAAGACCACGAAGTGATCATTTTGAACCGTGCACACACCTCCATTTTCCTCTGTGCCCTTTGAATAATTTCCATGGCCTGTACACGGAGAAGCGACACCGAGGTCTATACTTAGAAAGCTGTCACTGGAAAGGATAATTAATGGGACTCACCCAATATGCCAATAAATCTGAACTTCTGGTAAGTAATATTGCTTTGAATGTTTTTTCCTACTTCGATCCAGAGGAAAAACCTGCTTTGTCAGGGAATAGGTTCACCGGATATGCAAATAATGGTTTGTCTCTGCTACGTGCAGAAGTGGGGTACATTTTCCCACTGAATGACACACGCCGGTGCTTCCAGGGACCTGTCTGTATCAAATGGTTCACTCATCTTTTTAGAGCTGATGCATCTTTGCTTTAGTATCAAAGCAGCAACTGTGGTGACAACCTGCAGCAGGCGACTACAAAGTGACTCCTTTAACACACACTTGACTTCTAGATATCACACACACTCAGAGACGCTTAGACTGCATATATTTGTTGCCTTTTTTCCCCGATCAATATCAATCACGGGGCCACGGTAGCAGGATTAGAGGATCGACTGGGCCTAAAAATATCTTGAATGTCTTTTGCCTCTTCTGTGCTGTTCTGTAAATACCACCAAAGTGTCCATCTCTGAGCATTCCAGAAATATCATTGCATGGATTCTTCTGTTAAAAGTGCACCGAACCTTAATCTAATGGAGTGAGCTGAAAAGCTGGCGGAGCGGAGCGTGTGTTCTGAATGGGGTAAATAGTGAACGCTGGAGCTGTCGGAAATTCTATGATTTATTCCACCTAACATGTAAATACCCTCGCCTGCACTGGTCCTGGAAGAACGTAGGGACAAAAAGAGGATTTCACAGTCCACTGTCAAGACAAATCTTTGCATTATAGCTTCTTCTGAAAAGCTCTAATTGAATCGGTGTTGACTGCACAGGGAATCTGTCCGATTGAGCCACGACGGTCCAGAATTCACAGCTCCTAGATCGTCTGGAGTGCACGTGGTCGGGACAAATGGGCCTCATAAGTGTGGTTCTGTAAGTAGACCTAACATTGATTTCATCCTCAGTGGTTTTGATGATTACCCATATTGTTTAAGAGAGAAACTTTGAAAACAAAATTTTTGTTTTACATCATGAACGATCCTCAAATGAACACTTTATATGCTGTGCGAGTCAACATTGTTGCTATTTCCTTCTGCATTTCAGTTACACTGTCTTTCTTTTTAGACTTAATGCCACTGTTGATTTTTTTAGTAATTACAACCACCTAAATGATTACTCATTAAGAATTGAAAATGAACAACCCCACATTGTCATAGCAACATCACAGAGGAGTGTCTTTAGGGGGGGGAAAGCATTTGATCTCGTCCATATCAGGCCGCCACAGGCTGCAGTCTAGCACGTTGCTTCCATATACATGTTAATTTGAGTTGATAGTGGGTTGAGCTCCAGGTAACGTCAGACCTTTGAGGTTGATTTCTGCAGTCCTGAGTTGGTGTTGATGCAAACAAACAATCACAAATTAGGTATTTTTCAATTATTTTTTTAAAAAACGAAAAACTTCTATATTTTATATATATAATTGTATTTCTGTGGAAATCTATCACAGATTATTGAGCTAATTGACACTAATTACTAATGCCAAATGTGAAGGTCACACAGTTGTCTTCCCCAGCGTGCACACATTAGAGCCGCTCCCCTCACACGGTTCATCATCATTAGTTTTTTGTCATCAGATGCTGATGTGGGCATCGGTACAATGTGTTGCTGAGCACCGAGGCAGATGGTTATTTTAGTGAGAAGAATTCCAGATGAGTGTGTGGAGCCTGAGTCAGGGCCAGGGCCTATCAGTTTAAAGATCGTAGGTGGGGCCATTTAGTAATGTTCTGAATTAACAAGTGCCAAAATCTCTCAAAATTCCATTATGGTACTTCATTATGTGTATGCTGCAGCACTATTTGAATCCACCCACACTCAGAACACTGGTCTTCTGTATTCCAGCAGTTTCTGGGGTTCAGGTTTGAAGCAGAATTCAGTCTTTTGCTGTTCAGTTATGCAAATGGTGAAAATATTCCTGCTGTTGTGAGGACTGAACTGTCCACAGATGCTTCACACGCCCAGTACAGACTTTATGGCACGTTCATGTCAGCTGATAAAACAAGAAGTTATTTCACGTGCGCTTCAGCACCAAAGCGCAGCCACCGAGCTGACGTGAAAATGAGGGGCTGTCATCCATTTACAGCGAGCAGTGACTAATCTCTCTCTGCCTTTCAGCTCACCTCACAGGCATGATAGGAGATTAATCTGTAGAGGACAGCCCGGGAATATTTCTCCTCATCTGAGATAACTCCACTTTGCGTTGTTAGCTGTCTAGACCAGACAGATGTCCGTTTCCTGAACATCACGATGTGTGATGAACATTTTAGAGAGTTATTGGACACCAGTCGACCAGAGCAAAGACAGAAGTCAGTGAGGGATCGTGACTCACCGTCATCAAGAACATGTCAGGCACTCAGTCATTTTTGCTGAAGGATTAATGAGTAATTGCACACATGATTACAAAGCCAAATGGTTACGTTAAAAATCACACAGGGGCAATAAGGAGATCATTGTTTTTTTCCTTAAAGATTTCTTTTAAAGTCGTCTTGATAAATAGAGAGCAAAGCAAACCCCACCATCTTCCCTGGCAGGAAGACATAAATAGCCCAGAGGAGCAAATTTGGGTGATTTCACCGATAATGGCCCTGTTGGAGATGGACCCACCACCTTATCCAGGGCACTGATGAGAGCAGAGCAGGCAGGGCTGCACAGGCGTTCTTCTCAGGTTGAACAGGTGAAGGTTCTAATATTGTCTCGACCAGCTGATGGACCTTCATTGGAATAATCCCTGTGTTCAAACACAATCAGTTGTTGTTGTTATTATTATCATTATTAATTATTTTACCTATAGGTTTCTGCAGTGCCTCATGATAAAAACTGGATAATCTGTACATTCATTCAACAGAATCTGTTGCTTTGCTTCACACGTTCCCACTGGTGCTCAATTAATTAGGTGTATGCATTTCTACTGCAGGGGAGAGAAGGTTTGGCAGTTAAATTGCTTAAATTGCACAACATTGATCTGGCAAGTGCGTTCTCCACAGATTCCTTCCATGCTGCTGATTCCATCATTGATCTCCAGGCTGGTGTTCCACAGCAGTTGGGACGAGGGGCCCTAGATGCTGCCGCCACTGTTGCCGCTGCTGTTTATACACACAGAAATGATGGATACGCTTCCAATATGCTGTCAGGTGATTTGTGGCAGCAAACACCCGGTGTGACAGATGAGATGGAGTCAGGTGGAAATGACTGATTGTATGCAGGAATAGGAACATTGCTGCTGTGTTATTGCACCAGTCTGGGAAATCTATGGTGGCAGAGATCTGATGGTCACGGCAAATATTGCCAGGAGCTGAGAGGATAATTTACCATTTCAGAATTTATAACTGAAGTGTTTTCTGTGGCAGCTGCAGAAATGGGCGCAGGCAAACACTTATCTGTTGCATCACGCAGTCACTTTCAGTTCCATTTTCCTGTCTCATCATAGAATCTATACAAATTAGACTTCATGACACCCATGGAATCATCATCGAGTGTTCGTTTAGGTGTCACGCACTCGTTTTCAGTGGTGAGTTGAATCTGATCCGTCTGAATTCTTTTAAACTCTTAGTTCCATTTGCTTCTCCTCGGTGCTTTGTTCTTCCCTCTTTTGTGTCTCGGTGCTCCCCGACAGGGCATCATGTCATTAGCAGTGTGAAACGCTTTGACCTCTGCTGGAGGTTCTTTCGATACCCTGACCCAAGATCACAACCCCTCAATCAGATTTCTCTCACATCTCCTCTGGGATTAGCTTATTTGTCACCAGTAAAATAGAGGAGGGTTAATATTTTTTATAATCATTCATTGCGTCGGTGCAGCAACAAAAAGCTTTTATCTGAAAATGCAAACATAGATGTCACTGATAAGAGCTGACATATTGAATTTCAGGAGAAGAGAAACGAGAGAATCGGATCAATCCTGCAAAGCACGAAGCGCTTTTTTTCCCACTCTTTTTTAAAATATTTTTCTCTCTCCCTCCTTTCCAGAGAACCGGCCAACAGGGAACCGCTGCTGCAATGCAGCAAAACAAATTGAATGAATCTATTAAGTGATTGTGATTGTGAGACACAACCTCTTCATTGTTTCTCACAGCTTTGATTGTGTCTCTTTGTAAGCAGACAGGTCAATAAATGAGCATCCATGCTAAAAATAACAAGTTTGGATGGATAAAACTAATCAGATGGGCCTTTATTTTGACGATAAAATCACAGAAATCCCCCCGGTAAAGTCTTAATAGAAAGGTAGTGGGTGAGAAACTCTAGCGCTCTAACAAAGTGCATTCAGAAGGCGAACAAAGAACTACCTTTGCAGTATACTGTACATCAAGGTCATCGCGTTTGATCTTCCAAGGTTTAAGCTTTATGTGTGCCGCCTACACAGCTGTGCAACCATTTCCCAACATTTTCCGGGATAACAAATATTCTTTTTTTCGGTGCCACATTGTTTGTTGCAGGATTACATGGATGAAGCAGCTAATACTTATGTCATATTTGGAGTTGCTTGTTGTCATGGAAGCGTGTATAAGCGTCCTATTAGAGCCAAGTCAGAATTCAAATCATGAGTGCTTCTGTTTTCAGAGATTCATCTTTTAATAGTTGTTTTCCTAAGCAGCCATTATTCATGGTTGTGTTTCACCCTCGTGTACATTTTATCGACGTTTTCACGAGGGCAGTAAGGGGCGGTCAGGCTTTGGCGTGGCAACACGAAGGGCTCAAAGATGCACAGAAGAGGAGTGGATATTCAAATTGGTCCCTTTGTGTTTTCACAGCAAAACATGCCGACCATAAACGTGAGAAAAGGTCTCATAACGTCGTCCTCTTATGTGGAAGGTTCATCAGCTGACAAAACCCAGGGCCAATGAAGACACAGCCTGCAGTGGACATTTTCAGGGACATAAATCACAGCCGCCGAGCTGTCAGACACTACAGACCCAGGTCACGTTAGACAGGGGAAATGGTATCAGCACAGCTCCAAAACTCCTGTCGAGAGCGCAGGTTCCTGTGTGTGCTCACAGTACGCTCGGAGCGCCCACTGAGCAACAAACATGAAATATGAAAGCATTTTTATTCCTTTTATTCGAGAGCATAAATCACGGCGACTTACAGGGTGACAAAGTTTGGCAGCAAAAAGCAGCAGTGGATGAATTTTCAAGCCAAAGCTGCCAGCCAATTCTAATTTATACCGGTCAGGTCGGCATAGGACTGATTGCCATGGTAACAGGCCATGTGCGTGTGCCCTCCCACCATGGAAGAGAGCCGATGCTGCTTTGTTCAGCCTGTTCCTTTTTCCATCCGAATTAGTTTTACGGGATGTTGGATAGCAATCCGTAGGAGACATCACACCTCCAAAGCAACACTCTCCGTCTCTTTCTGTCTGTTTGTCTCATTTTTCTATCATCTCACTTGTTATCAGCCGCAGCATCGCTCTCATTCTCACCCTCTCGGCAAAAACAAGCTAGGTGTTGACACAGGAAGGGAACTAGGCCGAGATGAGCCGCAGTCCAACGCTGATGCTTATTTCCCTGCTGAGCGCTTCGCTGATAACGGTGCAGTTTGTTGATGATTTGACCTGTTTATCTCTCATTTCAGCAGGATGGATTCAATAAGATGCTGTGTACAGAAACCACGGGAGCTGTTGTGGGCTGAGAGAAATCACTATTATATTAATTATTTTCACATCTTCTCTCTGGTGAGCTGTATAAACAATAGAGTGAGCACACTACTGAATGGATGGAGCGCGCTCCAGCAACAGTTTTATACATCCTGTTGGTGACCATGTGACACAAGCCCCTTACATTCATCAACAAATACTAAAGACCACAAATCTTTAGGAGTAAGTTGTTTAATTGTGACCACATTAGTGGTGGGTGACGGCCAATTTGCAGCCATTCTACAACTTTTGACCCTCTCAGAAACAGGTCAGTGCTCGTTGGGTCTGTTTTACAGGCACCCTGTCAATCACTGAGCAGATCGAAAGAGACTGGATTTTCCCGCCTGAATCCAGGAAGTGTTGAGCCGAACAACATTCTGCTGGTGGACGTTGAAGCCGTTCAAGTGATGCAATAAATTCACATGAAAAAAAAATCATTTTGAGCGTTTCCCAGTGCTCAATAGAAGTGAAATAACATTTTCAGCAGGCGTAAATATTGACACCTAGGTTATAGTCACTGAGTGATCATCCTGTCCATAAAATGTTTGTTGAACTATGGATAAGGTGGTCCTCCTGCACTGCCATTAACTGTTGTTGACTCTGGATTATCAGTCTGGATCAAATAAAATCCCATTTGCAGCAAATGTATGGAGGGAGCGATCAGTTATATAAATGCAGTGCTACAAACACAACCACAAGGAAGTCCAGTTGATCCCGGATTTGTCAAAGGATTCTTCAGGCCAGACCACAGATTCTAAACTATTTGCTGCTGGGAAAATCAGGATAAAGCTGCGGGGCTATTTATATTGCAGAGTAACGCAGTACAGAAGCCCGTTTATAGGGTTCCTCGGCTATATTTCTACTCAGTTACCAGAATTGGCAGCTGTAAGTGACCCCTCTGTGCCCTTCTACAGCACAGCAAAGCTATCATCAGATCTCCAGGGGTCTATGTTACTTAGACACCACTCTACCAGAGAGAAAAAGAAGGAGGACTATAAAGACAAAGGAGGAATGTGTACTTTCTCGCAGAGGTGACGTGGCTATCTTAAAGCTCCCTTCCAGCTTACTCCCAGACACGATGAAACTTTAATGAAGCCGCGCTTCCGTCACATGCTGGTGCACCAGAGTAAGATGCTTGGGCTGACGCACGCCTGGAGGTGTGCGCTTCAGCCGTCACTCCATTACCAGGAAGAAACAGTAAATAAGTGAACCTCGCTCACATGGTTTAACTGCGCTGCCTGAATCAGCGTCTGTTCCATGTTTTTTCCAGGCTGGAGATAATGATGGATGACAGTCTGCTCTCGCGTCCCTTCTCACTTCACTGATGAACACTGTTGAGTTAAACATTTAATTAGAGGAGCGGAACGGGCATCCTCGTACCCTGATGCTGTTACGAGGCAACTATAGAAAACACGGCTTCTGTGATTACAAATATAACTTACGAGGCCGTGTTAATCACAGAGCACAATAGCTCAGATTTCCTGATGTTTTATTCTCTGCTATTTATGGACAAAAGGGATTGAACGGACAATTTCCACTGCTACGACTCGTCGCATTCGCAGAGAATTTTCCACAAACATCCTTTCAGCACGAGGCGGACGTGCAATTCTCTCTACGTTTCACACACATTTGGAGCTGTCGCAGGATCATAAATATAGATTAGATGTTGACATCTTTGTATCATGGAAATCATTTTGCTTTTCCCTTCCCCCAGCCTCTTATTTTGAGTGTTCTTGTCCCTCTTGGGGACCATGTTGGTTTTCTTTAGGCTTGATCTACGTTGATCTGTTGCCCCTCATTAAGATTCTCTTTAAATTTTAGATATCTAATATATTTAGATGCTGGTTCTGATCAAATGAGCATTGTCAGATAACCAAGTCTTTCCTTGTTGGAAAGGATGGTTGTGGAGGGTCAGAGACATGAAACGATCCTTTTACTATATTTGGAGTTTGCAGAGTCTGTTTGCTATTTTTGCATCTGTTCTAAAAATGGATGTTAAACTGTGATGCGCTATTTCTGCAGAAAAAGGAGGGGAAAAAACTTCTTTCAGAACCAAATGTTGATAGTTTGTCCCTTTAGGAAGCCACAAAAACAAAAAAAGCAGCAACGTTTTCCGTCTCCAGGCAGGGAGAGACAAAGTAGACTCTAAGAAGAGGAGTTCATATATTTTTTGCCTACATTTCTGTCATTCCTGTGTCAGTTTGATGTTTGGATGAGTCACCATGAACCGAACACCTGTGTGGGAGGAGAAGGCGTGTGCGGCTGCGTTTTTCTTCATATCCTTAGGCCTGTTTTTTTCTTCTTTCTCAAAAATTCCTGGCGACAGTTACGGAATATCGTTTATTAGAGGACCAATCGCAGTTCACCGATGGACCTTTCGGTGATGCCAAACTGCAGAGTCGTGCAGATGAAAGAGGAATTTTCTTCTAACTTTGGAGGTGTCGGATGTTCACAGATGTTCTGGGGACGCTGCAGTGATGTAATGCCTTTACTCGATGGAGCAAAAATCTTTCCAAACCCCTGAAATACAGACAGCAAAGTAACGCCGCTGTTCTGAAGTGTGCGTTTCCCACCAGAGAATCGCACGCGTGCACCTTTGTGGACCTTACAGACAACATATAGTTCAAATGCACAGATTCACAGGGAGGACGGCCTCCGATTATGACTCAGCCGCGTTCACAGTGCCAGTGAACATTTTTGATGAGTGAGAAGACTTTTTCTGCGTCCCTCTGAGGGCATTAAATCCCTTCATTCCACAGCTTTTGCCACCAGGGAGTTTTTCTCTGCAACGTCATTGTCTTGGTGGACGCTGTCACGTATTGGTTTCTGCTGGTCCTAGACGGGTTTAGCATGAGTTGCTAGTAACATTATCGCTTGGCTGGATGATCTGCAACAAGAAAAATCTGTCATCTAATGCTAAAGAAAGGCAGCAGAGCCTCCCATCAAAAGCTAAAGCAAACAGGAACCCGCTGGAGGAAGAACGTCGTTGTTTTTCTTTCTTCGCTCCCACTCTGGCGCCCTTGACTGATGAGCTCTTAATGAATGTTGAAAGTAGCGGCGACGCTGGCGGACGTCGGACACGCGAGCATCGGGGTGAATGCTGATAGCCGAGTGTTTGATTTGCCTCAAAGAGCCTATTGGAACAAAAAAAAAACATAAATAGCTTGAAATTCTCTAGGTGCTGTTGGTAACTGGAAATATGGGCCGATGTCCTGAATGGCGGCCCAGTCTGAATTCTCATAACACAGATGGTCTGTTTTACTGGTGACGGAGCCAAACCCAGTGAGCACCAAGGCTGAAATAAGGCCACGCTGCCAGTGAGAGACAGGGAGACCTCTTCTCTGCATGGACATTTTTCTATATGACACCGCGGCCGTAATGTGTTTTTCTAATGCATCGTCTTATTGAATCCGCCCCCACACCTTTTTTCACCGTTCAGAGAGGCAGGCAGAGTGGGTTGAAATGAAATCACACTACTCTCCCCCAGGCTGCGCCGGACTCTACCGAAGCAGTGAAGAGTAACATGTAGTCCGTGTCGCTCCTGGGCCGAGCTGCACTTACACACTACGAAGAACCCGGGATGGATCCCCTGCTGCCGTCTGCCTTCGTGTGATTCCGTGATTGGATTTTATTTTTTCCTTTCCTTCGGCCAAAGCAGACGTCATCATGTGTGGTGGGTGCGGTGAATATTAATGATCTCAAACATCAGCAGCCCTCTCAGGGACGCCGCGGCTGCTGCCCTCCCACGCTGCCATTACAGCCGCACAAATGCCACAGTGTTGTGCCAATTACACACAACGCCATCTTAAGGAGGGGTGAAGAGCAAACAAATGCGAGATGTTTTGCGGCGCAAATTCACCCCCACTGATGCAACTTGAGCTGATTTTTATCACAGCGAGTGAGCGAGCAGTGATTTCAGGCATGAAATATTGCTCTAATTTCTTTTTAAAGTCCATTAAAGGTGCTCCAGCTGGCATTGATTTGACTCTCAGTAATCCAAAAGAAGGTTGTAAAGGGGCCAAGTCCATTCCTGTGACAGCAGTGATGTATCATAATAATGTTCAGGAAGATGGGGCTCCACCCGCTCCATCAGGACTGCACAGATCTCAGGTTTTCAGGCTTTTTATACTGACCAATTTACACATCCGCCATCACAATTTTCTATTAAAGAGGTTTTCAATGAATAGATGTTGTTTGAATACATGTTAGACTGTAGCCCATCCAGTTCCTGAGTCAGTTTAACATCTCAGTTCATCAGATCGGTAGGTTTCGCCGCTCGCTCTGTCCTATCCATCGCGTTGTAACCAAAGGTGGAATGATATCGACTACCGTAATTTCCGGACTACATTGCGCACCTGATTAAAAGTTGCATAATCTAATTTTAGAAAGAAAATCAATTTTGTACTTATACAAGCCGCAGGTATCCCACGTAGTAATATGAAAGATTAAATCGAAAACATTCAGTACCGGTAGATGTTTTTATTACCGTAAGAGACGAGTCACTGACGAGTGACAAACAGACGGGTAAGAAACAACAGCCACTCTTTTCACTTGTATGTTTATACAGAGACCTTGAATCCAAATTTTATCACGTCAGGATTTTTGTACTTTTCTTTTAATTTAATCCACTTAGCAACATAAATATATTGTACAGGTAAATGCTTTTTCCGTCTGATTTGTACAGCGGAAACACCGCGGCCGCCTGCTCTCTGTGTTGACCCAGTCTTCCAGAACGTTCTCAAGCTCGGGCCTCCTGCGATGTTCACGTCTAAAAGCTTTTGTTGTCTTTTTGTTTTCGATCAGTTCTTCAGGCGGGCGTCTCCACCTTCTCGCCATTGATTACCGTAATGCCAAGATCACGCGCGGCAGCTCGATTTCCTTCTTCAACCGCCAGAGTGATCGCCTTTAACTTAAATGCCGCATCATATGCTTTTCTTCTAGTATTTTCCACGTTGATGAGGGTCAGTAAAAATGACTGATTAACAATAGTTGTGATAGTGCGCCACGAAAAAAAACATAAATAAGCCGCACCGTAGAATAAGCCGCAGTGTTTAAAGTGTAGGAAAAAAGTAGCGGCTTATAGTCCGGAAATTATGGTATTTATTTTATTACCGTCTCCAACATTTGACAGTGTAAATAGCACCAACCTGCACTGCTCAGTGAAAACACAGCTGTGGTCCAGGAGATGTTTCATACCAATGAATAAGAGCTTTTACACTGTGAGGACCTGAAGAGGCGGAGCCATTCTTCTACCTGTGACCTGGTCTTTTCTTGCACTGTCAGTCCAGAAATAAAACAGTGGCAGCTTGAGACAGTGCTCAGGCTGACAAAGTGAGGAACACACACACACACACACACACTGTCGGGATGTGTCCACACAGAAGCAGCAACACAGCTCCTCTGATAGCTTCCTAAATCTGCTCAGAAGTCTACACGCGCTCAAAATAACATGTTATTGTGGAATGAAATTATTTAAAACAAGTGTCGGTTCCTGCTAAGTGTGAGTCATAGTATAGATTTTCCTGTTAAATGTCACCTGCGGTATTTCTCCACGGGTCTAAAAACAAACAGCGAGGAGAGTGATTTCTCCAATGACTCATCTATTTAAGTAACTTAAATTGGCGATAAAAGCAACACCCACTGGTGAGCTCTTTTGTCTGCCGTGCCAGCCTCTGTAGAATTCTCACAGCAAAGTGTGCCTTTGTTACAGGGGTCACACTGAAACAGGCTATTTTTACTGTGGCTTGTCTGGGAAGAGAACCCTACGCTGAAGCCTAATCATCTGGGGTTTCCATACAAGGCCAGCAGAAACGTTTGGACAAAAGTGTTAAATTAAAGATCCTCTCATGAGGAGATCGATTAAGAACATGTCCAATTAAGACCATCTACTCTCTGCATGTATCGGAGAGGAATAAAGTACAATATTTGACTAGATTTTCTTTCAGCGTATGCTTTATTCCTTGATTCTATAATCAGAAACCACGATAATGTGCAAAAATGCTTACTTCTATTAATCTCTGCATCAACAGAAGCATTGGTTCAAAAAGCAGAAAGCTCAGGAGACGCACGTGACTTGATTGATCCTGACGTGTTGAGCTCACAGTCTGATGTTATCCAGCAGGAGGAGGAAGGAAATGGGGAGATGAGGTTTCCACGACAGCTGATCCACCACGGGGGCAATGAGTAATTACTGCTGGACGTGGAGGAAGGAGGGAGCTGGCTGATGAAGTGACATGTTGGGACAGCAAGGCCGGCCCCTGATTCAGCCTCGTGACCTCTTTTTAGTCAGTGAAGGCCGAAGAGTCTCCTCAACCCATAAGACGACTTGTAATAGTTAAACCGTGACCAGCAATCTTGAACACTGAGCTGATTTTACTGCGTTTTCACTGCAGTCCAATCAACCTTTTAAAGATACAGTGGATGACCCAGCCGAGCTTTCATTTGGCTGGAAAGATGACTGGAAATGCAAATTGTACCGATTAAGTGATCCATGTAGGTGAAGACACCCACCAGCATGTAAGACAAGACAGTCGATCTGTCGCGTAAGCATGGGATCACTATTGTAATCTACAGCGTTCCCCTGGCTTCCATTCCCCTCTGGTTTGAAACCACTTTCTATCTTTGTGAGGACACTCATGCATGCGATCATGCATCGTGAATGAATAATGTAAACTTCTGGGGCCATGCGAGTATCTGCTAAAAGAAAAGCCAATTATTGTGCAGTGAAATAGATCTAATGGATCAATAGTAAGATGCAAGACCCGATCAAACCTTTGCATACCAACTAATACAATAATATTTCAGCATCTGAGGCTGCAGGCCCTTTATTGTCTTGCCTGTGTGTGTGTGTGTGTGTGTGTGTGTGAGCACTAAGGACCTGAGCAGCAGTTTACCCAGCAGTCCTAGAGCCTGATAGCCTGACCTCCATCACTTCTAAAAGTGCTCCCATCCGTGACCTGTCTCTACTACATCACAAAGAAACACCCAGTGCAAACACACACAAACTCCTTTGTACTCTGCTATATGGGGGGGGGGGGGGGGGGGGGGTGCATACTGGCTCACTTCTGAAGGGTCGAGTTCAGAACAACATGCACTCGAGTGATAACACTGCTTCTCTCTCTGTTGCTCATATTAAAAACATGAGTATGGTTTATTTTTAGCGCGCGATCAGAAGGGCACACACACACACACACACACACACCAGTGTCCTGTGCTGAGCAGCAGTGGAAGGTAGAACACCAGAGAGGGAAGCTTGACGGCCTCCAGAATGTGTTTCTGTGAGATAAACCTCAGGCGCGTTTCAGTGTGAATAAAATAAGCGTCTGAGAGCGGCTGTGTTGGACGTCCAGGCCTGGGCGACACGTCTATACTCCTCTTCAGAGACTGTACTTCACCTTTAACTGCTCTGTTTCAACAGCCTGGACTTCCACAAAACAATATTAGTTTTTCTCCTCTTCTGTCGAGAATGCTGGGATTAAAGTGCGCATTGATGCATTTTTAAATCCTAAAATCAACAATACACTCGCTGATTCAGAAGGAAGTGGGGATTTGCTGTGTATTAGGAGGAAGGTGGCAGGTGGGATTCCTGGAATCATCTCGTCTGTTGAGGTCCAGTCTGAAAGAGGCGTTCAGAGGTGTGGCGCTTGGTGGGAGCAGGGATTCTACTCAGGCTTTAGCCTGAAAGGATGAAGGGGAAGCACTCAGACAGACTCTTACGTAACTCTGCGCCGATGCTGCAGCTTCCTCCTCGCTGCGGTGTTAAATTAGAGTCACTTCTGCTACATAAAGCTGTTGCATTTGTTTCCCTGCGCGATCTCGCTCTGCACCTGTGCCCATGTCGGGCGGTTTATTCAACTTTCCCTCTGACCTGATCACCTCAGCGTCAGTCTGAGGTTTGTTTTTCTTTCTTTCTTCCGTCTCCACCGTTCTGTCAAAGAACCACGTGGGCAAATTTCATAGCTCAAACGCAGAAACACGTCAGTTATTTTGATATTCATGTGAAACCCAGGGCGAGGCTGCTAAATATTAAAGGCTTCTCCCAGCCTGGGGTTCAGGGCATTCCTCCTCTCTGCACGAAAGTGACTTTTTTTTTTTTTTTTTAAATTCCAAACCCGACTCGTGAGACGCTGCCTGCTCCGCATCGACAGCTGGAACGACTGGATGGCTGCGCTGAGAGCGGCGGGAGATGATCTGCGCTCTGCGTGCTTTAGAACTTCCACGCCATTCGTGATTCACTCTCCACCCTGCCGCTGTTCCGCTCGCCCCCTCATTTCCTTCCCTGTGTTTTCCTCCCCCCTCTCACTTGGTTTCTCATTCACTTACAAGCTGAATCACTGTTATAGTGCCTCCAATTGACTTTTGCAGTAGTTTCCCCCTGTTTGTTGTGCCTTAGAGGGTGTTATCATGACAGTCATGTAGACATATGGGGGGTTGTTGTCTCTGGATTAACATCACCCTCTGCCAGCTGAATTAATTATTGATCATTAAAACAACAGAGAGCCGACCACAGGGAAACCATCACACGTTGGCTTGAGCGCAGGTAAATGTGATATTTGTGTACCTGCCGCACCACCCAAACACTGCTCGGCAAACAAATTAACACGAAACGCTGCGTAAAAAGATCCCGCAGCGGAATCGATAGCGTCTGCTCGCGCCGGCGCCACTCTTCATCATCCTGCTGTCTATCAGCGGCCCAGCGGCGGTCACTCCGAATCAGTCACACGTGTCTGATGAAAGATTGCAGGGACAAATTCTGATCAAGAGGGGGGATGTTTGAAATCTTCCGTGTGCCTGTATTTACAACGGCCACGTTTGATGGATTTATAGGATTTTGTCACGATCGCTGTTTAAATGAGTGTTTGTCTGATGCTGCTGATCTTCCGTCTGTGTCTCCTCACCGTGCTGTTCCAGTCGTCCCTGTTCTGACTTACTCTCCCCTGTCAATGGCAATAAATCTGCAGCCAAGGTTAAGTTTTGCTCTAAATGCAGAACTCAAACTCCCCCCAGCTACCTGCCCGGCCATGATTGAGCCTATTTTTGCCCCTGCATGGTGGAATTAACTTAAAAGCCCTGATCAATCAAAAAGAAAAATGCCTTTAAGTGACACGTGCACATTTGTTCACGCTGAGTCTGCGTTCACGCGGCACAATCTCGCTGCTGGTGCAAAGGCATTTCCTTGAAAGGGCCTCGTTCCCGCGCCACACTCCACGCTATGAATGATGAGGACAATAAGGCGCCGTGCTTAATTTGATTTGCATAATGAATTTGTGATTTATTGGTTCAAGGCCATACAACAAAAGCGATGATTGTGAATTATCCCCACAGTTTCCTGCGTTGTCACGGAGGAAAAATGCATCCCAGCCGGAGGAAGGAAGGACTGGAGGTGGCGAGGCTCCGACTCCTGCTGCTTCGTGTGCATCTGGTGATGACACCGCAGCCTTTATGTGATGTCATGTATCCAGCAGGTTATGTGCTCAGAACCCAAACCCCAGTCAGGGCTGAGGAACGCCACAAGGAGTCATCCCAATGAATCCGTGCTTAGTGCTGGGATCCACCAGGTCGGCCATTGGCTCCCAGTACTCACAACATTCGTCAGTGGAGAAACTCTGAGGTGATTAATCTGCTCTGGTAATACTGAGGAACAGTATATTCAAAGTCTCCTGGGGTATCTCCACAATCTCCACTAATGGTTTCAAGGCAAGCGCACAGTCACATGGCCTCAAAGAGCCACTATCGATAAGGTCAAATCGTATTTTAATGAGTCAAACCCTGTGGGAAATTTGATGAACCTCGATTGCGTAATTAATGTTTCAACCTGCTGTTGGTTTTAATAGAATTCCTCTTCATTATTGCTGATGTTATCACAGCTGGATTCATTCAATATGTGATCTGCTGATTATATTTAGATGTTCTCAGTCTTGCAGAACATTCATGTGACGCTCTGATTTTAGGACGTCCTGATGATTAACACCTCATTACAATACAGCCAATGTAGAGAAGCTGCTTAGAACTAAACACAGAGTACAGCACAAGGCACCAGAAAACTGTGCTAGAGTGATGTTTGTGCTGCTAGAATTAAAAAAATTGTTGCTGCCAGAAATTGAAAGAGTGCATCAGTAGTTTCTTCTGGCCGGTCAGCAGTCCTGCAGAGCGACGCGTGATTTCATGTGGACAGCTCAGTCCTGCTGAGCCGCGAGCATTAAACACACAGAGGGAAGCTGGAAAACACAGAGCGACATGAGCAAAACGTGCCTTTATGTGCCCCAAACTGCTGCGTCAAAACCCATCCACAACACTTTCAAGCGAATGTGAGCACGTGGACGCGAGCCAGCCTCTCGTGGGGCCGACTGTGGACACACGCGGCTGTATTTGTGCAGACATAAATCTCTCCTCTTATCCTCGAAATTACCTCCATTAATTCCAAACAAACACAGTGGCCATTTGCTGCCTTCTCTCAGGATCCAAAGGCAATAATTCATTTCACTCCGTTCCCTTCACCTCTTACATAAATCCAGCTGGTGCAGGGTGGAACGCAGCAGCGGATGGATGGATCGATGGAGGGAGGGATGGATGGATGCACTCTGCTCTGGTCACTGCTCACACAAATGCCCACACATGTAAATAAGCCAGCTTTTTCTACATCCAGTGTTGCCCATTAGCAGACCGGAACAGCATGTGTTCTGCACGGCCAAACATCACTGCAGTCAAACCTTCCATGCGTCCGGCATTTTCTTAATAGCTGCATGTGCCTTTTCTGCATTAGCATTTAGATTGATGTTGTTATTTCTGCACAGCCTCTCTTTGTGTGTTCATGTACATTTCAATGTGTCAGGCTGTACCGGGGGACGGGGGGAGGGGGGTCCAGCTTGTACACTAAAGGTGCCACAGAGGAATCGAGGGTGATGTTAGCCTTAAAATCTGTCCGAGAGCCTCTGCCACTGTAAATTCGCGTGCAGGTTGCTGAAACCACTGGCTGCTGTTTGGTCGATCGTTATCTGCATTAGTTGCATCAGGGACTTTGGTTTGGCTCCGTTTTGGTTTTTATTTACCTGTCATCATGGATTTCACTTCCAGGAATTACACACGGCATTTCAGTATTTTTAGTCGGTTTCAGAGATTTGAAGGCGAAAACAGTTTCTCCTTATTTGTGATCCTGTGGGTGTTGCAATATTGATTTGTATGTGATGGAACTGTATTCAATATCTAAACCAAGTCAAGTGGGATTAAACAAGAGGCATCTGTATATTTATCAAGAAAAGGTTACAAATGGGTTTAAAGATGGTCGTTTTATTAGTTATTTGTCCACTGCTGCCGGATCTGCAGCAATCTTTACTCTACTGTTGCTTTGGAAGTGGATTCTATATGAAAACCCCAAAGAAACAAGGTCAGTAAAGCATGGCTCCAACATCAGGAGCCTCATGTTGTGACAGCGTGAAGGATGTTCACCTCTTCACCAGTTAAGGGAGATTAACTGCAGCCCCAGCAGGGAAGCTGAGGGAAAATCCAGCCTGTTCGGTCATGGTTGCTGTCTCACTGTCTGTCTCATGCACGGTTTTCCGTTTGTGTTCAAGTACAGCTGGAGTTTTTTCCGCCACATCTTTTTAACTATGGAAAAAAACAACCTTTGTTTTGACAGGAAAAATCAACCCGAGCGCAGCCAATCAAAGATCCTTGACATCACTGAAGTGCAGCACATGAGTGAGGAGGAGATTGCTGAGTGCACATTAAGCCTCTGAAATGAATCAGACGCGAGGGTAAACTTGGGTGGTATCCAGGCTTCCATCCCTGAAAGCGACGGGAGATGTTCTGGAAGCATCTGGATGACGGCTCGCATTCGATTCAGGATTGATCAGTTTCGGTTTAGATGTCGTGGAAATCTAAAGAAGAGCCAGGCTGTTCGGGGCGGGCTGTTCCCGACAATCCTGTCCGCTGGCGCCCGTCTCTGCAGATCCAGCAGGGCCCGCAGCACTGATCCCGGTCTCTGCGGGGAGAGGCACACACACGCCGGGAGGAACACACTCAGAACAGAACACGCAAGCAGCGAGCGGCGTTAAACGCCAGCATGAAACATGTGAGCGGAGGGGACCTGAGCCATCTGTCTCCAGCACACCTTCGCACAAACACACACACTTCTGTCAGAGGTCCGTGTCTATGGGATCAATGTACGAAACACAGGAGGTGATATTCAAACAACGTTCTCTGACAGCACAACCGGAAAACTGCTGATAAATGTTGTATGCCGGAGCAATGAGACCTCCTCGGGGCTGAGGCTGCTCTGTCCTGCGCCTCTAAATTTCCTGTAGGTGTGAACACGAGTGTTAATGGTTGTTTCTACTCACGTGTCAGCGCAGTAGTGAAGTGACGTCCCCGCCGCTGTCGCAGCTCCAGAACCAGACTTCACCTTAAAGAACAGAAGTTAGCAGAACCCCCCCCCCGCCCCCTCCTTCCCCACAGCTGACTGCTGGAGGTGCTGACACCAGACACCAGCCCAGTGGTCTCGGTGTTGAGACTGTGCTCCTGAACGCAACATGCCAGGACATCTCACACACGTCTGCTGCTGATGAGGACGGGATAAATGTGCTTTGAATTATTGAGCCCAAAAGATAAAAATAGGCGTCGAGGAGACGCCGTGTTAAATATTCACCACCCCATCTTAGCAACCCTTTTCTGCGTGACGCTCGGCGTGATCATTACTGAGCTGCCGGGCTCCAACCTGAGACGCCTCCAGAAGGAAACTTGTCATGTTTCCTGATTTTGTGTTTACATTTGCTTTATGCTGGTTTAAGAGTCACTTACAGCTGGAAGCCGAACCAATTACATAACTACGGCTCAAGACTGCGTACAGTAAACTCAACACATACTGTAGCACTGCCCCTAAGACACCCCCCAGGACAAGAGAGGCTCGGGTGATGACTTCACCAACTGCTGACATTTCCAGAATCCTTTTTCGGCGTTGCATTCAAATGCCAGCGCTTAATTAGATTTATTGACAATCAACCGTCCCCCCTCAGACTTGTAATGACTTCACCTGTTTTGTATGCTGGAATTATGAGCAAAAATGAGTAATATGTCACAACGCTAGATCAATTATATCAATTTCTGTTCCTTCTGCACCCTTTTAAAATGCCACGATGCTACGAAGGAATGGAGTTAGCAAGGTAGCGTAAGGAGGAGCTTTAAAGCTTAGGAGGAAATGGGAATACTAAAGATACTGAGTCTTGTTTGAGTGAATAATCACTAAGATTGCCTTCAGGACAGCTAGACGCAAACAACCTTATGTTAGCATTAGCTTCCCTAACGTGAGCGTGCAGGATGCAAACATCTGCAGGGCTCCTTGTTCACAGACCACCAGGGTAGAAGGACAACCACCACTCCTCCAAAATATGCCTCTGTTGACATTAATTTCACTATTTTCACACGTTGGCTGTTCATAGTTACTGAACTGCTGCATTGGTGAGATAGTTTGGTAGGCAGCTAGGCTAATATCACTTCCACTGCTATACCAGAATCAGACCGTCCAGGTAGAAACGCAAAAGATCCAAACGCAGCCTGCATGTTCTTCTGGAAGCTGGTAGATTAAAATAACGGTGGGATGAAGACAAGAGTGGCAGCAGCGCACAGAGTAAGTGTATAAGCTAATAAGACAGAGACTAATGGACGGATGTACGAGAGGAGAAGGAAGGATGTGGGACACAGAAACACAGGGGCATGGAGGAGATGATGGTGGGAGAGAGGTGGCTCAGTGATGAGAGGAGGAGGAGGAGGAGGAGAGAGATGAAGGTCACAGGGAGAGTTGTGTAACAGAAAAGGGAGGGAGCATTAAATGAGATTGATAAAGAGAGAGAGAGACAGAGGAGGATGAGGCGTGAGAGTGAAATGCGAATTTACAGTATATATAAACGGGGCAGAGAAGAAAAACAAGAGGTGATGATCGAGGAGAGGGAGAGGCTAGAAGATAGAGGGAAGGAAATGTGGAGCGGGAGAAGGGAAGCCCAGCAGATCTTGTCTGGAGGGGAAATTGCATTGCTAAGGATTTATTGCTTCAAGTGTAATTGGGTTCAACCAGCGCCAGGAGAGAAAAATCCATTGAAGTCTCCTCTCCTGTGCGGTGGATAGCCCGATGGTTGATCTGTGTGGCTCCCAGCACAGCCCTGCCGGCTGCATTATGCAACGGGCACGCCAAAAACACAAGATGAGGGGGGGGGGGGGGCTGCTACAGAGGAGCGCCCGCCATGCTGCAATAAAGAAATAAAGCCCAGCTTCTGTCCCACTCGTTTGTGTCCGAGCCGCTTTTTCTCTGGCAGCGATTGGGTGTAAGTGTGTTCTGGTCTGATGATTGGCAGTAATTGACTGGTGAAGCCTGTTATTCCATCATTTCTATTAAGTTAAAGTTGAATTGTGGTCGTATTTGTTTGTAGACAGGCCCACCACGGTGCCGGGGCCTCATTAAATTAGCTGAACTGATAAATTCCCACGTGTTGTCATTTTTCTGTTCGACGGGTTGAAAACGAGCTCCAGGATCTGGTCAGAACCCGGAGACAGCCCCTCGCCCCGACCCTGCAAGCACAGAAGCACAAATGTTGCAGTTCATAGGTGTGACAAACTCGGCCCATTTGAGCTAAATGGGTCCACAGTGCAGCTGATAAGAGTGTGCGGAGTAGTCGGTGTGATACTGTATCTACCTCCACCAGATGGTGCGTCGGTCTTTTCCTTTTTCTTGGATATTTTCTGGATGCTGCCTGGTTCTCCTGCAAAGTGCTTCATATGTAGAGGAAGGAAAACCCAGAGCAGGGAGAGAAAACCGCTGATGTTGCACACGAGCTTTGCTAACGGCCCAACGAACCTCGTCCTGACTGAAGTAAGACACACAGTCATTGTGCCATCATGTGTCCGTCTCTGCTGGCATCACTTCAGAGGTCTCGCTGGCGGCTCCTCCACAAGCAGAACAGTTCTCAGAGGAGTTCCTCAGGGTTCCTCTGCTGATTTGTCCCAGTACCTGCTGTAGGTGACCCCTGTCTCACTGGTAGATGCTGATACTTTTACAGCCTTAGTGTTCTAAACCAGCCTCATAAAGAAAATGTGTTAATGGAAGTATTTTGCATGCAGTTTTTACATGAGCATCATATCTTATAGCGGCAGACATGCATGAATCAGGTTAAAGTATTTACACGGTCTAGAACGAACTGTAGGTCTTGATAGAGATGCATCAGTCAAAATGGGCTTCCCTGTGTGTGTGTGTGTGTGTGTGTGTGCCACCCTCCCCGACCACTGCAGCACGATCCCCGAGCCTCGCTCGACTTGCAGCAGCGAGCGTTCACGAACCCATGCTGCAGAACAGAGCGGGCCAGGCTCTGCATACAAATGAGAGCAGGATGGAGAGACGCTGCAGCGCAGGGACGAAAGAGGAGGCGCACATCTCCCCACTCTCACACCTTCGCTTCCACTCCTCCTCACCTCTGCAGCAGGCTTGTCCTCCTGCCTGGCCAAGCGGCGTCTTGTTCTCCGTTTATACAAAGGGATTCTCCTTCCCAGGCTTCCCCTGCTGAGGGGGGAGGGGGGCAGGGAGCGGCAGACAGTCAGGTGGTGCGGCGCAGGCTTGATAACGGCCACTGGCTGCTTCTAAAAATGGAAGATGAATTGATTGAAGCTCGGGGAGTGTGTGATTTGAAAGGCTGGGGACCGGCACTCAGGGCTGAATGCATATTCAGGAGAGAGAGAGCGACAATGTGGTCTCAAACACACAGGCTGAAAGCAGAAATACGCCGTTTTTACCTGAGATTTGTGAATGAGGGGAAATTAAATGATGAAAGTGTGCACTGTTGCATTCTAGCTGCAATTCAGATGTGAATGTTTAATGCTGTTTAATCCAGCTCAAATGTAGCTTTTAATTATGGGGAATCAGGGAACACAAGCCGAGAGATCGGACGGACGTTGATGCTCGGAAACATTAAAAATGCAGGAAGTGGATTCATCAAGCTGCTGTTTTGATGCCAATGTTAAAATGTTGAGTCTGCTTCTGTTTTACTGAAGCGTTTCGACGTCGCGTGGCTCCCGTTACAATTGGTATAAGATTCATTAAAGGCTCCAGAGTGGGCCTCCAGACTCATCACTATTCATGTTTGGAGCCGCCCTGCACAGCTAGTGTTTCCAGACTTCACCTTGAGGACGTGGACAGAGAGACGCGTCCTTGCAGACGCGCTTCCAGGGAAAAGGTGATATGTCTGATAAAGAAAGCTGAGAGAATCTTCTGGGGAAGACAACGGTGCTTTTTTCAACTCCCGATTGTCCGTCAGCGCTTTGTCTTCCGTCCCAAGTGTCCATTTCCCGTTAAAGACGAGGGGACGTGGACGTGTTGCTGCTTCGGTCTCGGTTAGAAACGCCGGTCCTCACAGAGGAGGCGCTTCTGCCGCAGCTCCTCTGGTTGTGATGGGAAGGCGGCTGTAACTAAGCATCATCTCTGGAGTCCCTCAAGGGGAGGGAGGGTGGGTGTGGCACCAGCACAGAGCGGCCGTGCACGCTGCCAGCCGTGCGTCTGCCCTTGGGATGAGGCGATGAATTGTTCTTTTAAAAGGCAATACAGCATCATAATAGCTGCTCCCAAATATGTTTGAATGTCTGATGGAGCGAAAGAGCCCGAAAACCTGAAATCACTGTCGGGGAGAATTGGATGAAGCGTTTGCCGCCGCTCACAGCATTAAAAACTGCTTAGACGGGAGAAGAAGGTTAATTTGTGCCATCGACTGAGCCACCCAACGCACTCCTTCAAATCATTACTTCATATCGACGGTGTTCCCAGCCTCCCCTCGGCCCACGTGTGAGCTGCATTTTGATGTTTCGGGCCTCGACTGACAGAAAAAGGGAGTCGTCAAAACGCTGCAGAATGGCTGAAACCTCAACGTAATTATGTGTTCAGCAGAACGCAAACGCTGGGAGACAAATCCGCCGAGCGCCCGCCAGCCTGTCAGGTAAAACAACCAGCGTGCGCGCGCAAGAGAGGCTGCGTGCGTGGGTGTGCGGGGCGCAGAGAAAAATCACAATTATCTGTTTTTATGTAACGTGAGCAGAACAGGGGAAGCCTTTTGTTTTAGGAAGAAATAACGACGATGCCCTGAGGTCTCTGACTTCCTGTGTGTTACGCAACTCCTGCTCCGACTTGGATGGGGCCACATTTGATTCTCGGCGCTCTGGATTATATAATTCAGATGCGGGATGAAGACTTTCATGTATATTTCAGAGAAAATCTATTATTTAGTAAAGGAGGTTTCTCTGTATGGCTCTCTTGTTTGGTGCTGCTGTGTTTCCCAGTTAATGAGCAGAGCTGACCCTGCACGAGGAAAACCTTTTCCAGCCGCTTCCGCTTGGTTTTCTTCTCCTTTTAGCTTTTCATAGTTTCACAGCCAGGTTCAAACACACTGAGGGACGCTGCCCGTCTCCCGAGGGGCCGCCGCCGATGAATTTAATTCAGAGCTGTGAAGGTGCAAAAGGGACAACAGACTGCACGATCCCTGCGAGGGAGGAGATCACAGGGCACAAAGACCTGTTCGTCTGTCCTTAAACAGGGATCTGGCGCAGAAATAACCAGAGCCATCCTCATTATTACATCAAACGTCAGAGATAACGTTAGCTAAAACTCACATGGAGCCTTTATTTTGGATTATAGCAACAAGCGGATGAATATAAAGGAGCGTTTTATTAAATGTCGACTAAATTCACTGCTTCTCCTCTGTCCTCCAGTACTTCTGAACCGCTTTCCTGGATCATAAATACATAAATGGAAAGAGAATGGTTTAAAAGGGAATCAGTTAATGTTCGAGAAAGTTTAGTACATTAGCTCCTGTTAGCTGTAAACCACCAAAGAGTGCTGAAGCAGCCAGATCCAAGATTTAATGTAAAAACTTGAGGGTTCCACTTTTTCTGCTTTGAAAGAGTCCAGAGAAGTAGCAACTGGGGGGCTTTGTTGCACATATTAACTGTTGGAATCACATGGATCTACATTGGAAGCAGACGAGATAGATGTCCAGTTGACGGATCTTTAAATGAACCATTTGGTCACTAATTCCTGACAGAGGAGCTGAGCTCTCCGAGGTCCTCTTCTTTCACACATCCTGATCAGCTTCTCTCGCCATCTGTCTGCCCATTCAAGTTTTCTTACTCCATTTACTTCCTGTTTGTCTCTCGGTGGCTCCGTCTGTCATCTCTCTATTGCTGCATCCATCTATACTTTCAGAGGAATGCATACGTCTCTATATATAGCTGCACTGCATCATTACCAGCACAGGCAGCCTGTAAAACGAGCAGCAGCGCCAGAGAAGATGAAACAAGAGAGTCCAGAGAGGCGGCAGAGCTGGGAGTGATGAAGGCATTCAGCCGCTTGTTAGCCACATATGGAAAATCGGCATTAAGAGCGCATGCCGTGAGACAACTCTAACAAATAAGAATCATACTTAAAAGTGCTCCAGTTCAGAGACTTTAATTCATTTTTAATGAGAAATGTTTTGACTGGACCCCTGCATCATTTTACTTGCAAATTCAGGAAACAAAACCAATTTCTGTGTGATTGCTCACTGTCGGCTTCATTAAGTCTCATTATAGAGGGTTTCTGCACTAGCGTGCAACAACATGCTGATGAACCTTTGGAACCTCAACGTCCCTCTTTAGTTCCTGCAGATAGATCCTGCTGGCAGTTCCTGGTTACTGACACACATGCATTTAGTGCTCTCTGAATAGGTTACCTGTGTCCAAATGTTGGCTCCTCACCCTTCAGTGCTGATAACACATCATATTCCAGCAAATTTTGCTAACCTTGTTTATGTATTAGCCTTATACTGCCCCCTGTTGTTGCGTGCTATGATTGCAGCTTGAATCTTCATGCAAACCTCTCTTTTCCTTCATAATCAAAGCAAGATTTGAAGGATACAAGTTGAAGTTCTCGTATCTTTGCTCTGCAGCGTTGGGGAGCGTCACCACATTGCTGCTGCGCTCCTCCTTAATCCACGTGTCTACACTTCCTGTACTCGTGTTTTAAGCTCAGGTCTGATGACCAGGTTAATCAATCACCTTCCAACGCTGTAATAATCCCCAATTTGTTGCTATTATGCTGTACAGAATAGAACAATAGCAATACCAGGGGTCCAATTTAGCTGAGATTTTTATTGCTTTGACACCTCATTTGCATCTCCAAAACATTCTGTTTACATGCATCATCTAATACTGTGTGTGTGTGGGGGGGGAGTTATGGACACAAGTTTTTAGCATCGTTAGACGCCTCTAATGAAGATGTAAATCAAAGCGGAGTGAGCCGCTGGACAGAGCGAGACAGATGGAGGCTGAAAGAGTGCCGCAGTGTGTCAGACTCAGCTCCCAAAGTCTCTGCGACAGCAGCATCCCTCACCGTTTTGGCTCTTCCACTCATCCCTCATCCCTTTGTTGTTGTTTCTCTCTCCTATATGGTCATTAGGAGCTAGCAAAGCAGTTCCATGTGGTGTTAAAATAAACAAAATGTGCATCTGACAATGTTGGATGAAAGTAGACGTGTGATGTTTGGCTTACTGAGATAAAAAGTTATATAATATTGCAGGAGAGAAGAATCCAGATTAGTTCTGGCAAATACAGACATGCTAAAAGCATCTGGAACTATCAGCTGAGGACAGAATTCCATGTCAAACTCTCAAACTCTGCATTTCTACAACAAACCCATCTGCTCTGCACATCAAGGGCCACTAAGATCACCGCATTTGTCCAGCTAAACCTTCCTTTTATGTCGTTAAATGTGCGACACTGATGGTATTTTTCATGCAAACCATCAGGTTGTGTTTCAGAATTAGCTGACAGAGCAGCTAGGAGGAAGCATCCAGGACTTTACTGGGTGGCCTCCGTCGAGCACAATGGGAGGAGGCAAAGAGCTGGCGGCTTAATTACATCTCAATCGTTCATCTCTGGCTTTGTTTCCTGTGATCCTCTCATATCCCCACACGAACTCTCCTCTTTCTTCCGTCCATAAGCGCGGCTCTCGGGCACTCCTGGCACACGGCAGCTCCTCGCGCCCCTTCCACGCTCTGATGCCTCGGATGATTGCGTAAGAACATGGTGCCAAACAGCCACTCAGTCATCAGCCGGCAGAGGGAAACACCAATGGGGGGGGGACGGTTGCTGGGACGGTTTCCAGTGCTGATGCATTTTGACACACTGGTTCTGAAACCACAAAGACAAAGGAAGACAAAAGGAATTCTCATCATCACGTGCTGATGTCGTCTCTATGAGGGAACTGGAGACGGCCTTCGTGCTTGACATCACATCTTTTCTCTCCGTCATGACATTAACTGGCCTTTGGAGATTCAGGCCTGGACCTGGAGCGTTGTTGCCCCCCGCCCCTGCTGACTCCCTGATGGCGTCAGAGGGCTCCTCGCCGCTGCCTCGGCCTGTTTATTCTGCTGGTCTCCCGTGAATGAGCTCTGAAACACTTTCTGCTTCACAGATACGCCCCAGTCCGTGCACGTCCTGGCTGCTGTTTTTAGACTGCAGCAGTTATCCACAGCGGACCCTCGTTCATTGATCGGGACACGAAAGGAGATGCTGCTGCCATCAATAGACCCGCGAGACTGAGCAGAGCACAACCCAGCGCTCCCAGACGCTGGCAGGAAGGAACAGAAGGATTCACAGGCGTACAAAGGGCCACCGAGGGCACCGAGCATTTTTGGAGTCAATCCAGGAGCTGCAGAAACACTCTATAGTGTGTGTGTGTGTGTGTGTGTGTGTGTGTGTGTGTGTGTGAGAGAGAGAGAGAGCAGAGGCTAATTATTGTGACGACGAGCCTTCAAATAAGTTGTCACCACCTGAGAATTGGCTCCAGGAGCTGGAGTTTTTGAGTTCTGTGATTAACTATTTTTCACATTAACAAAACACGAGGTTACGCTGACCTTTGACCTTTTGTCCTTAATCCTTGACACCAGATCTCCTCGAGGATAATTTAAAATTGACCTTGACCATTTGAATCTGCTGTTTAAATTGAATTATTTAACCAGGTCCAACAATTTTAAAAATATGTTTGAAATATGATTTTTTTTTAAATTTAAAAAGAAACAACAGGCTAAAAAATGACCCAGTATTAAGACATTTACAAGCAGCAGTTGGCGATTAGCATTTTGCTCTCAGCCATCATGGGTGATATTTGAAATATGCATTCACAGCTGCGGTGGCAACATTTAGAGCCTGAAAAATGGAAATATTCAGCAAAATGGAAATATTCAGCAAAATGGAAATATTCAACAATGATCTGGGGAAAAGGAGAGGCTGAGTCAGCTGACAACCTTGAGCACAGCAGCTCATGGTGTAGACTGTTTATATATCAGGTGCAGCCAGTCACCTCCCTGCAGCCACAGTTAATGCAGCCATTAGCAACATGCAGCACTGCGGCAGCCTGCCAAGTCGTGACGCTACAGTGGAAGTGGAAACTGTGTTGCTGTCCAACACCAGAGGCAGAGAGAGGAGCACAAGCATGGCTTCTTTTTCCTTGCGGCTTTTGTTTTCCGACAAGTCTGATTTCACGCTCTCCTTGCATCTTAACAAGGCAAAGTAATTTTCAACCTTGCTCAGAAGCCCCAATCAGGTCTTCTACCATCTTAAACACATAGAAACAGAATTTAAAGATGATAAAACCCTGGTGCATCTTTACCCAAACTGCACAATGGAGCACTGTAGGTTAGATTTCACACATATTTGAGTGTATGCATGTGCTTTTGATTTGAAACACAGAACTGGCGGTGAATAAATTGCAACCTAAATCAATGTCATCATCCTCCAGCACGGCAGGTGACCGCAGAGGAAAAAGAAACTGAATAACAACCAGTTTCAGACAGCAAAATCAGCTGTGGGTTGCGCTATGCTGCCCCCTACAGGAAAACACTGGTGTGACGCTCGATACTCACCGTGTCAGCTTCTATCCGACATGACTGCATGTAGAAGATACTCCGACAGTAGGATAATGGTCATGGAGTTGCACTAAAGTGGGTATTTTACTGCTCATGTGTCCTGCACGCTTATATATATATATGATTTTTTTTTCAAATTCTTCCCCCAAATTCATAGGAAACCATCGATTTTCTTTTTCACGCAGACTATTTACAAGTTACTGCGTAGATTACTGAGCAGAGAATAATTTACTGAGACACCTTTCATTTCCAACGGCACTACACATCCTCACCACCAGGGGCCCCTATTGGACAATCTCACAAACAGCGTGGCAAACTAAATATTGGGGGGGTTAATTAACGCCCATAACAGTATGGCAGGCGACGGATTATCCTTAAAGTCAGCTTGCTTCAAACCTCCCTAAGGGCGATTAGTGAACAACTTTCGTAATATCAACATGTGCACAGCAAATATAAGTCATTTTCGCATAGCCTGACTGTCTAGATGGTTTTCAAACATCATTAGAAATATGTGGTAGTTACGTAGCTTACATGATACAACACATTAGTGTGTGAGGATAAAAGGTGGTGTAATAACAGGACAGAGTTATAAACCCATGCCGACTGTGTGGGTGTAAAATCGCTGTAAAGGAAACTCGACTCCATGACAACCGCTGCTTGATGTGATAGTGGAACATGTGGGTGTATGTTGACACCCTCCATCACCCAGCCTAACTACCTCTTGCACTTCAACAAAGGAATGTTTGCCCTGTGCATACCCCCATTGCTCACAACACTGCAATGCTCGCGATTCCCACAAGTTCACCAACTAATAGCTGACCTAAGAAATAACCCAATAATAATAATAACTGTTCAAAACGACATTAGGCGTGATTGGAAATAACATCCTGAAGTGTCTGATGCGCTCCTAAAACAAGAGCATTTTCATTTTGCTGCAGAGGGCAACAGTCTACCGAGTTACACACACACGCGACGCTTAATTGGCTTGTTCGACGCCGTCCCTAATTTCAACCAATTAGAAACGCCCACATGGGCGGGGCTTAGAGTAGCCCCTTTCTTCTTCGTCGTCCTTTTCTTCTTCTCCTCCTCCTCCTGCAGAGGGAGGGGCGTGTTCTGAGAACGGACTCGTCTGTGGCTGCCGGGGACGTTCAGCGCTCTTGAGGTCGATAAAATCCTGCCGAGCCCGAGTTTTCTCCTCCGCAACATCCGAGGAAATACTACGAAAGGCACAGACAGGTGAGCCGTCAAGGTTGAACCAACTTTTTGTCCGAGTTTTACCAGCTTCTGCTGCGGTTTGATGCGACCTGGTGTTGTGCCAAGCAGTGTTTCCGCGTCAAATCAGTGACTGTCAAATGACTTCACATGGGAGGAGATGCCGGGGCAGGAGCGCTAAGATGCTGAATCGGTTCAGCCAACTTTGTCGAGCTGAAATATTCTCTGGCGGGATGTTGTGCGACTCTGACTCTAAGTCTGTTAACATTCTCCTGTGATTTTTGCTCTCTTGTTGACTTATCGGACTCCCGCACTGGCTAGCTCACAGACTAGCTAGCCAACAAACTTAGCTTGGCGATACTCAGCCACGTTTCACAGATTTTTTTTTTTTTTCAAATTACCGTTCACAAGAACTTTTCCCGAAAGTTTTACTCAATCGTCAACGTCTGTGCAGACAAGTGAATCGTGACTAACCGTTTTCTTATTATTAAGCCATGCCCTCAACAATCACTGCATCCCAACAACTGCGTACTTGTATCTTTAGACTTCATTCAGCCTCAGATAAAATGTAACTCACCTCCTGACAACTGCTGAGATGTCACCTGTAATCGTCCTGATTATACGTTACAGATGTCAGACGGCAACAGCTAATTTCTTTCGTTTATCTCAACGTGAGTCGTTGATGAGAGGCTATCGTGCACCGTATAGTGTATTGTTGCATGTGCAGAAAGGTGCCCTGCAGACATGATGTGACTGAAATCCGACCCAGAACGTTGAAACCTGACACACACGCACACACACACACACACACACACACAGAGTACTTGCAGAGGAACATCTTGAGATGCTGTTTTTTTTTTTTTCATCGTGGTTCCTGTTACATTGAAGTGGTGTTCTTTTGTTGGCGAACATACAGCAGCAGCTGCACTCCTCAGCAAAATGTGCGTGTGTGTTCATCTGTTTAGTTTCAGTCGGTATGCCAGGCGCTAACTGCAGCACGAACGGAATGCTGGTCGAGTCCTGTGAAGGAAACTCGGAGGACAATGGCTCAATGTGGAAGACGCTGAAATGTTTGCATGTTCTTTACATGGCCTAGTCTAGCTGCACCTCAGCCTGGGCAAGTTAGAACATGCAGAGCGTTAAAGAAAGATACCATTTCACAGCATCCTGGAAGAATTCTAAAAATGTCTCACTTTAGGCTCTTTGCATAAATTAGTATAAACACTGATAATGATCACTGTTAAAAGCTGAGCCCCACAGATGTAACAGAAAAACAGGAAATAATGCTCACACCTTTTCTCACTCCTATTTTTTATACTGCGGTTTTCAACTGGCAGGTTGCCTGAGTGGTTGTGCTGCACTGTTGTACATAATTAGAACTGCGAGACTGCCATGATGAACCACAACCCCCTTGAGAAACTGTAGAACACAAAACTGCATCAATGAACAAGTCTTGTTTTGTTTTTTGTCAAGGTGAGACAGACAAATTTTTTCGCCCTCGTTCTTAAGAGCAACACACGCCGTGAAACGCCACGACTTTGAAGCCGTGTTGTAACGATCAAAGAAACCAGCCTCTGCAAGAAGCGGAGCACGCTGGCGTCGATGGTGTCGTACGATTCGTGAAGTGTGATGAGTGCAGCTGCAGAGCAGAGAGGCATGTGCTGCTTTATGCTCTCAGCCAGCCAGATGAAGGTAACGTGAGATTTGACACATTTGCTGTTGCTCAAACTGCTCGTCGGTCTGCGATGCGCGGCTCTCCTCCCGTTGTCAACGGCTAATCATCCGTTTCACCCCGGGCCAGTAGCCACTGCTGACTCAGCCAATGCAGCCATCTGGGCTGGAACAGGCAGCGCAGCAGACACTCACTGGGTCCGCTGCCTCAGATGCTCAGCTAACAGATTGCACATGTTCTGTGTGTCTGTGTGCAAGCGTGTGAGATGGTAAGTGGGGGGAAATAACGAGAAGTGGACGACAGCAAGAGCATCAGACTTGTGATTCAAAGCACTTGTTCCAGTTTAGGTTCCAGACATACTGTTAAATATGTATAAATGTTGAATTCTGTATGTCAAAAACTGACCAACTACTAAAAATCTGCTTCATAATCCCCCCCCCCCCCCCAGAAACGTGCCATCTGGACTTGCTGGAAGCCATCGGCCCGGTTGGCTTGTCCCACACCAGCCACCGTCAGTGTGGTTTGCAGGATTCAGCTCTGCTTCAGCGTCTGCTCCCATCAGCCACAGAGCACCGATTATCTGCTAAGCCTTGGTGAATTATTGATGAATTCAAGGGGGAAAACTTTAAACTGCTCTTGACAGTTGGTTGTGAAGCTGTGGCTGCTGAGAGGGTGTGATGGGGAAACGGGCTGCTCGCAGGACCTTTTTTGTTTTTGATCCTCCTGGCTTCCGGCTGAATTTAGATGACGATGAATGACATAAAACCCCTACACCACAGGACAGGTTGTGGCTGAATTCTGCTCAATTTTTTTTTTTTATTGTTCCCATGAATTTTGGGGGGGGATGCTTGAAATCAAAATCTTATTTTTAATAACACCAGTGATTATTATGGCGGCGAGCGGCACATTTGTGCTGTGAAACCATCGGCTTGTGCAACAATGCTTTTAAATTTTCATCTGGCAGCATTTTTAAAGGTGGAACTCTGGAAAGATGCAGATTTGTACCTGAGCCTCACATTTAAAGAGGTGAAGAGGTGGTTTCTGCTGAAGCAACAGCTGGTATTCTGGGATAGGGCGCAGACTGTGTGTAATAGCTTTAAGTCTGATCCTGATTATTGAATGCTGGGATTAATGCTGATTATTAGTGCATAATGTCATTGTGTAATTTAAGGGTTTTGCAAGGGAAAACACTTCCTGTTGAATCCACACTGCAGTCCTACCAAATTTCTAAAGCCAGGCAGACGCTTAAACGTTTGTTGACTTAACGCACTCTCCTCCCTTGATGATGCACGACTGACCGAAACGAGCGCACTTGAGCTCAGCCTGGGCTGTGGAGTGAAACCGGAGGTCAAGTGTCGTTCTACAGGAGGGCTCTGTTGCTGTCGCACATTCACGGGAAGCCTTAAATAGTCTTGTTTTCATAAGGAACGGCCATATTTATAGGATCCTAGAAAAAAGGCTCCTTTTTTCCAGCCCAAGCTCTTCCATTTCCACCATTGCTCTTACACAAGCTGTAAGATCAGAGGCTCTAAACTACGAGCATCCTGAGGCCACGATGATGGCTTCAATCGACAGTTTGTAGCGGAGGAGTTTGATATTGTGCGTTGTGAGCGTTGGCTCTCTCAGCGGCGCAGTGGTCGCCTCCCCACCCAGCGTGTAGGCGCTTGATGTTCTCACACATGGAACACTGGTTTCACAGAGTGGTTCGCGCTCAGAAATGGATGCCTTTGTATCTGCAGCGCCGCTGACGTCCAGAACAGAAGTGGCATTGAGCAGAGACGTGGGAGGAATTTCTCTGTGGTGATGGCTGCTGGTAGCAGACACCAATCTGCCTCCTCCTCCTCCTCCTCCTCCATAGCAGACGCCCTCTTTAACTTTTCTACTTGACTTTTTTCTGTCTTTTTCTCCTTCCATTGTTCTTTTCATAATCTCACGGACCTCGGCAGGCTGGCTCTCTCTCTCTGCAATTGTCTCTTGCACCCAGTTGTTTACTGGTGGACCCCCCCCACCCCACCACTAACTCCATACATATAAAATGACTGAGCTCTCCTGTGGTTCTCTGTACAAGAGCGGCCAAATGTGGAGGAGTTGCTGTGGTGAGTCTGTGTTAAATCAGGCAGCGCGGCCTTAAGCCCAGCAGCTCCTCAACAGTGTGCAAGTGCAGCGTTGTGTGTCTTCAGGGAGCCGAAATCCAAACCGGAGAGTTTTTGGAGCCCACGCGGTGTGTTCCTGTGCTGGCGTGTGGAGCATGCAGTAAGAGGGAGGGATCAAGGTTGTCAGTGATACAGCAAGGCCGCCATTGTGATGTTGCCGGGTGCGTTTCCCCTTCTCTCCCGTGTCTCGGCACCTCCCCGCACCCCCACCGCCTGTGTCCATATTAGGGCAAAAGTCAGTCGGCCTCCCCTGGAGGTGGAATCGGCCCCCAGCACAACCTGCTGTCACATTTGCTGTGGCGAGGGGAGCCCAAGGGAGACGACGCTCCACTAACCAGGACCGACAGGCAGTTTTTATGGTTACTCCAAGTGGCAGAGAGGTTCTAAAGTGGGTGCGACAGGCCCGGCTAGCTTTGGGTTTGTTAGTCAGCTGTCTGGTGTGTTTAGTTCATGTCAGTTTTTGAGGCTGAAGTCAATCCCCCATAGAGAAGCCAATAAACTCCACAATGTCAGACACAGTGAAGTTACAACAAACTTATGGTGGCTGAGCAGCAAGCGGGGAGGTGTAGATAGGTCAAAGGTCACCTCCACAAATACTCGCCAACCTGATTTTATTTGACGATAAAGGTGAACCCTTAGGTAGCCTCTCAGGGAGAGAGAGCATAGGTTTGTTCCCTGGAGATTTCTAAACAGAAGCTATTTCAGTCATTGCTGCTGGTTTAGCTTTCCTTTGGTTTACACAGAGGCCTTTGGTGGAGGTTTAATCTGGAAATTCTGATGGCAGAGGGAAGTCTGTGTCAGTGTGTAACTAGGATTGAAAGGGACTATTATTATTATTATTACTGTTATTGACACATGGATCAGTATTTTTGTTGGGGATGGTTTCGGCACATATTCCTCCAGAGGAATCCTGACCCTTGTCCTGTCCGATGGTAGGTCACCTGGGTCAGCATTTTATTATCATCTTTATTACATTGAATGATACAAAATACGACACATGTTGAGACAATGTTATGGCTGCAGATTTACTGCTGCACGAGCGGGAGGAAACAAACCGCGTTTCTTTCACTACGTCGTAGTTGAAAATGGAAAAGGTGCCATTTTGTCCTTTTGTTCCTCCTAAACGTGTTCTGAGAGGATTTACCGTAGTAAACAAACTACAGCTGTTTATATTGTTTATATTCTCCTCATTAAGCACATTTGCGGAATTTGAATCAAAAACGGTCGATGAGGAAACTTCCAGTTCTCAAACGTGTGGTTCAGTTCTCACTCATTTCCTGTTCAGCCCAGTGTCAGTTAATGAATCAAAACATTTGAAATCTGCCACTTTTTCCTCTTTTGGCGACGTTTTTTGAAGGCATCCAAAGGCTGCAGACGGCCAGGCTCATTCTTAAAGGAACTCGGAGAAAATTTAGACTCTTCCAGCTCCAAATTGATGTCAAATGGATGAATTTGAATGCTCATTGATGTGTCTCCGCCTCAGCCCACAGCTCGCTGTTAAGAATCCATCATCCAGTCATGAGTTGTTGCCATGCAAAGGGGCAGAATGATGCTCCAGAGCTGCTGCAAATACCCACAGACGCACGTTGTTTTCCAATGGGGGGGGGGGGGGTTCGGCTTTCCAGTCCATTGAGCGTCTGGTTAGCCCCCGTCTGAACTCTGACAGAGGGTTGTCTGTGGATCGGCCTCAGCCAGATGTGTCCCCCCCCCCCCCGGTTCGCCTCGCTCCATCCTCTGGACCAGAGCTAGCCTGCTGCGCTCACCGCATCAAAACACACGTGCACGCGTCGGCATGATCTGGGATTTCTGTTAACACTCCATCTCTCCTCGCGTGACCTGGTGCTTTGCTTGAAGTGTGTTTTCCAGTGCTGGAGAGGATACACACACACACGCACATGCACGTGAATAATTAACGCGCAGGTCATATCTTGGTTGTCTGCAATAGCAGCAACTGTCACGCGACCCAAGGCTCATGGGGAGGTCACAGTGTTGTAATGGTGTGTGAGAAGATGCTCCTCCTCATAACTGGCTCCATTTGAGTTCCAGCTTGGACCAAATTAGATGCTTTAACGCTGAATTTAGACAATTAGTTTTGGTTGAAAGTGGGACGAGGGATTTAAAAACCCTTTGGTGCTGCTGGCTGGCTTGGTGGCCGTTTTGAGGAGCAGTTTTTCCCTCCTTTGGAGGTTTGTTGTGATGTTGTGATGAATATATTTTAAACATTAATTGTTAACTTTGCGAACCGATTACCTCCTGTTGGGTGCTTCAGAAGCAGCATTTATTTAGGTGTGCAGATTAGAGAACACATCAGTTACTGATGTTGGTTTTGGTTCTCCAAGGATGGAAGATGGCTCTTCCATCAATATGTGGGCTCACTGATGGAGTCGGAGCCTGTTTGAGGCTAATGTTGAATATGCAAACAGCTGATGTGAAGGTCAGATAAGAGGGCTTCATGAATGTTTACTATTCTGGTCCATTTGCTCTGAACACTCTGCATTTTCTCTGCTTGTGTAAACTGTGGTTGCAGATCACTGGACTGGGACCTTCACCGGTCGTTGTAGTGTCATTCTGCTCTGGGTCACACAGAAGCCCACCTTCTGGGATCTGGTTTTCCTTCAACTCACCTCTCGACCTCACATTTACATGATGGTTTTCACCAGCCGTCGCTCTCTGTGTCACAACGGTGTGTGATGTTTGTGCAGCGGTGACCTACTGAGGTGATGTGTGTGTTCACTGAGTTGATCCACATCTCCTGTTTCAACAGATGTGTCTCCTAATGTTAACAGGTGTCCTTTGTCTCCTGGTCACCTCTGTTTGAAAGTGCTGTATTTAGATGGGTTACCTGTGGGGTTAAATGTCATATTGCTGTGTATTGTTCCACTGGGGTCTCTGGAAAATTCCATCCTAGCTCTGCATTAACATTTCCTGAAAAACATGTTTATTTTTCGGAGTCTGCCGCGTGCGTCTCTCTACGCTCCACCAGGCTTCACCACCTGCTGGGCTGATTGGCAGATTTAGTGACTGAAGGATTAGCGCCTCCTCTGCTTACTGGCTGACTCCATCCATGCGTAGCTTTAGAGATGCTGGCTAAATTGGATAACTAACAACATTAAGGGTGGAGGTTGAGATCTGTCCATCTAGATGATGCCTGCTACTTAAAACATGTGAATAGACTCGATTAAATCCTCATTAAGTTGACTGGAAGCACGGAGGAAGTCCAGCCGAGTGGTCCCATTAGCCGAAGCTGAGGGACAAGAAAGTGGGAAGCAGAGAGAGACGGGGGGGGGGGCGTACAAGTGTCATCAGCGCTTGGTCTGCGGTGTCCACATGGTGTTTTGGCAAAGAGCGCACGTCTGCAGTCCTGCTATTTCATTACAGTCGAGCCTGCTCATGTACCACACTACAGGAAGTCACACACTTGTGTCCTTATAAGGTAGGTGTGTGTGTGTGTGTGTGTGTGTGTGTCCTCCCTGTGGAGGTCTCCATCCCCAACACACACTGTCTGCTTCCGTGCAGGTTGTCCAGAGGAGCTCTGGGGGTTAACACAGCTAGATGAAGACTATTTATTGTGACAGATGGGACTGTCTCGCTCTCAGACTGGCATGGAGGGGGGGTTGTGCTGTTGCCCCAATAAAAAAAACGGACAGATCTGAAGTGGTAAACACACAGCAAGGTGCAGGAGTAACCCTGGGTTTCAGTTATGCCGGGTGATTAATGTCTCGCGCACTCCAAGATGACTAACAGAGGAGAAACCCTCTGCTAGATTTTGATTTGTTTGACAAGGAAGCTGTAAATAGGCTCTATAAAAGGTTGGCGGTTACCTGGATCGTTGCAAAAGCTGATCAACGTATACTTCATTTTGTGTTTATCACAAAAAGTAAATTAAATCATAACAGTGGTCCGACATGAAGGTATTACATCAAAAGGGTGTGACGGGCTCTTTGTACTGCGGACGAGGAAGTTGCCTGATAACAGCCACACGACTCAGGTTCAGCAGAAAATGTTCCTTGCGTCAGCTTTCATTTTAAATTTCGGAGAAGAGACGCCGGAGAACACGGCAGCTGACTGGCGAGGCCACGAAAGCATTGTTCAGAAGACGAGCTAACTAGTTTGGGGAGATTTTTCACCTTCCCCAACCTCTCTGTAACACTGCCCTGACCTGAATGGTGTGTTGCAGACATTTTATTAGCTTCTTCAGCTGTGCGCCACAGTCACTTCTGACCAAATGTGACAGCACTGTCACTTTGTTTCCACTCAGGCTGCAGGGAAATACAGGCGGCGCGTAGCTGCAGCCATTAGCAGCAGCAGCCTGTCGGAGAACGTTTGCTACCTCACTGAACACGCTGCACACAGACCCTCAATCAGCTCTGTTTTGGAAATAACAGACCAGGGTGTGGATTTCACTCTTGAATAATTCAGGATGTACTTTGCGAGGGACGACTGCAGCGTTTAAACGCCTGTGCACATCGGGAGAAGTGAGGAATTCACCTCTGAGCTGATGCAGTTCCTCTACAGCCTGTTTTCTTTTCACTTTATCTGCGTTGTTTTAAACACGACTCTCCTGCTCTTCTCCCGTTTCAGAGATAAAGAAAGTGGATGATCTAGACATCGCCAGGAGTACCTCCACCAGAGAAGGTAAAGGAGTCTCCCACACACACACACACCCCCACACACACGCTCGGGCTGGTGTAATCATGTTTGAGCAGTCTAAGCTTTCACTGAGGCACATCAGCTCAGCAGTAATGCTGCGGTTTACATGTTTACGCTGGGATTAGCCTGCACTTGTTGTATTATGTCCAAAACTTTCACCCTTCAAGGCTCTTCTAGCAGTTTGTGTTTGGGGCTGTTAAAAAAATTGATACTGAAATCAACATCTTAGGTTTTAATAGTTAATTTAACATTGAAACCTCAAATGCAAATAAAGGCTGGATCGCATTTAAAGAGTAAATTTGTGGTTTGTCTTTGGGTCATTTAGGGTTTAAACAGTCACAAAACCAGTTGAGTCAATAAAGATGTTTTATAGGCCATTATTTTAATAAAATCTAATCTGTCACCTTTTTAATTATGGGCTTGAAGGGCTGTCTCATTTAAACTAAATCTTTCACAGTTCCTCTTATCACCCGCTCAGCAGGAAATGCCGTTTAAATTTGGCACCACAAGAAGGATCTAACTATTGCCAGATTGTAAAAACTCCCCTGTCACCAACAGGAATATCCCCCCTCACTAGTGAACACATGAGGTGATGGCTTAGAAAGGTTTCAGTCCAGTAAGAAGCTCTGAAGGAGGAACCAAGCGGACGAGTAAAAGTTCCCCATTCTAGGGTTCCTTCTGTCTCTGGCAAGACTGGCAGAATTTCAGAAGAAGCTGGTTCATTTACTCCAAACAGAACAGAAAACACTGAAATTATGAAATGATGCTTCTGTGTTGGGGTTTTTTTGTCCATGTTTCCTCCTGATTCATGTTCAACCATTATCAAGTCTTCCACATGCTGGTCCGAGCCAGTGAGCTCCATCACTGTTTTCTCTGCTCTGCAGTAGCTTTAGCTCACCAGCTTTGCCCCGCAGCAGGACCCCCCCCACCCCCACCACAGTATCCACAATAGTAAACTTGTGAGCTATGTTGATTAGCGTCCACACACCTACGTATGAAAACGAATAGTCAGCTGTTCCTACTTCTGTAGGTGGTTTAAAGCAGCTTTGATTGTTGCCACTAATGTGGTCTGAGTCTGGCTGCAGATAAGATCCAGGTGAATGTGTTGTGAACTTGTCATAGCCGCAGGTGGAGAGATTTGATGACTGCGGCGCGTGTAGCAACATGTCAACACAGGCCCATCCCAATGAGACCAGTGCTGCCCCCTTCTGGCGGAGCGCCGCATCTGCGCTAAACCCTCAGCATGAAATCGCCCATCAGACACGTCGGTGCTTTTTAGCTGTTTAAGCATCGAAGCCGTGACTCTGGGGGCTGTTGATCAGAAACGCCGCTTGTGTCTGTGTTTTATGAAGTTAAAAGACGATGAGATGAGCACGCCACGATAGGGAATCGTCCACAAAAGGCCAGAAGCGCTGCGGAGAGCCTCAGTGTGAGGATCATGTGGACTCTGCAGCACAGGCTTTCTTTTGTCATCACGTCACGCTCCGATTTATAAATCTGACCATCTGTGAGGAGGAAAATTCCTTTATTCCAGATGGCTTCAGAACATGGATGCGACACCCTTCCGCTCTAACATCCCGGCTGTACAGCCCTACGTTTCACCTCCATCGTGGCCTCTCGCTGCTCCTGTGATGTTGTGTAAATTCTGTTTTGTTCTCTGTGACGTCTCTTTCTCGACTGTTGTTCTACCATCAGGTTTGCTGGAATGGGTAACCTGCTAAAAGTCCTAACAAGGGAAATAGAGAACTATCCACACTTTTTCCTGGACTTTGAAAGTAAGTCTGGCGCAGGAGTGGAAGGAATGGAGAAAGGATGGATGGAGAAGGGGGGGGTGTTAACGTCGTCACTGGTTTCCTTTTATCAGTAGGACTTTCCTGGTGATGAAGCCTCCGAGGACTCTGCTTCAGTTCTTCTCCGCTGCACCTTTTTTTTTGGACTATTTAACCATTGCACACGTCTTTCTCCCTTTCTTTTTCTTTCTCTTTTGCAGAAGCCAAATGGGGAATCTGTTAAAATTGCTCACTTGCACAGAGCTTGAACAAGGGCCAAACTTTTTCCTTGACTTTGAAAGTGAGCTGAGCTGATGCCCGTCTTCTGTTCAGTTGCACCTCCTCCTCTCCCTCTTTCACATCCCTCTTGATTCATTTTTCCCCTCCATTTTCTCTTCAAAGGTCAAAGATCAGCCTATTGTAACGTCAGTTCTTTGAAATGAATCAGGAATACTTTCTTCCTAAGTCTGTCTTCGGCAGGATGGAGCTGACCTTTGACCTTTGCCCGTACCCTGCTTGCATGCACCTCTGACACAAATTTGATGGAATTTGTTTGTGATTACGTTCACGTTATAGCTGCGTCTTTGTGTCGCTTCACCCCAGAATCCTGTTGATATTAGGAAAGTTTATGTCGTCCCTACTGGATGCTATTATAATTATTAGGCCTCACGTTTTCAGATAGTATTCTTCTGTATCTGTGCAGCCACCCAACAGATTAGGGTAGATCACTTTAGACTGGAGTAGATCACTTTAGACTGGAGTAGATTACTTTAGACTGGAGTAGATTACTTTGGAGTAGATCAGACGAGGCACCCTAACCCTTTTTGTTGTTGGTTGAACCAGCCCTGCCACAGTCAACCTTCAGTCTCTGCCACCTTAAACTGCACTCGCATGGATTGATTTTCATGTTTTTAATCCCGTATGTTGCCACGGCAACAAGAGCCGCCGCCTCCCGCTCCGTGGAGACGTTCAGTCTGCAGGAGAGCATCGTCGCGCCCATAATTCTGCTCTTTTGATCCCCTGGAATTGAAATCTGCAGTGGAAGTGCTGAAGGTTGACTGGATGTTTCCTGTGTCGGGCTGCTGTGCTGAAAGCTCCGTTCACGCTCAGCACACAAGCCCCGCCCACCGAACAGCCGCTTCGCATCGAGTCTAATGCAGTTGTAAATCTGCTCCGACGGCCCGACGGCTCGTCCTTGATGTGAAGCGGCAGTGATGATCAGCGTTGTCAGGGAAACGGGTCTCACTCTGGTTTGTGTTTTAGATGCACAGCCCACGGAGGAGGAGCGTGAGGTGTGGAACCAGGTGGACCTGGTCCTCCAGGACTCGGAGAGCATCTTGATGGGCCTGCGAGAGTACAAAGGGGCCAGCCAGGAGATCAGAGATGTACAGAACCTTCAACCCCTGCATGAAGACCCTGCATCATTGATCAGAGAGTAACTCCCCTCTTTTCCCACTCAGGCAATTCAAAACCCCAATGACTTCAAGCACCAGGAGAGAGCCTGGAATTCAGTCTGTCCACTGGTCATCAAACTTAAGAACTTCTACACTTTCTCCATCAGACTAGGTTTGGCTTTCCCAGGATGATTCCCTCTGTTTTTGTTATTGTTTAAACTACTTCATAGAAGTGTCGCAGGGATTTGACTCTGTCTGTGTCTTCAGAGGAGGTTCTGCAGGGCTTGTTGTCGGAGCTCACCTACTCCCTCAACACGGCCCCTCTCGCCAGCACGGCGCTGGAGCGGAAGCAGGCGTTGGCCAAGCAGTTCGCCGAGATCCTTCACTTCACTCTGCTCTTCGACGAGCTGAAGGTTTGCCGAGAGAGCAGAAACTCCGCCTCTGGTGTTTTCAGACGTCGCTGGATGGTTTTTTCCCTCTTTTGTCTCCAGATAAGAAACCCGGCCATCCAGAACGACTTCAGCTACTATCGAAGGACCATCAGTCGTAACCGGATAAACAACATGAACGTGAGTTCTCAGATTTCTCATATTTAGCTGGACGTTTTTAAGGGAAAGCACAATTGGCCAATGCCATGCGGAATGATGCTATATTCTCCCTGTGGCTCAGCGGGATTATGCAGATTACACTGATGTGTAGAGAGTAGCTGCTGCAGCTTCATGTCCCAGATGATGTGATAGGCCCTTTGATGCCGTCACCAGTGTGACGTCTACCGTTAGCCTGCTAATGCAGGAGAGGGATGAGCAGCGCTGATGCTCCCTCTTGTCTGTTTTCTGCACCGTCAGCTGGAAATTGAGAACGAAGTCAACAACGAGATGGCCAACAGGATGTCTCTGTTCTACGCGGAACCCATGCCCATGATGAAAACGCTCAGCAAAGCAACCACCAACTTTGTGATGGAGGTGAGGCGTCTGCTGTTTATTTTTCCTCCTCGAGCCCAACAGTCACCTCCCGTTAACCCCGGCGTCATGTCGCCCTCCACAGAATAAAAGTCTTCCACTGGAGAAAACCACAGACTGTCTCAGCACCATGGCCAATGTGTGTAGAATCATGCTGGAGACGCCGTGAGTTCTCTCTCACACACACACACGCACACACACGTTGGCGTCTCTGAGATGAAGATGGAAGCTTCTCTGCTGCTGTTTTTCAGGGAGTATTCGAGTCGCTTCAGCAGCGAGGACACCCTCCTCTTCTGTATGAGGGTCATGGTGGGCGTCATCATCCTCTATGACCACGTCCACCCCAACGGAGTCTTCATCAAATCCTCCACGATAGATGTAAGGCGTGTCGCTGATTGCAGCTGGAACACAGACTCCCTAATGCGTGATTTCTGTTTCGTTATTCCTCCTCAGATCAAAAGTTCTCTAAAAGTCCTGAAGGATCAGCCTGCGGACAAAGTTGAAGGCCTCCTCAACGCCCTCAGGTTGGGGACGATTTGCTCTCGTTAACTTGCGTTAGTTAGCTTAGCACTTGCTGCCATGGTGCAGGCTAGTTTAGGAGTTGTGGGACTTTGAGCTGCGTACAGATGTGAAGAGCTGAAACTGAGCCTGTCTCTGCAGATACACCACGAAACACCTGAATGACGAGTCCACTCCCAAGAACATCTTGATGCTGCTCCAGTAATGTTTTTTTTAAAAACAGATATGAAGAGGATCAATGTTCTGACCTCAGATAAGATGTATATGTTTACATTATTTAAGTCTTGGTGTTGATACTTGTGTGTGCATAGTCATTCCCTCCAAACTTTAGAAACATTTGCAAAAGAAAGCACCAAACACGGATGTCGACAGCTGTCGGAGCACCAACGATGGACACCCATCAGCCTTATTTAAGTGAGCGGCACTTAGACGGGACTCAACAGAAAAACCCTTTCATCCTTTTTTTTCCATCTTTGTTTTTAAACTGTTTTTTTTTTTTTTTTTTAAACCTTGTTTTTATGAGTGAAATCTGGATCCTGAAAAAAATGGGGATGAATTTGAGCAGATTCCTGCTTGTTAAATCAGGAGGTCATTTCTTTTTCATGCAACATCCAACCTGTCAATTTTCCCATCTAAAATATACAAAATAAATATATAATATATTTCCTCCAACCTAAAAAAAACCCAAAACATTATTTTGAGAGGCTTCCTTCACACATTTCTTTAACTTTTTGCAAAGCCTCTGTGTTTTTTTTCCTTCTTTACTTTAAATACCATTTTAAAGGACTATTTCACCAGGAAAATCCCAGCGAGGCTCGTCACTTAAATTCAGATTTAATCTGTGGCGTGACTCTAATGGTGCCAACTCGGATTAAACTGATCGTGGTTCTTTTGCTCAGTGTTGCTCCCGAGGTTGGACAATCTTGTCATTCGGCTTTTGTGACGCTGCATTTATAGTTGAGTTATGTCTCATTTTTGCTGTAATCTCTGGATTAGATGGCGGGTCTGCAAAGAACCGCATAAATACAGGGCTCCGTTGTTTTATAGAATGTCGTGATGCTGATGCCAACATTGCAACTGTGTAATCTCCAATATGATCAGTGTGGAAATGTCTGTGGCTTTAATGGAGCACAACATTGCCTTAACGACTCAAGTCAGTATTGCATTTTAATTCTGAAGCCATATTAAAGAGCGATTGACGGTAAACTTCAATTCCTTTCCAATAAATGAACACATCGGTTATCTAAAATTCAGTTTAGTCTTTTTGTTTAGTGATAAGAGCCATATTTGTTCTATGCAAAGATTAAGAAACCACGTGGATGCGATGGCGGGACTATGATACAGATATTCCTGTCTGAATGAAGTGGATTCCATCTGTCCTGCTGGACGTAACCATTTTCTCCTCTTTGCCGATGATATGCTACTGTGTGTTGAATCAAAGCTAAACCTTTTCTTTCTGAAACTGACCATTGTTGTTTGATATTTTAGGAGTTCAGACTCGCCATTTATATAAATCTGGCGCTGGCTTTGTATTTCATAATAAATGGGATGTGTGGATTGGTAAATAAAATTGGTACATTTCTTATCTTTCTTTGTTTCTCCTCGTGATTTATTTACATAATGGGACACGGCTGGCAATAGTTTCAACTTTTTTAAATGAGATTCATTTTGAGCTTAAATCGATTGATCCGATTGACTCATAGCTGCGATATGTAAAAACACTGGAATTCTAGTTCTGCATATTTAATATTTTAAAAAATACTTCAACTCTAAAGCATTAAAAACGGATATTTCTGTTCTGGTAATACTTCAAAGTGCCGATAAAAGCCTTTCTAACAGGGTCACAAACCACGCGCAGCCTTCACTTTACTGCAGAATCAGTCGATTCAAGCTTATTAGTCCTCAACGCTCTTTCTTGCTCTGTGGTTACATCACATTCAGCCCTCAGGAATGAGGGAAACTCCTGTGGGACCCATCCAATGCCCTGAGTGCTGCTCATGCAGGGTACTGCCACGGTGGCCCGGGGCAAACCCCGGTGTTTGGCTGGGCTCCAAACGTCCTGGTCTCTCATTGGATGATTGTGGGTTCTGGCATCTATCGAGGGGGAAATGAGTACAAAGTTAAATGTGTTGCTGTCAACTGACCCACGGTCAGGAACAAAAGTGTCGAGGTGTGTACGGCATCCCACCACCAGAGGGAGATAAACTGTTAGGGAGCGCTCGTGTCCCGTGTTTCCTTACATACGGTAATAGTTCCAGTGAGTGGTGGTGGCGCCCTCTGGCGGTGAGAGTCAAAGATTTTATCAGCCGGATGTTGAATAATCAATTGGCTTTGTTCGCTCCAGAAAAATTCAAATAAATTAAGGATGGCTTCACCAAAGCCTGAATAATAAATACAGAGTCTCATCTCAGCCACTACCTCCCACGCGCGCGCCTTCATCAGCATAATGAGCCCGTCCCAACACCTCCCTCCCGCATCATTAACGCGCCTGTCTGTGTAAACGCTGCTCCATAATGCATGACGCCTGCTGGTCCCGCAGTCTCCAGGGAACCTTCCACGCATTTATCTAATTCCGTTTGGAGCCAGGAGGTCACGGTCACACCGGGGCTTTGGCGGCAGTGACAAATGGGGCGTGATTTGGCTGCGCAGGGTCTGTACATCTTCTCAGGTGGAGTCTCCTCCTTACGCTACCTGGGCAACGCTACGTTACAAAAAGGTTCCGCCTCAATTAGTTCCTGGCTTCAATTCACTGACGCTGCCGGTCTTTTACATGTGTATCAAATAAAGATATTAAAACAACAAAAGAGAGATTTCAGCTGGTTTAATCATAAAGCAAAAGTGGGTCTTTTAAAATGCTTCAGTGTGCAACTCTTCATCCATTCCCAGCTCGCATTACATCCCGGTTGGTGGCGATAGGGCACCGTAAAAAGAAGAGTAGAGTTTTATTTTTTATCATTTTTTTTTTTTTATTGCCACTACTGTGAACATTATTAGTGTAACTCAGTATTATTGCCGTTGTGTACAGGACGCACACGCACACACGGGGGAGCTGTTTACCAAACCACCGTGGGGCCTTTGGAATGACGTCACAGCTCCAATGGTTACAAATGTGTGCAGGTTCGACAACTTTAGCTTTCAAAAAAATCCAAATCAGGCTGAACTGATGGTGAGTCTCACCTATCAACGAGTTAATGTATTATTTTTGCTGTATGCAGAAAGCTGAAACCTTCTGAAATTAATGTTGACATTTTATTAATCGAACTACAAAAACGTGACGGAATTATTCAGAAAATATTTCATAGGGTTTTTTTCTTTTTAAAAAAACCAAAACAAACTGCATATGTTTTAGTTTGCTCGTCCTGCTCTACAATATAATATCATAATCGAGAATCTGATCATTATTCTTGGTAAATAAAAATTACTTGAGAGTCGCGTGAAGTTGCACAAACACACTGAACGTGACCGAAAACCAACTAAGAACTTTTAACTAAATGTAAGTAATGTAAACGTGTAACCATCAATAAAAGCTTTGATTCAGAGTTATTCCGACATGTTTTAGTGGGTGTAAAATCAATAGTTTAAGCATTAATCAGTAGGATTCTAAACACGGCCTACTAAAAATTGAAATTATTTTTTTTTGTCACAAGTGAACTGCTGCAATGACATAAACGCGCCTCTTTTCCAAACATCTTTACCCATTTATCTGGGTATTATATCCTCACCCTAAACAACCTTCCCTTCGTATGTGGCAACTTAATCGAGATGCTTTTATTTTTACAGTCCTTCCCGGAAGTGGTGGGAATGCCGCGTGGTGACGCGGAGGGGGACAGCTCGCTGGGCGGAGGACGGAGGAGGAGGACGGGAGGAGCCGGGGAGGAACTCATTATTGTTGCCCACTTGGGAAGCACGGAGACGCCGTTCACACACGTGAACATCCAGGCTCCGTTTTCAGGTAAAGTTGCCTTTGTGTTTACCCAGTTTCGCTCGCGTTTATGAGCCGCGGGGTATCGGGGCAGAACGCGCCCCCGTCCCCGCCCGGCGCGGTGATAACACCGGCACGAAGGCTACAAATGCTCGTGATACCATCATTCAAGCAGCCGTCATCTATTGTCTCCGCTGCCCGGACTGACGTTACTTCTCCCTTTTGATTTAAACATTATTATTTATTTTAACATTTTCTGGAGTGGCTCGCTAAGGTGGAACATTGAACGGTGAGACGGGACGGGTCTGCCGGGTTTTCAGCTGAACCCGCATTAATACCGATCATTTAGTGGGTAAATTTACCCCAGGAGGAGCCACTTGAATGTGACGCGCAGGTAGGCGAAAAGAACCGAACCTTTTGGGACGGATCCCCCTCAGGATACATCTGCGTCTCCGACAAAGGCTGCATGAAAAATGTTACTGCGTGTCAGCGAATGGTGAAGGAGTAAACGTGGCCAACGTGGTCCAGAAACACGGTTAAATACTTTTAAACGT